>NC_136065.1:1183684030-1184004030 GCF_964261635.1 Lissotriton helveticus | reverse complement strand
TGCGGCATAGGGTATAAAATGCGGAGAAAATACGTTGGCACGTGAGGCGGCGTCAGTAGCGGACCGATGTGCGAATAGGCCGAAGGCAACACAACGCGCCAAGATCCGGATGGCACCGAGGTGGTGTCCAGCAAGTTGCAGCACTGGTGTGGCCATCCTACAATGCTGAAAGTCGGCGTGGGGCGCCCCGTTGGCCTGTGAGTTTGCGTCAGTAGCGGACCGATGTGCGAAAAGGCCGAAGGCAGCACAACGCGCCAAGATCCGGATGGCACCGAGGTGGTGTCTAGTAAGTTGCCGCACTGGTGTGGCCATCCTACAATGCTGAAAGTCGGCGTGGGGCGCCCCATTGGCCTGTGAGATGGCGTCAGTAGCGGACCGATGTGTGAATGGGGCCGAAGGCAGCGCAACAATATTTTCGGAATAGAAGACACCATTAGGCGCTGAGATGTCAAGATCCGGATGGCACCGAGGTGGTGTGTAGCAAGTTGCCGCACTGGTGTGGCCATCCTACAATGCTGAAAGTCGGCGTGGGGCGCCCCGTTGGCCTGTGAGTTTGCGTCAGTAGCGGACCGATGTGCGAATAGGCGAAGGCAGCACAACGCGCCAAGATCCGGATGGCACCGAGGTTTTCTGAAGAGAATACACCACAAGGCGCTGAGATGCCAAGATCCGGATGGCACCGAGGTGATGTCTAAGTTGCGGACCGATGTGCGAATGGGGCCAAAGGCAGCGTAACAATATTTTCTGTATGGAAGATACCACTAGGCGTTGAGATGCCAAGATTCGGATGGCACCGAGGTGATGTCTAGCAAGTTGTGGCACTGGTGTGGCCATCGTACAATGGTAAAAGTCGGCGTGGGGCGCCCTGTTGGCCCGTGAGATGGTGTCAGTAGCGGACTGATGTGCGAATGGGGCCAAAGGCAGCGCAACAATATTTTCTGACTGACACCACAAGGCGCTGAGATGCCAAGATCCGGATGGCACCGAGGTGATGTCTAGCAAGTTGCTGTACTGGTGTGGTCATCCTACAATGCTGAAACTCGGCGTGGGTCGCCCCATTAGCCTGTGAGATGGCGTCAGTAGCGGACCGATGTGCGAATAGGCCGAAGGCAGCACAACGCGCCAAGATCCGGATGTCACCGTGGTGGTTTCATAGTTGAGAGGCACTTCATCTGCAGTGGGGCGCCGAGATCCGGATGGCACCGAGGTGATGTCTAGCAAGTTGCTGTACTGGTGTGGTCATCCTACAATGCTGAAAGTCGGCGTGGGGCGCCCCATTAGCCTGTGAGATGGCGTCAGTAGCGGACTGATGTGCGAATGGGGCCAAAGGCAGCGCAACAATATTTTCTGAAGAGAAGACACCAAAAGGCGCTGACATTCCAAGATCCGGATGGCACCGAGGTGGTGTCTAGCAAGCTATGCAGTTGAGTTGTGTGCGCACTTGCGGCGAATAGGTCGAAGGCAGCATAACAATGTTTTCTGAATAGAAGACACCACAAGGCGTTGAGATTCGGTTACCACCGAGGTGATGTCTAGCAAGTTGCCGCACTGGTGTGGCCATCCTACAATACTGCTCCGAATAACGGCGTGGGGTGCCCGAAGGGGGGGGTGGGGGGGCGGCGTGAATGGGCCTTCCTAGGTGGAGGCTCGTCTGCTGTAGTGGGGCGCCCCTTTACCGTTTCAGTTGCCATTCAGCTGAGTTTCGGCTGCTCTTGATGCTACAGCGACAGGCGGCTGCAAGAGGACTCTCAAAATGGCGGCCTGTTCTTTGGATTTGGGCCTGGTCCACTAAAATGGCCCTGGGACACCTTAGAACTCGGACGCTCGATTTTTTTTTTCCTTTCCTGTACATGCAAAAAAAGGTAAATGCCCGGTACGTTACACGCTTCATCTGCCACGATGAACTCTCCAGAGGAACCGAAAAAAAATATAGTTGTGGTAACTATACCATGCATCGTCATATGGAGAGGTGGCACCAATTAATTATAGTGCTGCATAAAAGAGAGATTTGGAGGAGAACCCCTGACCTGCTAGTACATTCATCAAAGAAGTGGCACTGAGAGCTTCAGAGGCAAGGGAAACGGTCCCAAATATTTAGAAGAACTTTGGAAAGATTAAAATGACATGTTTAGATTGTGGCAAATTAATTTCATGTGGACAGATGAGTGTTACTCTAATAAATACAGCATATGAACATCATCATAGTCGATGGTTGGTAGAGACATTTTGACTATATCCTGGACCTGCCCGTCCTCGCCCAAAATGGCGCCGGAATAAATGGGACTCGTAACTCCTTGTTGTGTACTGGTTGCAGAACCTTGAAATCACGAGATACGTATGCAGTTTTGAAGCACATGGCGGGCGGGGACGAGAATTGATTGAATATTTCGACATCCCTATTGATATTAAGTTCTGATGTGTTATTGATTACTGTACTGTTGAAAGTTCGAATTAACGTCACCCATGGTACTTGCCCGCAAATGTATATCTAGATAATTTTATTGTAACTGGCCCTGTCGTATTTTAATTATAAAATGTACGTCCACCGATTCCGTAACTGTTAGACACCTTAGTTCTTGCAACCTAATGGCCCGCCCGTTACGTTCCTCTACAGTGTAAATGTCTATTCATCATATACGATTACAGTTTGCTCCGTGGCAGGCCCACGTGGTTATAGGCTCGTATTTGTATAATGAAATTTTCACAATAAAGGTTTTTAAAAGAAAACATGGTAGTAGTATATACATTGGTAAAGTTTTTAATAATAGTCACTGTTTTAGAATCATTAAAAGGCAAGTGAAATAAAGCAGACCAATTACATGAAGGGTAAAAGGTATAATACGAAGGAACGCAGTAAAGATAAATGGTCAAGGGCTGTTGTGTTTTCTATTCCTGCAACATAAAGTGATCGATAAGAATCTCATATTCAGGCGTATCGGCGACTAAGACAGCAGGTCGACCGTCTTTTGCTCAACGGCTCCGTCATGGGACGAAGAAACGCTCTTTTTCTCGAAAAAAGAATATATTTTACTTGCAGGACAGTTGTAAAATTTCCGGGAAAGTACATTAGCCTGGAACATTATAACATATATTTAAGAAAAAATAATGTTCGGAAGTAATGAAAAGCGTAATTTTTAGGTCATATGACCAAGCCTTTCATCATTACAATAAGAAAAGTAAAATGAACCAATGAAAAGTTTTATTAACAAGTCACATGACTTGTTATGCTTACGTTACGCGCTGCGCGCCCCGGATGACTTCCGGATGCGCTAACGCGGCGCGTCATATGACGCATTACGCGACAACGCAGGTCCAGAATATAGTCAAAATGTCTCCACCAACCAGCGGTCGGAACACAACCCCTTTCAGCAGGCTAAATAGTTCTGTTAAATGACAACAGAAGGGACAGGCAACAAGAACCATCAGTCAAAGAGGGGAGGGCTAGTTCTTCTCTACCGGGTTACATTGGGGCGCTACCGGAACTGATCGAATTGGTAGTCTACAGTGTTTCTGGATGTTTCAGACTGAAGCTGGGGTTAGCATGAGAGCAGCATCATTTCGTAGCTCCGTCGTGGCCATTCCGCAACCAATCATGGCAGCCGCTCTTTATCATTATTTTGGGCGGGGTGGGTGGCAGAGCCGAGCTGTTTTGCAGCCATCATTGTGTGGAGTTCAGTTCATCTCACTAGTTTTGTATTTGTCATGAGGGGTTGTTTCTATTTTAGCGAGGTCAAAAAGAGATCCCATTAGTGGCCTACTGATTTTGCTCGATTCCTTTTCTTTTTTTTTTACACGATTTTTCGTTATCTGCAAAGACTAAACAGAGTATTGCGACTCTGTGTTTGTTTGTAAATAGAGAATGAACCAAAGAGAACTAATTCTAAAACAGTAAATACTTGGATAACAATCAATCAAATGGAGAGAGAAGCAGGCACGACGGATTACAACGGGGGCAAAGGCCTGCGTTAACTACCTTTCACTATCTGCAAAGAGAGAGTACTCCTAATAGAAATGAGGGGGGGGGGCACCATTCAAAGCAGATCAGTGTGCATAAACACGAAAATGTTTTCACTTACCACGTACTTGACATTCGACAGCTTATGATATTTGCTATTAAAAAACCATTGAAATTCACTGAAAAAACCATAGGTTATAGACCATATATAGTTAGGAATTAGCATTTAAAAAACCTTATTTTACTCGCACAAAACCATTGAAATTCCATATATAGTTAGTTGCACTAACTATATATCGCGCACCCGCAATCCACTGCTGATCATGTCACATATTACATCATTCATGACATGGTCAGTGACATCACTGATGACATCACTGATGACATCTCAAATGACATCACTGATGACATCTCAAATGACATCACTGATGACATCACTGATGACATCTCAAATGACATTACTGATCACATCACTGATGACATCATTCATGTGATAATACGATGAACCTCTTCAGACTCTAATATAACCTTAGATACACTCAGTGTAAACAGACACTCATAGACTGTCACTCATCCATGGAGTTACTCAGACACTTAGTCAGTCATGCAAAGAATCAATCACACCTCCATTTCCTCAACTATACAGTTATACACACCTTACTTATTCAAACATATACTAAAACATATTTACTCACTTATACAATCCTGGATACAAGTTCACAATGATCCATAAAGCCACTCACACATTCACTGGCTCTTATGCACAGTTATTTATATATGTCAACTCTCACATGTACTGTGTTTTACATATGTACTTACTTTGACATGTAGCACTGAGATATCCATTCACTCACCAAAACACTCATGCACACAGTCAACCGCCCATACAGCTGTTTCCACATGCACTTTTGAACCCATACATCTAGTCAATCAACTGCTCACACATCTATGCAGAGAGTCATACACCTCCCAGCCACCCACACACACACTCAGTCTCCCATACAAAGGCTTGGGCAACCAATCAATAACCCATACAGTTAATCATATAGCTAATGATCAACACATGCAGCAGTTTACAGAACAACAGACATAATGATGCACAAATTAGGACAGTTTAGTCACTAACCCATGCACTCAGTGAGACACATTTAATCAGTCACTCATACAGTCAGCCATGCCCCTACTAAATCCTTCATCAAGACACTTATACATCCACTCATTCTTCAATATGTAAGACATATTTTAACTTTACAGAATTATACAGTCACTGGATGTAGTCAGTGATGTCATCAGTGATGTCATCAGTGATGTCATCAGTGATGTCATCAGTGATGTCATCAGTGATGCCATTTGAGATGTCATCAGTGATGTCATTTGAGATGTCATCAGTGATGTCACTGACCATGTCATGAATGATGTAATATGTGACATGATCAGCAGTGGATTGCGGGTGCGCGATATATAGTTAGTGCAACTAACTATATATGGAATTTCAATGGTTTTGTGTGAGTAAAATAAGGTTTTTTAAATGCTAATTCCTAACTATATATGGTCTATAACCTATGGTTTTTTCAGTGAATTTTCAAGGTTTTGTAAATGCTAATTCCTAACTATATATGGTCTATAACCTATGGTTTTTTCAGTGAATATATATATATACACACACACACACATATATGGATTAGTTACTTACCTGTAATCCTAGTTCTCTTCCAGGGGTATCCTCATCAAAGTCATAAGCATTAGAATATTCCCGCCCATGTGCCTAACCCCGGAAACACTATATTATATGTGCCCCACATATATATATATATATATACTTATATATATATATATATATATATATATAAATACATATACATATACATAAATACATATACATATATATATAACATGCAATAGCAGCCAATAGAATCAGAGCTGAAATATGCTGTGTAGAATTTCCACCATACATGTAATAATAATAAGCATTAGAAACATGAGAAACAACAAAAAAGTTTGTTTAGAAACTGTTTTAATGCTCAGAAAGCAGTAGAAATTCTTATAACTCACTGGAAGCATAGAAAGCTCCCAGGCTGCATTGCAAACACACAGTCTAAAAAGACTGAAAAGCTAACCTGTAGCTGCATAGCAATAAACTGACACCGTGCCTTTAAGGCACTCATGACCCTCAGTATCCCATCATGCCTCAGGGGTGACAGTTAGGTCAGTTGTTCTTTTCGGAGACTGAAAATAAACCCAATAACAAATAGGTTAACCATATCTCCTTATTAAAGAATGTCCTTTGCCCGGGGAGGCGGGAGGGTTGCTTATGACTTTGATTTGGATACCCCTGGAAGAGAACTAGGATTACAGGTAAGTGACTAATCCTTCTCTTCCAGGGGATCCTCATCAATAGTCATAAGCATTAGAATAGAATAGCGAGCCTCACCTCATCTCCCTGCGGGCAAAGGAGTAACAATACAGTAATAAACCATATTAAGCCTAGTATTCACTAAGCTTGTACAGGCAGTAGGTTAACCAAATAGATTCCTCAAAGAGGCTTGTCCTACTTGAGTATCGGCCCTGGAATCAGACTCGAGACAGTAATGTCTCGTAAAGGTATGAACTGATTTCCAAGTCGCAGCCTTGCATATCTCCGACATTGGAATGTCGTGCAAGAAGGCTACTGTAGCGGCCTTCCCTCTAGTGGAATGCGCTTTGGGTGACTGCAACAAAGGCTTGCCTGCAAGCTGATAAGCCAATTTAATGCAAGAGACAATCCATCTCGCGATGGACCTCTTGGCCGCTGGAAAACCTGTTCGCATTGAACCATAGTTCACAAACAGTTGATCCGTTTTCCTAATCCCTTTGGTCATTTCCAAATAGAACTTGAGCACTCTTAAGATCTAAGGAGTGAAGTGACCGCTCGGCTGGGGTCGTAGGATTTGGAAAAAATGAAGGGAGGGAAATGGACTGATTTATATGAAAATCAGAGATGAATTTAGGTAAGAAAGCTGGATGAGCCCTTAGGACTACCCTATTGTGATGAAAGATAGTGTATGGTTCTTTCGCACAGAGAGCTTGAATCTCGCTGACTCTGCGAGCAGAGGTAATCGCCACCAAAAAGGCCGCCTTCCAAGAGAAATGTTGCAAAGAGGCCTTGTGGATGGGCTCAAAAGGTGGTGACAGCTGGATAGCACCAGGTTCAATTCCCATGGAGTAGAAGGATTTCGCACAGGGGGATACACTTTCTTCAACCCCTGGAGGAAGTCCTTAACCACTGGAACCTGAAAAAAAGAAACCTGATCTGGTGATTTTCTGAATGCTACTATGGCTGACAAATGCACCCTAATAGAAGCGTATTTCAAACCAGCAGTAGCTAGGGAAAGGAGGTATGGCAAGATGACGTCCTCCTGTCCTTTAGTCGGATCAAGGTGATGATCCCTACACCATAGGAAAAACCGCTTCCACTTAAACGCATAGGACGTTCTCGTGGAAGGTCTCTTAGCCTCCTTTAAAATGTTCATGCACTCAGGAGGCAAGCTCAAATGTCCATATTGCAGGACCTCAGGAGCCATGCTGTTAGGTTCAATGATGGGAGGTTGGGATGCATTATCCTCCCGTTCATTTTGCTCAACAGGTCCGGCCTGCAAGGGAGTCGTCTGTGTGGACACACAAACAGATGTAGAAGGTCCGGGTACCACCACTGCCGCGGCCAATCCGGAGCTATCAGGATCATTTCCATGTTCGACCTGCAGAGCTTGGAAACTACTCTCGGAATCAGAGCCAGGGGAGGAAACGCGCAAGCGAACGTCCCTGACCAATCCATCAGCAGAGCATTCCCCTGAGTCCCTGGCCGGTGGAACCTGGACGCGAAGGCGTGGCATTTGGAGTTTGTCGTCGTCTGCAAACAAATCTATGGTTGGACGACCCCAGCAACGAAAAAGCTCTTCCACTACTTCGTCGTTTAGCACCCAGTCTGGCTGATCTTCGAAGTGCCTGCTGAGTGCGTCTGCTTTTACGTTCAACTCGCCTGGAAGGTGCACCGCCACTATCGTGAGGCCTCGAGAGAGGAGCCAATGCCAGATTGCCTGAGCCTCTCGAGACAGAGGGCGAGACCTTGTGCCTCCTTGTTTGTTCAGATAGAACATGGTGGTCGTGTTGTCCGTCTGAACTAGGACTGAGTTGGACTCTATCGCTGGTAAAAAAGCTTTGAGAGCCAGGAATACCGCTCTGAGCTCCAGCATATTGATGTGGTATGTCTGCTCCTGCACAGACCACAGGCCTTGAATCTGAAGCGGACCCATATGTGCTCCCCAACCTTGCAGAGAGGCATCCGTCACTATCGACTGGGTTGGAAGAGGCTGGTGAAACCGAACCCCCACCAGCAGATTCTTTCTCCGTGTCCACCACTTGATGGCATCTTTTGTCGCTTGGGAGAGTTTGATGCGATCCTCCCAAAGATCTGTCGCCTGGTCCCATTGATCCTCCAGAGCCTGCTGTAGAGGACGCATTCTCAGCCTGGCGTTTGGGATGAGAAAGATGCAGGACGCCATGGAACCTAGCAGGGATGCTACTTGTCGGGCTGTTGGAAGCCGAGATTTCAGCAGGATTCCAAATTTCTGGCTCATGGAAAAAAGTCTCTCCTCCAAAGGAAACGCTTTTCCCACTTTTGTGTCCAGAACGGAGCCTAGGTAGTGGATTGATTGAGTAGGCCGCTGGACTGACTTCTCCAGGTTCACATGGAGGCCGAGCCTGTGCAACTGGAGTAGACACAGATGTAGATCGTGCTTTACCTGCACTGGAGATGGACCTTTCAGGAGCCAGTCGTCCAGGTACGGGTAGATGAAGAGCCCCTTCTTGTGAAGAAAAGCCCCCACCACTGCCATGCATTTGGTGAAGACTCGTGGTGCGGACTTGAGACCGAAGGGTAGCACTGTGTACTGATAGTGTTTGTTCCCTACGACAAACCTTAAGTACTTGCGATGTTGTAGAGCAATAGGGATGTGAAAGTACGCATCTTGTAGGTCCACCGAACACATCCAATCTCCGACTTGAAGATGTGGGCATATTTGGTGAAGTGCCAACATGCGAAACTTTTCTCTGACGAGGACCTTGTTTAGAAGTCGTAGATTGAGTATTGGTCTGAACTTGTCCTCCTGATCTTTTTTGGGGACAAGAAAGTACCTGGAGTAAACTCCCTTTCCTCTTTGAGCGAGAGGAACCTCCTCTATCGCTCTTTTTTGTAGAAGGTCTTTTACCTCTCTTCGGAGCAAGCTTAGTTGATGATGGTAAGCGCTCTTTGGAGGAATGCTCTTTGGAGTGGCACGGAAACGTAGCCTGTATCCATTGCGCAGTATATTAGGCACCCACTGATCCTTGGTGATGCTGACCCACTCTGCCAGGTGTTGTGAAGCACTTCCTCCCACTGGAGTGGGCAACGGCGCCAGAGGAAGCCACTGATCAGGCTTTTCCTCCTCTTGTGGTGTTAGAGGATTGCTGATGACCTCCTCTACCTCTGCCAGGTTTACCTCGAAACTGGGGTTTCCCTTGGGTTTTACTTTGGGACCATTGAGGGGTTTGAACCCTCTGTTGAGCCCCTCTCCCCCTGTTGGACTTGAAATGGCGCTTGAACTCTTTCTTCTTTTCCAAGCCCACCGCTTTCACTGTGTCCAGTTCCGTCTTCATTCGGGTCATTTCTTCGTCAGCATGCTCCCCGAAGAGAGCGGAACCCGAAAAAGGGAGATTAAGGATGCGATGTTGAGCATCCGGCTTCAGGCCTGTCGGGCGCAACCATGCCGATCTCCTGGCACAAACCCCATGCGAATAGGAGTGCGCCGCCAGGACAGCACCATCCGCAGCCGTGCTTATCATCTGATTCGTCACCAGACATCCTTCAGTCACGGTCTCTTCAAAGACCTGCTGGTCTTCTTTTGGCAGCTTGGCTTTGAACCTTTCCATAGAGTCCCATAAGGCTCTGTCGTATCGACCCAGAAGTGCAGCCGCACTAGAAACCTTAAGAGTCGACGCAGCTGAGCTGCAAACTTTGCGACCCCAGGAGTCTGGAGTCTTGCTGTCCTTGTCTGGTGGGACTGAAGAAGAACCGGCAACTGCGTGTGTCTTCCTCGCTGCCGCCACAATAACAGTCTGCTGGAGGGTCAGATCTTACAAAAACCGGGTCAGAAGAGGCCGGTTTGTATTTCTTCTGAATGCGGGCTGGCACAGCTCTGATAGCCGCCGGAGTTAGGAATACCTCCTTGACAGGATCCATAATCCCCGGGACTAATGGTAGTAGAGGACGGGTGATCGCTTTTTTGTGTAAAGTCTCAAAAATGACTGTCGTTGTAACCTGAGGGACAGACATTTCAATGCTCAGCTTCTGAGCTCCTCTTTGCAAGACATCCAGATACGTGCCAATGTCATCCACTGGGGAGGATCGGGACGTAGGACTGTCCGTCAAAGTAGGGGAGTAGTCCCTCTTGGAAGACCTGGTAGAAGAGGTAGATGAAGTAGACGGAGTTAGTCGACGTCTACGGTGAACACTGTGTTGCCTCTCTTTGGATCGTTTTGAACGTTCTTCTCGTCTGGGAGAGAGAGACCTGACCCGCTCCTCTGGTTTTTTCTGGGAGATCGGGGCCTTCTGGGAGATCTGGTTGGTGTTCTCACAGGAGATTTGCGCCTGGGAGGGCTATGCTTGTCCATCTCCTCCACCAGATCCTGAAGAAGAGACCTGTGCTGCGAGCTTGCATAGTCTTGCATACGTTTTGCAGCTCCAGAATCTCTCCAATGGTCCAAAGACCTGTACCATCTAGGTGACAGTCTGACTTTATCCGCCCAAGGGTCCGTCCGACGCTCCGGAGATTTGCGTACAGGACTTCTGGACTTCGAAGATGCAGTTGAGGAGCCAGAGGACCTTGAGGAGGAATGACGGGAAGCTGACTCCGTTACCATCACCACATCTGAACATCTCGACGTCGAGCGATGTTCCCTCGTGGTCGAGTGCTTTCGAGGAGTCGGCGGATCAAACAATCTTGTTTTTGATTGTCTATGCGAGGATGTATGGTCTCTCGACGTCGAGCGGCGATGAGCAGCCGCCGACGGAGTTCCATGTCTCGACGTCGAGCGGCGAGTACCTGCCGTCGACGGAGCCCTCTCTCTCTCGACGTCGAACGACGATGCCCAGTCGTCGACGGAAGTCTCGACGTCGAACGACGATGTCCTGTCGTCGACAAAGCACCCTGCCTCGACGTCGAGTGACGATGTCCAGTCGTCGACGGAGGTCCTTCTCTCGACGTCGAACGGTGATGATCAGCCGTCGACGGAGTTTTCTGCCTCGACGTCGAATGTCTGTGCGACGACGGCGGAGGGGTATTGGACACCCTCGACGCCGAGAGCGGACGAGACACTGACGGAGACTGCCTCCTCGACGCCGATCGACTTTTCCCTGTCGACGGCGGAGGGGTCTTGGTCCTCGACGCCGAACGTCGCTTCTTCGACGACGGCGGAGGTGTCACACTTCGACGCCGGTCGACGTCTGGATGACGACGGCGGAGGGGTGACCTCCCTCGACGCCGGTCGTCGCCTGGTTGACGACGGCGGAGGGGTCCTGGATCTCGACGCCGACCGGTTGACGGCGGCGGAGTTCCCTACCTCGACGTCGGACGTCGCCTGGTCTACGCCGGCGGAGGGGATTTCGACGATGGAACTGGATCCTTCGACGTCATCGACGTACCTGGTCTTTTCTTCGACGGCGAGCTCGCCGTCGACGGTAGTTTAGACGATGAATGATCCACCGGTGGTTCTTTTCTCAGCGCCGAGCCCGACGCGGAGAGTGAGGGGTGTGAAGACTTCTTTTTGGAAGATGAATGAGTCTGCTTGGAGCCCTTCCTCACCGGAGATCTTCCTCTTGATGACCTATGAGCTAGGCCATAAATGCAAATCCTCTCCCTGTCTTTTAAAGTTCTTCCTGACAGGTGTTCACAATGAGGACAGGTGCCTGGATCATGTTCCTCAGGCAGACACAGGATACAGACGTCGTGGTTGTCTGACTTGGCCTTCTTGTTGCCACAAGAAGGGCATTTGTCAAAGAGTGAAGGCATTTTCAGGAGAACATGCTCACCAAATTGACTGAGAAAGACATGATCTTACTTGACTAGATGTTAAATGTCGAATAAGAACAAAAAATTGTCAAAAGTGAAGAGTTTTTCTGTCAAAAAACAGGAAAATTAGTGGAGCTGTGTAACCAGGGTCCTTCTCTGAAGGAGCCGGAAAGAACAACTGACCTAACTGTCACCCCTGAGGCATGATGGGATACTGGGGGTCATGAGTGCCTTAAAGGCACGGTGTCAGTTTATTGCTATGCAGCTACAGGTTAGCTTTTCAGTCTTTTTAGACTGTGTGTTTGCAATGCAGCCTGGGAGCTTTCTATGCTTCCAGTGAGTTATAAGAATTTCTACTGCTTTCTGAGCATTAAAACAGTTTCTAAACAAACTTTTTTATTGTTTCTCATGTTTCTAATGCTTATTATTATTACATGTATGGTGGAAATTCTACACAGCATATTTTAGCTCTGATTCTATTGGCTGCTATTGCATGTTATATATATATATATATATGTATATGTATTTATATGAGTATATATGTATGTGGGGCACATATAATATAGTGTTTCCGGGGTCCCGCACATGGGCGGGAATATTCTAATGCTTATGACTATTGATGAGGATCCCCTGGAAGAGAAATATATATATATATATACACACACACATATATATTACCTACTGGCGGTCGCCAGTAGGTATATATAGTTAGGATTTTTTCTCTATGGGATTTTTGAAAATTCTATGTCTAATAACTTTGGCGTTTGTGGACGGAATTGGCTGAAATTTTCAGGAAAATGGCACATTTTGTTTCTGAGCAGCCCTTGAAAATTTGGGGGGGGGGTTCGTCAAGGGGGGGCCGAGAAAAAAGGGGGGTCCCAAAACGTGTTTTTAACATTGAGTTTTCCATAGGGCGGTTGGCCTCACTTTTAGCCCGAACGGCTGAATGGATTTGCACGAAACTTGGCAAAATTGTAGGGACTGGTAGCCCGATGTGCCTTTTGTAGGTCTCAATATATGTGCTACAGTGGATTTTGAGAAATTAACGTTCAAAAAAAGATATATATCTGTAACAGCGGACCGGGCAGCGCTCCAGGACGCGTACTTTTCGCGCAACGGAGCTTTGTGAAGCGAAGCGGATTGGTTCTCCGGCGTCTGTAAACATTCCAAACAGTCCGTAGCGGCCGCCATCTTGTCTCTCGGTAGGATCGAGAGACAAGCGGAGGCCAAACCGAAGGGGCAAATGACCATAAGGGGGCATAGTAGATCCTCCCTGACCGTTTAGGTTTGATGTGGAGGTTTTAAAAGGGCCCCGCGGGGCAAAAAAAAAAAAATAATAATAATCGAACAGCTGAATGGATTTGCACGAAACTTGGCAAAATTGTAGGGACTGGTAGCCCGATGTGCCTTTGCTAGATCTCAATATATGTGCTCCAGTGGATTTTGAGAAATTAACGTTCAAAAAAAGATATATATCTGTAACAGCGCACCGCTTCGCGTACTTTTCGCGTTACGGAGCTTTGCGAAGCGAAGCTGATTGGCTGTCCGGTGTCTGTAAACATTCCAAACAGTCCGTAGCGGCCGCCATCTTGTCTCTCGGTAGGATCGAGAGAGAAGAGGAGGCCAAAGCGAAGGGGCAAATGACCATAAGGGGGCATAGTAGATCCTCGCTGACCCCCTAGGTTTGATGTGGAGGTTTTAAAAGGGCCCCGCGGGGCAAAAAAAAATAAAATAATAATAATAATAATAAAACGGCTGAATGGATTTGCACGAAACTTGGTAAAATATTAGGGACTGGTAGCCCGATGTGCCTTTGCTAGGTCTCAATATATGTGCTTCAGTGCATTTTGAGAAATTAACGTTCAAAAACAAGATATATATCTGTAACAGCGCTCCGCTTCGCGCAGATAAAATTATATGTGTATTACCTAGCTGTTGCTAACACCAGTTAGCGACGGCTAGTAGGAGATAGCGACCATCTTGGGCCCCACTTTGCATGTGAGTGATATTTATCACTAATGACATGCAAAGTGGGCATGCCAAGATGTTAGCGACTGGAAACAGTCGCTAACATCGCTATCTCCTATTATCAACTTTTGGAAATATTCGAGATAAGCGCGAATATCTCCAAAAGCTAGCACCTGCCCTGAGCAGTTCTTAGCCATGTTATCCAATGGGAGGTGGATAACATGGCTAAGAGCATTAGCTCGGTAATGCATGAATATCGCTGAGTTTTCAGCGATATTAATGCATTGCGGTCGTTTTTTATCGTATTTGCGATAAACCTTGATAATAGCAAGGTTTATCTGCGATAATTTCTGACGGTAAAAAAATCGTTGCTAAGCATCGTTAGGGATAAATATCGCTTAACTTTGGTAATATGCCCCAACGTCTGTTAACGTTCGATTCGAAGGAAATCAGGAAGTGTTGAAAAACATTGTCTGCGCCATCTTGTCTTTTTTCAAATGCCACACTTTTGTCGTGCACGGCAGCCATTTTAGATGCCTTGACCAGACCCACTCTGTGCACGCTGTCGATCCTTAGCATGGCTCCCCACCCTCGCAAGCATCTCCCCCAGGCAGTGGTCACCCCCGCTCTCTGTCTTATGCATGGGTAATAAACCTCCCCCCATCTGCGCTGCTCTTCCCTGAGAATCACACCCTGTGCCCGCCCGACAACTCCCTTTCGCCCTATTCACTACCGCACCCTCTGACACTCCTTTTCCTCTGTGTCCGATTGTCCAGGCTGGTCCTAGGGTATCAGCTAGCCCTGCAGATGTAGTTTATGGCCACAGCTGTAAAGAATCACCCCTCTTCAATGGAGTTATAGTAGATCAAGGCCCACACTCGATGAGATCCGTCACAGCAGAAGCGTTGCTATTATCTGAAAACCATCCTGTATTGTGATTGGGGAGGGGACCGAGCCTGAAGCGGAAGATTCCAGGGATGACTCTTTGTACATCAAAGTTTTTACAATTATGTGTCACATTAAAAATATATAGCACTCCGACAAAGTAGTAAGATTATAAAACTTTAATAATTTATAAATATATACAAGAAAACAAAAATAGTAATAACATATAAACATTTTTAGGGAAAAACAACGAAGTAGCGGTCGGCTGTGCGAATAGTCCCAACGCAGCACAACGTCCAGATTTCCGGCGTGGGGCGTCGCGGGGGGTGGGTCATCAGTAGCAAACTGTTGTGCGAATAGTTCCAAGGCAGCAGAACGCGCTGAAATCTAGATGACACGAAAGTGATGTCTAGTAAGTTGCCACCCAGCAAATAACGGCGTGGGGCGTCGCGGGGGGTGGGTCATCAGTAGCTAACTGTTGTGCGAATAGTTCCAAGGCAGCAGAACGATGGCACCAAGGTGATGTCCAGTAAGTTGCCGCACTGGTTTTGGTATCCTACAATGCTGCTCCGAATAACGGCGTGGGGCGCCCCGGGGGAGGCGGCGTGAACGGGCCTCTCCAGGTGGAGTGTCATCTGTTGTAGTGGGGCGCCCCTTTACCGTTTCAGTTGCCATTCCGTCCGTTTTTGGTCCACTGTGTCAAAAGCCGCAATTCAGCTGAGTTGCGCCCACTCTTGCGGTGCAGCGATAGGCGGCTGTCACAGGACTCTCAAAATGGCGGCAGGCTGTTTCCTTTTTGGGCCTGGTCCACTGAAATGGCCCTGGGACACCTTGGAAATCGGACGCTTGTCTGCTAGGTCTTGGACCCCATTCTCGAAAGCGTCCCCTCCGCCTTGAGAATTCATCAAAAGTTTTGGGGGCCCAGACTCCTGCAGGCTTCTGGTGGGGAGCGGCTGCCATGATTGCTCGCGGAATGACCACGACTGAGCTACGAGATGGCGGTGCTTTCATGCTGACGCCAGCTTCAGTCTGAAACATCCAGAAACAAGGTGGGGCTTTCATCGTTTGGGAAAAAAAAAAAAGTTTTCATCCAATGAAAAGTGTTGTTTTTAGGTCATATGATCAAGCCTTCCATCATTAGGAAACCAAAAGTAAAATGAACCAATGAAAAGTTTTATAAACAAGTCACATGACCTGTTATGCGGCATAGGGTATAAAATGCGGAGAAAATACGTTGGCACGTGAGGCGGCGTCAGTAGCGGACCGATGTGCGAATAGGCCGAAGGCAATACAACGCGCCAAGATCCGGATGGCACCGAGGTGGTGTCATAGTTGAGAGTTCTGAGCAGCGGTTGTAACACTGTCTGAAGCGTATTTGCAGCGGCTGCAGCTTCACTACGCGCCAAGATCCGGATGGCACCGAGGTGGTGTCTAGTAAGGTGCACTGGTGTGGCCATCCTACAATGCTGAAAGTCGGCGTGGGGCGCCCCGTTGGCCTGTGAGTTTGCGTCAGTAGCGGACCGATGTGCGAATAGGCCGAAGGCAGCACAACGCACCAAGATCCGGATGGCACCGAGGTGGTGTCTAGTAAGTTGCCGCACTGGTGTGGCCATCCAACAATGCTGAAAGTCGGAGTGGGGCGCCCCGTTGGCCTGTGAGTTTGCGTCAGTAGCGGACCGATGTGCGAATAGGCCGAAGGCAGCACAACGCGCCAAGATCCGGATGGCACCGAGGTGGTGTCTAGTAAGTTGCCGCACTGGTGTGGCCATCCTACAATGCTGAAAGTCGGCGAGGGGCGCCCCGTTGGCCTGTGAGATGGCGTCAGTAGCGGACCGATGTGTGAATGGGGCCGAAGGCAGCGCAACAATATTTTCGGAATGGAAGACACCACTAGGCGCTGAGATGCCAAGATCCGGATGGCACCGAGGTGGTGTGTAGCAAGTTGCCGCACTGGTGTGGCCATCCTACAATGCTGAAAGTCGGCGTGGGGCGCCCCGTTGGCCTGTGAGTTTGCGTCAGTAGCGGACCGATGTGCGAATAGGCCGAAGGCAGCACAACGCGCCAAGATCCGGATGGCACCGAGGTGGTGTCTAGTAAGTTGTCGCACTTCTGTGGCCATCCTACAATGTTGAAAGTCGGCGTGGGGCGCCCCGTTGGCCTGTGAGATGGCGTCAGTAGCGGACCGATGTGCGAATGGGGCCAAAGGCAGCGCAACAATATTTTCTGATTTGAAGACACCACAAGGCGCTGAGATGCCAAGATCCGGATGGCACCGAGGTGGTGTCTAGCAAGTTGTGGCACTGGTGTGGCCATCCTACAATGGTAAAAGTCGGCGTGGGGCGCCCTGTTGGCCTGTGAGATGGTGTCAGTAGCGGACTGATGTGCGAATGGGGCCAAAGGCAGCGCAACAATATTTTCTACAATATTTTCGGAGTAGAAGACACCACAAGGCGCTGAGATGCCAAGATCCGGATGGCACCGAGGTGATGTCTAAGTTGCGGACCGATGTGCGAATGGGGCCAAAGGCAGCGCAACAATATTTTCTGAAGAGAATACACCACAAGGCGCTGAGATGCCAAGATCCGGATGGCACCGAGGTGATGTCTAAGTTGCGGACCGATGTGCGAATGGGGCCAAAGGCAGCGTAACAATATTTTCTGTATGGAAGATACCAGTAGGCGTTGAGATGCCAAGATTCGGATGGCACCGAGGTGATGTCTAGCAAGTTGCTGTACTGGTGTGGTCATCCTACAATGCTGAAACTCGGCGTGGGTCGCCCCATTAGCCTGTGAGATGGCGTCAGTAGCGGACCGATGTGCGAATAGGCCGAAGGCAGCACAACGCGCCAAGATCCGGATGTCACCGTGGTGGTTTCATAGTTGAGAGGCACTTCATCTGCAGTGGGGCGCCGAGATCCGGATGGCACCGAGGTGGTGTCTAGCAAGCTATGCAGTTGAGTTGTGTGCGCACTTGCGGCGAATAGGTCGAAGGCAGCATAACAATGTTTTCTGAATAGAAGACACCACAAGGCGTTGAGATTCGGTTACCACCGGGGTGATGTCTAGCAAGTTGCCGCACTGGTGTGGCCATCCTACAATACTGCTCCGAATAACGGCGTGGGGTGCCCGAAAGGGGGGGGGGGAAGCCGGCGTGAATGGGCCTTCCTAGGTGGAGGCTCGTCTGCTGTAGTGGGGCGCCCCTTTACCGTTTCAGTTGCCATTCAGCTGAGTTTCGGCTGCTGTTGATGCTACAGCGACAGGCGGCTGCAAGAGGACTCTCAAAATGGCGGCCTGTTCTTTGGATTTGGGCCTGGTCCACTAAAATGGCCCTGGGACACCTTAGAACTCGGACGCTTGATTTTTTTTTCCTTTCCTGTACATGCAAAAAAAAGGTAAATGCCCGGTACGTTACACGCTTCATCTGCCAAGATGAACTCTCCAGAGGAACCGAAAAAAAATATAGTTGTGGTAACTATACCATGCATCGTCATATGGAGAGGTGGCACCAATTAATTATAGTGCTGCATAAAAGAGAGATTTGGAGGAGAACCCCTGACCTGCTAGTACATTCATCAAAGAAGTGGCACTGAGAGCTTCAGAGGCAAGGGAAACGGTCCCAAATATTTAGAAGAACTTTGGAAAGATTAAAATGACATGTTTAGATTGTGGCAAATTAATTTCATGTGGACAGATGAGTGTTACTCTAATAAATACAGCATATGAACATCATCATAGTCGATGGTTGGTAGAGACATTTTGACTATATCCTGGACCTGCCCGTCCTCGCCCAAAATGGCGCCGGAATAAATGGGACTCGTAACTCCTTGTTGTGTACTGGTTGCAGAACCTTGAAATCACGAGATACGTATGCAGTTTTGAAGCACATGGCGGGCGGGGACGAGAATTGATTGAATATTTCGACATCCCTATTGATATTAAGTTCTGATGTGTTATTGATTACTGTACTGTTGAAAGTTTGAATTAACGTCACCCATGGTACTTGCCCGCAAATGTATATCTAGATAATTTTATTGTAACTGGCCCTGTCGTATTTTAATTATAAAATGTACGTCCACCGATTCCGTAACTGTTAGACACCTTAGTTCTTGCAACCTAATGGCCCGCCCGTTACGTTCCTCTACAGTGTAAATGTCTATTCATCATATACGATTACAGTTTGCTCCGTGGCAGGCCCACGTGGTTATAGGCTCGTATTTGTATAATGAAATTTTCACAATAAAGGTTTTTAAAAGAAAACATGGTAGTAGTATATACATTGGTAAAGTTTTTAATAATAGTCACTGTTTTAGAATCATTAAAAGGCAAGTGAAATAAAGCAGACCAATTACATGAAGGGTAAAAGGTATAATACGAAGGAACGCAGTAAAGATAAATGGTCAAGGGCTGTTGTGTTTTCTATTCCTGCAACATAAAGTGATCGATAAGAATCTCATATTCAGGCGTATCGGCGACTAAGACAGCAGGTCGACCCTCTTTTGCTCAACGGCTCCGTCATGGGACGAAGAAACGCTCTTTTTCTCGAAAAAAGAATATATTTTACTTGCAGGACAGTTGTAAAATTTCCGGGAAAGTACATTAGCCTGGAACATTATAACATATATTTAAGAAAAAATAATGTTCGGAAGTAATGAAAAGCGTAATTTTTAGGTGATATGACCAAGCCTTTCATCATTACAATAAGAAAAGTAAAATGAACCAATGAAAAGTTTTATTAACAAGTCACATGACTTGTTATGCTTACGTTACGCGCTGCGCGCCCCGGATGACTTCCGGATGCGCTAACGCGGCGCGTCATATGACGCATTACGCGACAACGCAGGTCCAGAATATAGTCAAAATGTCTCCACCAACCAGCGGTCGGAACACAACCCCTTTCAGCAGGCTAAATAGTTCTGTTAAATGACAACAGAAGGGACAGGCAACAAGAACCATCAGTCAAAGAGGGGAGGGCTAGTTCTTCTCTACCGGGTTACATTGGGGCGCTACCGGAACTGATCGAATTGGTAGTCTACAGTGTTTCTGGATGTTTCAGACTGAAGCTGGGGTTTGCATGAGAGCAGCACCATTTCGTAGCTCCGTTGTGGCCATTCCGCAACCAATCATGGCAGCCGCTCTTTATCGTTATTTTGGGCGGGGTGGGTGGCGGAGCCGAGCTGTTTTGCAGCCATCATTGTGTGGAGTTCAGTTCATCTCACTAGTTTTGTATTTGTCATGAGGGGTTGTTCCTAATGTTTCTATTTTAGCGAGGTCAAAAAGAGATCCCATTAGTGGCCTACTGATTTTGCTCGATTCCTTTTCTTTTTTTTTTTACACGATTTTTCGTTATCTGCAAAGACTAAACAGAGTATTGCGACTCTGTGTTTGTTTGTAAATAGAGAATGAACCAAAGAGAACTAATTCTAAAACAGTAAATACTTGGATAACAATCAATCAAATGGAGAGAGAAGCAGGCACGACGGATTACAACGGGGGCAAAGGCCTGCGTTAACTACCTTTCACTATCTGCAAAGAGAGAGTACTCCTAATAGAAATGAGGGGGGGGGGGCACCATTCAAAGCAGATCAGTGTGCATAAACACGAAAATGTTTTCACTTACCACGTACTTGACATTCGACAGCTTATGATATTTGCTATTAAAAAACCATTGAAATTCACTGAAAAAACCATAGGTTATAGACCATATATAGTTAGGAATTAGCATTTACAAAACCTTGAAAATTCACTGAAAAAACCATAGGTTATAGACCATATATAGTTAGGAATTAGCATTTAAAAAACCTTATTTTACTCACACAAAACCATTGAAATTCCATATATAGTTAGTTGCACTAACTATATATCGCGCACCCGCAATCCACTGCTGATCATGTCACATATTACATCATTCATGACATGGTCAGTGACATCACTGATGACATCACTGATGACATCTCAAATGACATCACTGATTACATCACTGATGACATCTCAAATGACATCACTGATGACATCTCAAATGACATCACTGATGACATCACTGATGACATCTCATTTGACATTACTGATCACATCACTGATGACATCATTCATGTGATAATACGATGAACCTCTTCAGACTCTAATATAACCTTAGATACACTCAGTGTAAACAGACACTCACAGACTGTCACTCATCCATGGAGTTACTCACACACCTAGTCAGTCATGCAAAGAATCAATCACACCTCCATTTCCTCAACTATACAGTTATACACACCTTACTTATTCAAACATATACTAACACATATTTACTCTATTATACAATCCCTGATACAAGTTCACAGTGATCCATCCAGCCACTCACACATTCACTGGCTCTTATGCACAGTCATTTATATATGTCAACTCTCACATGTACTGTGTTTTACATATGTACTTACTTTGACATGCAGCACTGAGATATCCATTCACTCACCAATACACTCATGCACACAGTCAACCGCCCATACAGCTGTTTCCACATGCACTTTTGAACCCATACATCTAGTGAATCAACTGCTCACACATCTATGCACAGAGTCATACACCTCCCAGCCACCCACACACACAGTCTCCCATACAAATACTTGGGCAACCAATCAATAACCCATATAGTTACTCATATAGCTACTGATCAACACATGCAGCAGTTTACAGAACAACAGACATAATGATGCACAAATTAAGACAGTTTAGTCACTAACCCATGCACTCAGTGAGACACATTTAATCACTCACTCATACAGTCAGGCATGCACCTACTAAATCCTTCATCCAGACACTTATACATCCACTCATTCTTCAATATGTAAGACATATTTTAACTTTACAGAAACATAGTCACTGGATGTTGTCATCAGTGATGTCATCAGTGATGTCATTTGAGATGTCATCAGTGATGTCATCAGTGATGTCATTTGAGATGTCATCAGTGATGTCACTGACCATGTCATGAATGATGTAATATGTGACATGATCAGCAGTGGATTGCGGGTGCGCGATATATAGTTAGTGCAACTAACTATATATGGAATTTCAATGGTTTTGTGTGAGTAAAATAAGGTTTTTTAAATGCTAATTCCTAACTATATATGGTCTATAACCTATGGTTTTTTCAGTGAATTTTCAAGGTTTTGTAAATGCTAATTCCTAACTATATATGGTCTATAACCTATGGTTTTTTCAGTGAATGTGAATATATATATATATATATATATATATATATATATATATACATACATATATATATACATACATATATATACATATATATACATACATATATATATACATACATACATACATACATACATATATATATATATATATATATATATATATATATATATATATATATATATATATATATATATAATATATATACACACACACACACACACATATATTTATATACACACATATACACATACATACATACATACATATACACATACATAACATTACCTACGGGCAGTCGCCAGTAGGTAGTTATAGTTAGGACCTAGTTGCCATAAGAAAAGCGTTTTTTGTTTTCCCAATACCTTCGGTGCCGGTTGATGAATCTTCGCGAAATTTTTCAAACTAGTGGCCCCTTCCGGTCAGCTCCCGTCTTGAAAGTTTTGGGGTGATTCGCCAAGCAAGGGCCGAAAAAAAAAAAAAGGGGGGCGTCTCAAAACTTGTTTTCTCCATGTTATTTTCCACAGGAAACTTTAGACAAAGCTAAAGCCTGACCTGCTGAACGGAATTACACCAAATTTGGCAGAAAGAGCCCTTTGTAGGTCTCGCTGAGCCAGTGCATGCGTTGTGCTCTTGCGAGACTTTTAGTAAGGGCTTCAGAAAATGCTACCACTGTGGCCTAGAGCTTGCGTGCATGTGCGCGGGTGTGCTCTTATGAGCAGAGGCACCATATGGCTTTCCTCTCTCGTCATGGGTCATTAGCTTCGCGGGAGAGGTGTGGCGCCACGGCCAGGGCGACTGACGCTGGAATCTGGGGACCACGGTTCGATCCCCGGCTCCGGCGGCAGGTTAGCCCAGCACCATGTGACTCTGGGCAATAGCTCGCTTAATCTTCCCGACGGCCCCCAGCGCCTAGAGACCCTTACGGGTGATTGTGCGCTTTACAAATGTGGACTTTTTTTTAGCTTTCAAGATAAGAGAGCATTCTTTCACATTCCTGAAATCGATAGCTTCCTTGTCATTTGCGTTACTAAGCAATCCAAACCCCCTACACCTCTACCCCTCTTCTACCCTACTACCCCTCTACATCCCCTCTACCCCTCTACCTCACTACTGCCCATCTTCTACCCCTCTACCTCACTACTGCCCATCTTCTACCCCTCTACCTCTCTACTACCCCTCGTCTACCCCTCTACCTCTCTACTAACCTTTTAGCCCTCTAAACCTCTTTTACCCCTCTACCCCTTTACTACCCCACTACTCTTCTACCCATCTACCCCTCTTCTAACCTGTCTAACCCCCTACTACATCTAGATTACCCCTCTTCTACCCAGCTTCTACCCCTACTCTTCAACCCCCTACTCCTCTTCAACCCCCTACTCCTCTTCAACCCCCTACTCCTCTTCAACCCCCTACTCCTCTTCAACCCCCTACTCCTCTTCAACCCCCTACTCCTCTTCAACCCCCTACTCCTCTTCAACCCCCTACTCCTCTTCAACCCCCTACTCCTCTTCAACCCCCTACTCCTCTTCAACCCCCTACTCCTCTTCAACCCCCTACTCCTCTTCAACCCCCTACTCCTCTTCAACCCCCTACTCCTCTTCAACCCCCTACTCCTCTTCAACCCCCTACTCCTCTTCAACCCCCTACTCCTCTTCAACCCCCTACTCCTCTTCAACCCCCTACTCCTCTTCAACCCCCTACTCCTCTTCAACCCCCTACTCCTCTTCAACCCCCTACTCCTCTTCAACCCCCTACTCCTCTTCAACCCCCTACTCCTCTTCAACCCCCTACTCCTCTTCAACCCCCTACTCCTCTTCAACCCCCTACTCCTCTTCAACCCCCTACTCCTCTTCAACCCCCTACTCCTCTTCAACCCCCTACTCCTCTTCAACCCCCTACTCCTCTTCAACCCCCTACTCCTCTTCAACCCCCTACTCCTCTTCAACCCCCTACTCCTCTTCAACCCCCTACCCCTCTTCAACCCCCTACCCTACACCTCTTCTACCCCTCTATGACCAGTCTACCCCTCTAACCCTCTTCTGCCCCTCTACTACCCTTCGAACCCTCTTCTATCCCTCTACCACTACACTACCTCTCATCTACCCCTCTACCACTACACTACCTCTCTTCTACCGCTCTGCCTCTAGTCTACCCCTCTACCCCCGATTCTAGCCCTCTTCTACCCCTCTACCCCCTTCTACACCTCTACCCTGCTACCCCTCTACTACCCATCTTCTACCCTGCTACACAAAGCAACACTCAGCGCCACCACAGCATCGCTCAGCGCCACCACAGCATCGCTCAGCGCCACCACAGCATCGCTCAGCGCCACCACAGCATCGCTCAGCGCCACCACAGCAACACTCAGCGCCACCACAGCAACACTCAGCGCCACCACAGCAACACTCAGCGCCACCACAGCAACACTCAGCGCCACCACAGCAACACTCAGCGCCACCACAGCAACACTCAGCGCCACCACAGCAACACTCAGCGCCACCACAGCAACACTCAGCGCCACCACAGCATCACTCAGCGCCACCACAGCATCACTCAGCGCCACCACAGCATCACTCAGCGCCACCACAGCATCACTCAGCGCCACCACAGCATCACTCACATCAGTATCACTCAGCATCGCCTTTGTAATAGTATACCACCACATCATCATCATCACTCAGCAAGACATAAGTATCATTCAGCATCACCTGAGTATCGTCTCTGCACCAGTCACCACCACCACCACCACCACCACTACCACCTAAACATCACTCAACACCACCTCAGCCTGCTCTTGGAATTTGCCAACTGTTGATTCTCCCCTAGCGACTGGCAGCTGCTAGTCTTACAATACAGGTACTAGTTCACAACCTTTAACATCCAATTGTTTATGCCCCCTCCCAAAAAAACTTTAACAACCTTTGGAATAGGCAAAAACAAGTTGCCAGCATTGCAATAACAAGCGAAAAATGAGGACATTTTTTATTGTACATCGACTTTTTAATATGGTCGTTCTGTTGGGCATGCCTTCTTGGTCATATATAAGGTAACAAAAATGCTTCTGGCACCTTTTTATTACAACTTTTGAGCATGCTGCACCGAAGAAGCACTTCTCAACAGCACTGCTTGAACACATTGGCACAGTCAATAGCTCTGCCTAAACAGTTATAAGGCCCAAAGGCAAGATCTATTGGCTATGCCAATGCTTGTTTTAAATGGATTAAATCCGTTCAGTAGTTCCTGAGAAATTACAAAAATTAAAAAACTTTATATATCTGGGCGGGACTTAACCACACAAGCACGAGCTTGGCTGCCAACACTTCAAACAGGAAGTGCAGGCAGTCATCTTGTGCTCGGATGGAGGGAGAAAGAAAAAGGTGAGAAAAGATATAAAACAAGCATTTGCAATGCATCGGTCTCGCCTTTGGGACTTTATATGTAAGTGGAATTTTGTTCAATTTCCTTTTTTACGAGTGTTTTCTTCATTAGAACGAGAAACTATGAATAGATGCCGAAGTGCCTGAGGCTGGCTGGCATCTTCCGTGCATAATGTGCGGGCTGCTGCTGTGGACTCTTTGCGCATCTGTGCATGTATGAGACGGAGTTCCTAGATAAAGTCTGTAGGGGACTCCGAAAAGTACAGGACTATCCCGGGAACTCCCTGGTTCTGTGCAGTGCTAGTTCTGTGCATCAAGCCGCAGGATATCTCCGTTGCCCTATTACTTATCACCCCACCTCAGAGACCTCCAGCGGAATCTTGCAGCAGGGACAGGAGCGCGCGCACGTAAGTGATAGATGCGACCTGGACAGTGCACTCAACAACCATTCAGGGAAACAGAAAACAGATTAGGACCTCATTAATCACTGATGCGGAAAACCAGGGGTTACAGTGTCACCTTGGGGAGATTTCTTTCACCTCAGGTCAAAGATAGATGGAAGCGCTGGTTTAGAGCGAGATCAGACAGTCCAAGCGCTCCGAGTCCTCCATACGTGCTGGCGATGTAAAGCATAATCTACACAGGCCACAGGAAATGTGCTTAAAACATTACATTTTACTACCTAACCGCGCCCATGATGTGCTTGGTCTGGGTTTACTGTCAATTTATATTTTGTGATGGTTTCTGCAAAGTCTTTGTAAATGGATTTTACCAAGCGGGGCTGTCCAGTCTCCACGTGTAATTCATACAGCAGATACTACCCACATACTCAGTGGAGGGGTCGAGTTACACCTCGCTGCAGGAGTCTGCTTGCTAGCAATGTGTGTGTGTGTGTGTGTGTGTGTGTGTGTGTGTGTGTGTGAATGGATGCCTCAGTGGTACATGTGTGAGTAACTGCAAATGTGAAAGGCCGAATATGTGAGTGTTGATGTGTATAAATGACTACATGTGAGAGCGAGTGGCTGTATGGATCAGTGTGTGCTTGTATTAGTTATTGTATAAGTGTGCAAGTATGTGTTAGTATATGTTTTAACAAGTGAGGTGGTGTGTGTATAACTGTGTAGGTGAGTAAATGGGAGTGTGATTGTTTGCATGAGTGACTAGGTGTGTGAGTAACTATGGATGAGTAGCTATGTGTGGGTGTCTGTATAGAGATGTGAGTGCATATGATAATGCCTTATTGATGGTTGACTGCATGTATGAATGACTGTATGGGTGAATGAGTGGATGTGTGTGTAGACAAAGGAATTAGTGAGTGGGTATGTACTAACTGGTATTGGAGTGTCTATGGTTTCAAAAATGGTATTCTGTATTTTAGAGTGGGTGTATCAAAGGTTATACTAGGGTATGAGGAGATGCATCAGATTATCACATGGATGATGTCTTCATTGCTATCATCAGTGATGTCACTGACCATGTCATGAATCACGTACTATGTGACATCAGCAGTGCATTGCAGGGGCGCGAGTAATAGTTAGCTGAACTAACTAGAACGGCCACATTTCTCTGATTTTGTATGAGTGAAATGTCCAACTAACTATAACGACAATGAAACCTGTGGTTTTTAAGCTGGCCAACGTATGCACATATTAAGGACCTTATACGTGTTACGATCAAAATCTAAACCTTGAACGCTTCACATTTGGTAACTTTTCCCAACATGTGCCCAAGTTAAACAGTTAAAACGTGAGCACGTGTAAAACGTGACATCTAAAGCCGCATTTTCCTTCCATAGACTACTAAATAACCAAAAAGGATATATACCACACCCGTTGTTCAATTAGTTTACTTTTCGAAAGCTATTTACCCGTGTCCATTCTGTGGTGCAGGTTCCCTTTCCTAGCGTTGGATTCTTGTTTTGCGGCAACAAAACATATTCCAGAGTTGTAAGTGGTTTGATTATGGCATAGTAGATATTTATAATATGTAGCCATTTGTCAATATTTGCACATTTGTATTTAGAAAAAGAGTGTTATTGGTTGTTTTTGCCTTTTTTCTGTAACATCACTGGCTTGTTTTCAGAAAAAGACAGAATATAGCAAACATTGCTCCTCTTTGCGCTCATATACTGTGATTTTGTATATTATAAGATTTACACTGTACTTGACATTAGAGGTGTTGGTGACCAGTCGGCACAAACACCATGGGGCCCATTATGATGTTGGGCGGATTGCCTCCGCCAGGCTGACGGTAGCCCCCGCCGGCCTGGTGGAGGCAATCCGCCCGACATCCATTCCCGAATTCCCCCCCGCCATATTAGTATGGCGGGGGGAACCGCGGCGTCCGCCGCTTTTCCGCCCCCGTCGCCTTGCGGCCGGGGCGGAGAATGTTTAATATGGCGGCGGTGTCTCAGACACCGCCAGCCATATTAGAATGGGTTGTCAGTCACGCCTTTCCGTGACGGCATTGGGCATGCGGTCTTCACTCTGGGGGCCCCCTATGGACCCCCAGAGTGAAGGAGGGGTGGGGGCTGCACACGGGGGGTACCTGTTGTACCCCCCACATTTGCAAAAAACAAAGCGGCAGGCACCGCGCGCTGCCTGCCGATTTGTTTATGCAAATGCTGAAATGCATTTCTAGCTAGAAATGCAGGATGTGCCCGCCACTGTGGCGGGCACATCCTAATGCCCCCCACAAGACCCCCACCCTTACGGCGGGCGGTCCCAATCCACGCTAGAAGTCCGCCCGTCATCCTAATGACCCCCTAAGGAATATGCTACTTACCAGTATGCATCTGTTCTTGGCATGTAGGGCTGCTGACATTTATATCTGTGCATAGATCGCCGCCTAGTGTTGGGTTCGGATGATTGCACATTGTTGTCCTGGAAGAGTCTTCGAAGTATCACGAGATAGGTGGCTCCTACCCTGGACTACAGTGCGTATGGGCATCCTCTCCATGCTCAGATTGTTTTTCGCCATTGTGGCAGAGATGGAGTATGATACAGTAAGTGATGACCATGCTTGAGAATAATTCTGAGTGCTACAAGCTGCGACAGGCACCGGGGAGGAGGGCGGGCAATATAAATGTCAGCAGCCCTACATGCCAAGAACAGATGCATACTGGTAAGTAGCCTATTCCGTTCGAAGCATGTGGGCTGCTGAATTTATATCTGTGCATAGAATAAATAGTAGTACCCTCTTTAGCGGCGGTTGCCTGTGCCAGCTGCAGCAGTCTGAAAAAGAGTTCTGAGAACAGCCTGACCTACAGCAGCTTGCTGTTTGGAGTGTACATCCACGCAGTAGTGTTTGGTGAATGTGTGTACGGTGGTCCATGTGGCTGATCTACATATATCCTCTAGAGGGATGTTACCTAGGAAAGCCATGGATGCCCCTAACTTGCGTGTGGAATGCGCTTATGGGGGAACTGTTAATGTGCGTTTAGCCTTTGGATAACAGATCTGAACGCACTTAACAATCCATCTGGCTATACCAGATTTGGAAATTGGGTTGCCCTTGTGCTGTGGAGAGAAGGCAATAAACAGTTTAGTTTTTCTGAAATCTTTAGTCCTGTCTATGTAATACAGGAGAGCCCTTTTAACATCCAGTGTGTGTAGTGCTCTGTCTGCTACTGAATCAGGATTTGGGAAGAATACTGGAAGTTCAATAGCCTGGTTAATGTGGAACTGTGACACCACCTTAGGCATGAATTTAGGGTTGGTACGCAGCACCACCCTATTTGCATGAATTTGGATGAAAGGCTCCTGAATAGTAAGGGCTTGTAACTCACTAACTCGTCTTAGTGACGTGACAGCCACCAGAAAAGCCACCTTCCATGTAAGAAACTGTATTTCACAAGAGTGCAGAGGTTCAAACGGTGGGCCCATGAGCCTGGTGAGAACAATATTGAGGTTCCAGACAGGCGAAGGTGGGTGTCTTGGAGGAATTACCCTTTTTAGACCCTCCATAAAGGCTTTAATGGCAGGGACTCTGAAAAGGGAAAGGTGTTGTCTATTTTGAAGATAAGCTGTGAGTGCAGCTAAATGTATCCTGATGGAACTATACACTAAACTGCATTTGTACAGGTGTAACAGATAGCATATGATGTTTTGCGTTGATGCATCTAGTGGATTTATGTTATTATTGGAACAATATATGACAAAACGTTTCCATTTTGCAGCATAGCATGCCCTGGTGGTAGGCAGTCTAGCCTTCTTGATGATGTCCATACAGTCAGGGGGCAGGTTCAGGTAGCCAAACTCTTTGACCTCAGGAGCCATATTGCAAGGCTCAATTGTTGCGGATATGGGTGCTGAATTTCTCCATGGCTCTGAGTGAGGAGACTGGGTGTGAGTCTTAGGCGCTGGTGTGGCACCACCGATAGTTCTAGGAACGTGGTGTAACATGCCTGCCGTGCCCATGTTGGAGCAACCAGGATGAGGGTCATGGAGTGCTGTCTTAGTTTGCGCGCAACCAGCGGTATCAGTGGTGCTGGAGGAAAAGCGTACGCAAATTTGTTGGACCAGTTCATCCATATCTCATTGCCCTGAGACTGCGGGAGTGGGAACCTGGCGGCGAAGGTTTGGCATTTTGCGTTTCCGTGAGTGGCGAATAGGTCTATCTCTGGATGACCCCACTGTTGGAAATACTGTTCCAGCACTGAGGGATGTATCTCCCACTCGTGCATTTGATGGCTGTGCCTGCTGAGCAGGTCAGCCATCTGGTTGTCCTTGCCCGGAAGGTGTTCCGCCATGAGGAACATGTTACTCTGAATGGCCCACTTCCACATGTTTTGTGCTAAGTGTGATAACTGTGGAGAGTGTGTCCCTCCCTGCTTCTGGATGTAATACATCGCAGTCATGTTGTCCATCCGGATCAGCACGACCTTGTTGCAAAGATGCAACTTGAATGCCTTCATCGCCATGAAGATTGCCATCAGTTCCAGTAGGTTGATGTGCAACCGTTTCTGCTGCGTTGTCCATAGTACCTGCACTGTGTAATTGAGGACATGTGCTGCCCAGCCCTGGAGAGATGCGTCCGCTGTGAGTACTATTTGTGGTACAGGCTCCTGGAACGGTCGTCCCCTGCAAAGGTTTTGTGTGTTCCACCAATGCAGAGAGTTCTAAGCACGATCGGTCACCAACACTAGGTCTTTTAGCTGTCCCTGAGCCTGGTTCCACTGCTGTGCTAAGCACTCCTGAAGCGGACGCATGTGCAGCCTTGCCTGAGGGACTATAAAGATGCAGGAGGCCATCATGCCCATCAGTTGCATGAACACTTGCGCTGGGAGTGAGTGTTGTGGTCTGAACTTCTGAATCAGTACCTGCATGCTGTTTACTCTCGCAGAGTCTGGTGTCGCTGTGGCAGTGAGAGTGTTTATTTCTGCTCCCAAGTACTGTTGTACAGGTGTGGGTTGAAGATGGGACTTCTGGTAATTTAGTGAGAATCCCAGACTGTGCAGGAGGTGAATTGTGCGGGACATGTGGCTGGCACACTGCTGGGCTGACTTTGCCTAGACGAGCCAGTCGACATGGATGTGTGGTCTCCGAAGATGCGCAGCCACTGTTGCTAAGCACTTTGTAAACACCCTGGGGGCTGTAGTGACCCCAAAAGGCAGGACCTTGAATTGGTAATGCTGGTTGTTGATGGTGAACCTTAGGTATTTCCTGTGACTGGGGTGAATGGGAATGTGGAAATAGGCATCCTTCAGATCTAGTGTTGCTAGGAAAGCGCCCTGACTGAGTAGTGGCAGAACTTGCTGTAAAGTGAGCATATGAAAATGTTCTGATAGGATGTACTGGTTTAAGGTTCTGAGGTCTAGAATGGGCCAGAGAGACCCGTCCTTCTTTGGGATCAAGAAGTACAGTGAGTACACCCCTGTGCCCTGTTGTTCTACAGGCACGAGTTCTATTGCTCCTTTTTGCAGCATGGAGATAACTTCTTGCTGCAATAAGTGCATGTGCTCTGCGGACATAGGACGATGCCTTGGGGGAATGTTTGGTGGAGTGGAGGTTAGCTCCAGACAATAACCGCGTTGTATGAGTTGTTCCACCCACCTGTCCATGGTAATGCCTTCCCAGACTGGCAGGAACTGCTGGAGTCTTCCCCCGACCGGTGTTGAGTGGTCGGGGGCAGTGACAAGACGTCACTGTTTGTTGGAGGCGGAGGATCTGGCATTATTATTTCCACGTCCTCTGCCTTTGGTGCTGTTCCCCCGGTATCCACCCCTATTGTTCTTGTTATAGGTGGACTGTGTGCCTCCTTTAGTGTATTGGGCCTGTTGTGATGCTTGTCCTCTAGAGGCTCCCCTGTTACCGGAGCGACGAAAGGAACCGCCCATTAACTGTTGAGACTGCAGAGCTCCCATGGATTTTGCAGTTTCTGTGTCCTTTTTAGGTCGAGGTAATATCCGGTCTGCCGAAGGCAGAACCGGAAGTACCGAGATTTAATGTTTTAGTGTGGACTATTTGTCCCGCCTCTGTTTTTGCCTCTCTCCCATTGGCTGGCTTCCTAAACGGAGGCCAGCCATTGGAGAGACCCGTCCCTCCAAAGAAGCTCCGTCTTTTTTGGATTTGGGGGCGTAAGTTTTGCTGTTCTTTAGACAGTGACGTTGTCTGTCACTCAAAACAGCAAAACACGCCCCCGAATCCGAAAATGGTCGGAAGCTTGTGGCCGCCATTTTGCTCTACGTTAAGGATGAGGTAGGTCGCCTGCTCTCGCTTTCCTCGTTCCCGCCGTCTATCCTGCACCAACCCGTCCCCTGTGAGGTCGCCTCTTCAGTCACCTTGCAGCCTCCCTCTCAGCCCCTGTAGACTCCCACCTCCCTACTCCCTTTCGCTCCCACCCGTCCTCCCAGTCTGTAGCTCCCTGCTCCGGCAGGCTCCCTCTCGGCGCTTCTCGTCCTGCGCGTTCCTCTGCCCTGTAACCTCCCACCTCCCTGCACTCTCACTCCCAGCTCGCCTACATCCAGTCTCCCTCCTCCCTCTACCCTCCCGTCCCCAGCAGTCTCTCTCGCTTTCCTCGTTCCCGCCGTCTATCCTGCACCAACCCGTCCCCTGTGAGGTCGCCTCTTCAGTCACCTTGCAGCCTCCCTCTCAGCCCCTGCAGACTCCCACCTCCCTACTCCCTTGGCGTCACTAGGGGGGTGCAGACCACACTGGGTGACACCATCACATGGGGTGACACCAATCTGCTGTCTCGCCTCTGCTCGGCCAGGCGGCACTATTTTGGGGACGGCAGTGGCCCAGTATACACATTACATGCAGTTATTAGTGCTGGGTGCAAGCCCACCCGGTTGGTGTCATTTCCAAATTTTACAGGGCACGGGCCAAAGGCAAGAAAACTTTAAAGGAAAGGGTCAAGGGGTTAGGCTCGTTGATGTTTCCGAGAGACACCCCGGAGGAATGGAACTGCCCGTTAATTTGTCAGTGGAAGAAGTTTCAAGAAGGAGAATGCTACGGGATAAACCAGTTGGCAGTCGAACAGTCCCTGCAAGGGGAGAGCTGGCACGTACAGGATTATTTCATCAACAGTGCCCGAGAGAGCGCTACGACCGGGGGCACTTTCTTGTCCCTGAATGCGGGAGGGGGCACCGCAGCCCTGCTTCTGGTGGTTGCAGTAAGGCTGTGTAAACCTACCCTCTACAACTTTATTGGTGATCCATCCTTGCATTAGGGGGTCCGTCCCCGTCCACTCACTGCCCCCGTAGCATACACCATCGCTGATCGTTCCTCTAATGCTCATGTCGCAGCTCTTACCTGACACGTCACGTCAGGAAGCACAAGTACGTCTGTTTTGTAAATTGCTGCCCAACCCGGCGTCCCCGCAACCCTTCAGAAGAAATCTCTTAAAGCAGCATTAAAAGAAAGCACTCTGTAAAAGGTCATCACAGCTACAGTTAATCGTTTATCTGCTTGGCTTGGTATTGGTATTTCTAAATGTGATATACGGTCTGAGGAGAAAGATGATCCTAATGTAACACATGTGCTAATCGCATGGCTTTAAGTGGGACGGGTCCTGCTGGTGGTCAGCACCGTCGATTCTAAATAGCCGGTGCGGTGCCAAAAAACGGGTCCCTATCGGGCTCTCCTTTTTTACCCTCACACTTAGGATGAAAAATAAATCAAAACTCTGCAGCTGTGCTATCCTTCACAGCCTTTGATGTAACTTCAAAGAGACTCGTTATGCACAGCCTCATCATTTCAGAACTGAAGCATTGTCAAAGTTATATACAACAAAGGACAAAGCCATCGTTTTTACTTATTTATCTTATGCAACTAACAACCATTGACAAAGCCAATAGTCCTGGCTTGTTGATTAATGTTTCTTGGTGTCATATCTGGATGCACTGCAGTGACAGAAAAAACAAAATACCAGTGCGGTGGCACACTATGCTCAGCAAAGATTTTTAGCTTAGGTGTTTTTAAGCCACACCCTTCATTATATCGACCACTGCCTCCCCTTTGAGAGACCCTCCAGTTTTTTCACCACACTTAAAGCCCTGGCTAATCGGATCACCGTGTTCTGGACTTTCATGTCGCAGCATTGTGCATAGAGGGAGTTTTTAGTTGGTTCATTTGGACTAGGGGCCAGATTCAAATTCTATGCAATTTGGACCAAGTGTGCACCCTTTTCTTAAAGTGCCTGGCATGTACCGGCTCTTACAGATGTAGGAGCTGCTGTGGCTTTTGCTGTTAGTGGGCAAACACGCGTTAAACTTGTAACTCGCAGCAGAGGATTCTGGGAAATGTAGTCCAGCTATCATTAGTAATCCCGAGGTTCATCGCGCACATTAATTAGGCATGTTGGCAACATATGATTCAATGCCACAAGAACATAACTTTTCTAGTTCTGGACTTTTCCTCACAATTTTCAGGTGTGATAGTGAAATTGGTTGATTTGATTTACACCAAGATTAAAATTCTCAGAAAGAATTGATAGTGTAAACACAAATGGAAATTGGCGGACTCGGAGCAGAGGAGGTCCATGCGGTAAGTCGTGATGGGGTGACACCATGAGTTACCTGCACCAGGTGACACCAACCCTAGTGACACCACTGCTCCCTTTCGCTCTCACCCGTCCTCCCAGTCCGTAGCTCCCTGCTCCGGCAGGCTCTCTCTCGGCGCTTCTCGTCCTGCGCGCTCCTCTGCCCTGTAACCTCCCACCTCCCTGCACTCTCACTCCCAGCTCGCCTCCATCCAGTCTCCCTCCTCCCTCTACCCTCCCGTCCCCAGCAGTCTCTCTCAGATCTACCCATTGCTGTCCAACCTGCAGCTCTCCACTCGCTCCCAGCTCTCCGCCCTCTCTCTCTGCCTTCCGTCTCCCCTCCCGTCCCCTGCAGTCTCCGTCGCCGGCCACCAGTCCCCTCCTCCCCGCAGCGCACCCAGTCAGCCGGATGATTGTCTCCGGGGCCAGAGGAGGCGGGGGAATACTTGGGAGGGTGAGTGAAAGCAAATCTGGAAGGGGTGAGGGGTGGCGGTAAAGGGATCAGAGGGTATAAGGAAAACTAGGGTGAGGGTACCGGCGTGGTGTGTGGAGAGCACAGGTGTAAACGGTTTAGTACATTGTAGGTTATCTCTCTAGTCTTTGTGGAACTTACATGCGTGATATTCTGTATTCTTTATCTGTTTATACTGTGGATTCCATGTTGTGGCAGTTTACTGGTTGCTGCTGCAGCGGAGGGTCTGCTCTTGTTCTACTTATCATCTTGAATAAAGAACTCCTTTCCTTCTACTTACTTGGCCTCTGGAACCTATTTACTACAACTTTTTGGCCACTGATGTGAAGGCATGGGCAGGGGGTGGTTGGGGACTCTACTACTCTCTAATGCTCACCTATTGCCATTGTAAATGACAATACCATTTATTTATGTTTAAAAAAAATGAAAAAAAGTCATGAGCAATGCGAATAGGTCTACCTTTAATAATGCCGAGACCATTGCATTGTAAATGCTTGTTTATCTTTTCCAGAGTGGTGTCTACCTCTGGACCGAATAGGAAGTCAGGGTATCTGGCTGATTAAGTAGAGTAGTCTGGATCTCTGACTTGAAACCAGAGATGCGGAGCCAGGCATGCCTCCTAAGCATCACGCTAGTGTTTATGGCCCTAGCTGCTGTGTCAGCTGCATCGAACGCACATTTGATTGATGCGTTGAGATTAACTTCCCTTCTTGTATAAGCATTTCTGCTCCTTCCTTATATGCATCAGGCAGGTGTTGCATGAGCTGTTCTAAGGTATCGTAGTGGGCCATATCGTATCTTGCTAACAGGGCCTGTGTATTGGAGATCCTCCAAATATTAGCTGCTTGAGCCGCCACACGTTTTCCAGAAGCTTCCAAGATTTTGGATTCTTTGTCCGGAGGAGGAGCATCACCACTAGTTTGAGAGTTAGCTCTTTTACGAGCATTGGCCACCACCAGGGAGTCGGCCCTTGATGTACGTAGGGTCCACAGGCGCAGGCCGGTACTTCCTCTCAATCCTGGGGTTCACCACCCTTGCCTTAGTGGGCTCTTTAAAAATGTCACTAGCATGCTTGAGCACACCTTTGAGCATAGGTCTTTCTGATGTCGAGAATGTATCAAAAAGAAAATCCTCCTCTATAGGGTCAGCATGCATGTCGACATCGTGTTTCAATGCTGCCCATTCAATAAGTGCGTTAAACGCAGCAGTATCCTCCGTAGGTGATGTTTTAACCGCATAGGAGTGAGTGTCTGGGGTGGTGTGTGGTTCATCAGGGTCCACAGTGTCAGCCCATGCCTGGGACTCATCTTGATCATGGTCTACAGGATAATTAAACTGGTCCTCATTGTCCCCCTACTCCACATCCCCAGTGGCAGGTGTGGGAGAGTAGGTATAGTCTTGTCCATATGTTTGAATGGGCTCAAAGAGAGTAGGAGAGCTGGCAGAGTCCCTTTTCTTTTTTAGTGGTATCCTGTACGATTCCATAGGAGTTTCAGGAACAATTTTCCGTTTATAAATTGTGAGTCGACCTGATTCCGAGTCAATGAACAGTTTAGACTGATTTTCATAGGACGGGGCCTGGAACACGACATTGTCCACAATAGGCTGAGTAGACACGGCTACCGATGATGTTTTGGACGTGTCGGTGGCCTTTGTGGGTTGGACCGCTTTTGGTCGCGCCGTCGGGGGAAGTCCGTATTTGATCAGCGCCGTGAGCATCGTCGACGGACCGCCCTGTTTAGAGGGAGGCGCTGAGGTTGATCCAACCGACTTAAAACGGTAGGGCCTGCTTGTGGCTTTGAGTCGACTCGAGCCGTGGTTGCGCAGCAGGTACGCCCTTGTGCTTCGATGACTTGGCCTGTTCCGTCGGGCCGAGTTTGGGTCTTGACTCCAAGGCCTTGACTAGCAGCGGCTTCCGTATCTTCGGATCAAGTGGCCTCCGGGCCTCGAGTCCCTCGGAAGAGTCGCCATCTTTGGAGCCAGGCGTCGACGATAGCGTGACGTGTTTAACAGAAGACACGTGCTTCAGCGCCCCGATCTTTGGGTCGACACCCCCTTTCGACCCCGATGGGTCAAGCACATGTTTAGACTTGGTAGGCAGCGAAGTCGTCGAGCCAATAGCTGTTTTCAGTTTCGGTTTCGATTTTGCGTCCTTCTGTTTCGATTTTTCCACAGATTGTGGCCCATCGACCGATGGCTCTTTTGAAATGTTCTTAGTCGGGCCCGAAAGCGGGACTATAGAACGTGGACGTAGATCTTGGCTAAGGCCTTCCGGCGATGCCTCGACCTGAGCCGTGGAAGAGTCTTTATGAGGCCCCGCTACAGCGGTTGGGCCGAGCTCCTCGCTAGAGTCGTCGTCGACGGCTCCGATAGGTTGTGCGTCGTCTCCTACCTCGACGATGTCTTCATCAAGGACGTAGAATTGTTCCTCGTCCTCGTTGGATTCTTGTTCCGACGCTGGATCCGACGTATGTTCAGGATCCTCTTCTTCAACCCCCTCCGCGCCGTCAGCACCGAAGATGTTTTCAGGCTCGGTGCAGACTCTTGCGCCGACTGCCGTGCAGCGCGTCGAAGGCGAAGAGTTTTCTTTGGCCTGAACTTGGAACAGGCCATACAGCTGGCCTCGTCGTGGTCTGGTGAAAGACAGTTGTTGCACACCGGGTGCACATCAATATGGGGGTATTTGGAATTGCAGACGGGGCATCGCTTGAACGGACTCCGTTCCATCGTCAAAGGGCCTTTGGTGTCGAAAGGCAATCGGCTTTTCGACGTCAGTCTCGAAGAATCGGATACAAGGCACCGAACGAAAGACAATACCGACGCCTGAAGGCTTTTGGCCTTAAGAAAGAGTATTTATAACTATTCCGAACTGGAGTAAGAAAAGTACATCCGAACCCAATGGCGGAAAAAAACAATCTGAGCATGGAGAGGATGCCCATGCGCACTGTAGTCCAGGGGAGGAGCCACCCATCTCGTGATACTTCGAAGACTCTTCCAGGACAACAATGTGCAATCATCCGGACCCAACACTAGCCGGTGATCTATGCACAGATATAAATTCAGCAGCCCACATGCCTCGAACATATTTATACGTAACGTCACCAGCTTCTGGTTTAGTCTGTTTTCCCCTTGTTATCATATACTGTGAATATGTATATTATAATATTGACAGTCATGGTGATCTCACAGGAGTTCATGACAGGTTGGCGACAAGAGTAAAGATTTATACGCAACGTCATCAGCTTCTGGCTGTTAGTCTATTTCCCCCTTGGGATCATATACTGTGAATATGTATATTATAATTTTCACTGTCATTATGAAATCAGAGGAGTTTATGACCCACCGCCACGAACATGAAACATTTCGAAGTCCCTGAGAAAAGAAGCTCTAAAATATTCACCGCTCGAAAGTATTTAGTTATTGATCTTGTGTTGTATTCATAACTTTATTTTCTTTTCCTTTTTGTGTAACAGTATAACTTTTTATATTGTAATAGAGTGTCATATTGTTACAGAAGAGGAATTGGAGATTTGTCGGTGCCGGGAGTAAATCATCTGAAATACAGCTTACTGACCTTTATAACTTACTTGATCAGATATTTTTTCAGTGAGAATATTTTTCGAAATTGCAGTCTAAAAAAAAGGAGTTTACATACATACTTTCTTACTGAAAACCTTTGATAAACTCTACATTTCTGAATGTTATTTTCTAATTTGTATTTTTCTCAGTTGTGGTTCCTATTCACCTTCTCACTGTAGATTATATAGGACCAGTAGCGTATATTATTATAGTACTATCCTATATATTCTTAAAAGAGTACGTGATTTGTTAGTGGAACAGCGAGCGACCTCTAAGCACTACGTCAGAACGTTCAAGAATTCTACAGAATAGAAATTGGAAAAAATTATGAAGCGTACATTTCTATGTAATATGAAGTAATTTTTGTTTAACTGTTTTTTACTTGTTCTTCTGACACGAGATGATGTAGTGCGGGAATGTTTCTTGTAGCACTTCTTTTCTACTTTATCTAAAAGTAAAACATGCCCGCTTATATTATCAAGAATATGGGGCAACACTTTTACAAACTATAGCAGAAAAAAAGCAGGGTGTGGCCACGATTAAGTGATATTTCATGAAATTGTGTTTTTATTTGTCACCCCTTTGATATAGACAGCGTCAGTTTCTGAAAAAAGTTTATTTTAATTAAAACTGTTTGAAACCTAGACTGGACTTTTTGCTGTGCAACCACACCTCCCCATCAGAAAAGTAAACACCACATTATAAGTAAACCGTGCTCGTGGGAAGTATCCCACCCACAAACTTGATAATATGAAGACCACAAGACACTTATTTTTGAGCTATTCCGCAATAATATAAATGGCCCTTAAAATATATAAAAAGCATTTTTACCTTCACAATCCCTGTCCACCTCCTTGTGACCACTGTACAGAGTTAATAGTGTTCCTACCCTCCCCTTTACTACTTTGTTTTCCCGTACTCCTTTGAAGTGTGTCACAAAATGGCTGACAACAGTGAACCGTTCCCACCGAATAAGGAGCAAACTCGTACTCGGAACACTTTAGCCAATAAAATGTCCATGTTGTTACGCAGAGGGGGAGGGAATGGCTGCAAACAATTCTGCTTTTAATGCTTCACAGCCAATGAACATTAAGCTTGGGAAGGGCCTGCTTGGAACACGTTACAGAATGAGATCCCCTCCTACTCAGCGGAAGGGATGGGAATGGCTAGCAACATGTTTTCCTTTCAATGGTTTGCAGGGAATGAACATTATTATTAATATTATTAGTGCAGTTTTATATAGCGCATAGTTACCCTAGAGCATCCTAGCGCTTGCAGAACAGAAGTAATGATCGCGGGCAGTCAGAGTCAGCAGTTAACAAAAAGGTGCGTTTTCAAATGCTTGCGAAAGCGAAGGAGGCAGGTCTCAGAACGCAAGCCTAAAGGGAGTGAATTCCAGAGCGTGGCGATATTCACAGAGAATCTTCTTCCCCCTGTACGGGCCTTTTTAACTTTAGGGGTCTTAAGCAGGTGTTTTTGATCCGAACGTAGGGTTCTGCTGGCCTTTATTTTATTTATTTTATACTCTTATAAAGCGCCTGAATAGACCCCCGAAGGGGTATCTCCGCGCTATTGCTGCAAAGAGGGTGTTCTGGAAAGGTATGCTACAGTGGTAATATGCAGGCAAGATAAGCATTAGTTGCTGGGATACAGGTATGTTTTTAAGGTTTTCCGAAAAATCAGGTGACTGTTAAGTGATCTTAGTTCGAGGGGCAGAGAATTCCAGAGTACTGGTCCGGCATGGGCCAGCGCACGGCCACCCTGTTTGATCTTCTTTACTCTAGGTACCTGCAGCAGTTGCCGGTTACTGGAGCGTAAGGAACGCCCGGGGATATAGGGCTGAAAGATTTCAGTCAGGTATTTAGGGCCTTCCCCGATCATACTCTTGTGGATGGTGCATAGGGTTTTAAACTGGACTCGTTTCCTCACTGGAAGCCAGTGGAGTCTAATCAGCAGGGGGCAGGAGGGAGTCCTCGGTGGAGCATTCAGGACAATCCTCGCTGCTGTATTTTGGATCACCTGTAGTTTATTAAGTTGTCCCTCGTTTGCTCCAAGGAGCAAACCATTACAGTAATCCACCCTGCTGATGACAAGAGCCTGCACAAGCGTTTTCCTGTGATGGTCCGGTAAGTAGGGGAAGACTCGTCTTAACATCCCAATAGCCCGAAAACAGGTACCGGCAACTTGATTTACATGATCTTTAAATGTAAGTTGCTGATCAAGTAGCACTCCCAAGTTCCTGACCGTACTCTTGGGGATGGGGACAGGGCCTAACTCCAAGGGCCACCAGTCCGATGACCAGTGTGTTGCCGCTTGCCCGAACAGCATGACCTCGGTTTTCCCAACGTTACACTGCAGATAATTTGATGACATCCATTCTACAATGGCTCTCATGCCATCTGCAAAAGGTTTTTATTGCAGGTGTAAGTTCTTTAAAGGGAAAAAGGAGTTGGGTGTCGTCAGCGTACGACACCGGAGTGAACCCGAAGGATCTTGCTAAGTTGGCTAGGGGGGCCACATACACGTTGAAAAGTGTAGGGCTCAAACAAGAGCCTTGTGGCACTCCCCTGTTGAGCTCCCTATAGATGGATTTGTGGGAGCCCAGCCTCACTTCTTGGAATCGACCAGATAGAAAGCTCTCCATCCACGCCAGAGCCCCTCCCTCCACGCCTACCTCCCTTAGACGGTTGAGAAGCACCGTGTGAGACACCGTATCAAAAGTGGCGGAAAGATCCAACAGCACCAGAATCATAGAACTGCCGTCATCCAGTGCCATTTTGATGTTATTGGTCACTGTTTGAAGGGCAGATTCTGTGCTGTGGTTTGGCCTGAACCCAGATTGTGAGTAGTCCAGGCCTTCCGTCGCTTCAAGATGCTGGGAAAGATAGGTGTTCACGTGCCTTTCCGCAACCTTGCCCAAGTAGGGTAGAAGAGAGATAGGTCGTAAGTTAGAGAGGTCTGTCCATGGAGATGCTGCTTTCTTTCTTATCGGGTTCACCACCGCCTTTTTCCAATCTGCAGGGACCTGGCCTTTCATAAGGGAGGTGTTAATCACCTCCAGTATGGGGGGTCCCAGGAGAGAGATCAGAGGGCCAACCATTTTGGCAGGAATGAGGTCACTGGGAGATCCTGATTTAATGTGGCTACAGAGGGAGAGAAGCTCTGTATTATCAATTGGAGGGAAGGAAATCAGAGAAGGTTTACTGCATATTGGCGGGGCCTGAAGAGGAAATTTATTGGTCTTGTCTGTGATATTTTTAGCTGCTACTATTCTTTCATAAATGGTATTTATTTTGTCCTCAAAGAATAGTGAGACTTCATCGCATAAAACCTGCGAGAAGTCATCGGAGCTCTCACATGCAGTTGGTTTAATAAAATTTTGCAGAATTTTAAAGAGTTCCTTAGAGCAATTACCCGCTTCTGCTATCTGTTGCGTTAAGTGTTGTTTCCTAGCTAGCTTTATATTTTTGTAATACTCTGATTGGGCATCTAGGAAAACTACACGACTGTCTTCGGTTTTCCTTTTCCTCCATGCCTTCTCAGCTCGTCTACATTTTTGTTTGCCTGCTCTCAATTCATGGGTATACCAGTTTTCTTGTTTAGACGCAGGGTACTGCTTATGCCTTTTTAAAGGAGCTAAGATATCAATGGCTTGCTTAATGGAAACATTAAGTTTAGCTAGTGCCATGTCTGCTGTGTCTGTTGCCAGAATATCAGGACTTGTCCAAACTTCCTGTACTTTATTAGCAGTCACTTTGTGCCATTGTCGTCGCCAGATAGGGGGGAGAGGAGCACTTTTAACAGGTCTTGTTGGAGTCATTAATAAGAATTCCAACATGGAGTGATCTGTCCATGATAAATCTTTTGCCGGGGAGCAGATTACTTTGGCGCAGTTGCAAAAGAGTAGATCAAGCATATGTCCTCCTTTATGGGTGGGTCCATGGTTTTGTAGTTCTAGACCTAGGTTAAAAAGGTCCGTGATCAGAGCGGTAGATTCAGACAGTGTGGGCAGATCTACATGTGTGTTAAAATCTCCCAGAAGAATAAAATCTTCTTTAGATTTAAGATGGGGAGCTAAAATTTCCTGGAGGGTGAGCGCAAAATTAGGGTTTGGTCCCGTAGGCCGGTAAATCAAAGCACCTTTCCAGGTAAAATGGCTGGTTAAAGTGATTTTAAAAATCATAATTTCTAACTGTGTGTGTAGATGTTGTTCAATTATAGTGATTTTTATGTGGTCCTTGTGTATAATTGCCAGGCCACCTCCTGTTTTAATTTCTCGATCTAAATGTTTGATCTTAAATCCGGATGGGATCCCCATTGCGATGGCAGTTATTGTGTGGGGTTTCAACCATGTTTCAACAAGAAAACATATATCCGGCTGAATGGTGTTTATTAAATCCCAAACCTGATGTTGGTGTTTGGGTAACGATCGCACATTTAAAAGGAAACTCTTCAGGCCTTGTGGGGGCGTATTTTGGTCGAGAGGAGGTATGCTGTTATTGGAGAGACACCGACATTGCAAACAGGAAAAGCCTCCCTCTATACGATGCCATGGAATTTTGGTGCTACACTGCGTAGAAGGTCTAATACTGAGTAGCATTTGGCCAGTGTAAGTAATAACGCGGTTACCCTTACCAGTGGAGGCTCGTTGAGCAGTGTCAGGGTCCATCGCCCCTCGCCCCGTCCTGTCGCGGACGGGCGCAGACGGGCTTTTCTTCGGCGCTTCTTAGGCGCGCTCGAAGGCGCCCCCTGCGCGCAACCGCTGCGCGCTTGAAGGAAGGGCGTGGCTAAATAGTCCGGAGTGAGGTAGCCACTAGAGCGCTAACCTCAACTCCGGCAGAACCGGAAGTGGTGCCTGGCTCTTACCTGTCCGCCCTCCGCACAACGGCACTAATTGCCGAGTCGCCTTGTAAGGTGTAACTAAACTTTGCAGCACAGGAGGACCTGTACCCTGCAAAATTTTGTGCGCGAGACAAAGGGATATAAATTTCACCCTTTCACGCACCAGTAACCAGTGGAGTGCCCTCAGTGCCGGTTTGGCCGACCGTGACATAGGGATGTTTTTAAGTAATCGTTCAGCGGCATTTTGAATTTGTTGTAATTTATTCAAAGTTGCCTCCGGGGCACCCAGATAAATAGCATTGCTATAATCCAGTCTTGATATAATCAGCCCCTGAATTAGAAGCTTCCGAGATAGCGCAGGAAGCAGAGGCAGCACTTTACGCACAGACCGGAGAAGGCCGAAGCAGACACCAGCCATTTTAGTAGCCTGGGTCCTGAGGGAAAGATCTTGCTCCAACCAGATCCCAAGACTCTTGATCTCCTCTTTAGGACTTGGAGGTAAGCCCAAACAGCTGGGCCAGACCGTCGAGGGAAGTGAGGATCCTTAATGCCCCAACAGCATAATTTCGGTCTTTGAACCGTTCAGCTTTAATGCCGACTCCCCCATCCATGTGTGAACTTTGGACAGAAAGGAGTAAAGCAGGTCGGGACTTTCAGAGGCCTGGGAAAGGGCGAACACCAGCTGCGTATCGTCGGCGTAGCTCACGATTTTGATGTTATACGGAGCAACCACATCCTCCAAGGGGGCCATATACACATTAAACAATGTGGGACTCAAGGAGGAGCCCTGCGGTACCCCACAATGGAGGTGGATAGATGCCGAACGTGCGCTACCTTCCCATACCTGATTGGTCCGGTCACTGAGAAATGATCGAAGCCATTTCAATGCATTCCCCGTCCCCCCGACATCTAACAGTCGCTGAAGTAACACTTGATGATTGACAGTGTCAAAGGCAGCACTGAGGTCCAGGAGGATCACTGCCACTGATCCTCCTGAATCTAAAATGCTCCTTGCTTCCTCAACGACTGCTAGTAGGGCGGTGTCTGTGCCTTGGCCTGGACGAAATCCAGTTTGCGAACTTCTCAATAGGCCATTGGACTCCACCAACTTTTCCGTGATTTTGCTGAGTCCAGGAAGTAGAGAGATGGGCCTCTAGTTCGCCATGTCCAGGGGATCTAGGTTTTTTTTTTTTAAGGAGAGCTTTTACTACTGCTTCCTTCCAGCTCGGCGGAACCACACCAGACCCCAACGAGGCATTGACCAAATCGGACCACCGCCACCGCCACCACCGCCGCTCCAAGTAAAAAAAAATATAGTATTACATAAATATACAATATAGGATTCAGTATAAAAAATATTATATTTGATAGCAATAGAAATTTGCTATTAAACAACCTTTGAAATTCATTGAAAAAAACATAGGTTTGAGGCCCTATATATAGTTAGGAATTAGCATTTAAAAAACCTATGAAATTCACTGAAAAAAACCAGAGGTTTCACACCAGTTATAGTTAGGAATTAGCATTTTAAAAAACTATTAAATTCACTGAAAAAAACCATAGGTTTCACACCAGTTATAGTTAGCTGGAAATTTTACTCGCATAAAACCATTGAAATTCCCACGTTACAGTTAGTTGGACTCACTATAACTTGCGCGTGCAATGCACTGCTGATGACGTCACATATTACATCACTCATGACATGGTCAGTGACATCACTCATTACATCACTGATGACACGAATCCTTGTGACAGAGTGACAGACCTCCTTTCACTGTAATGTAACCGTTGAAACACATTCAAAAATAGAAACTAAAATGTTCAAAAAAATTGAGATAACCATACCAGTTACAACAACCAATTCAGTAATTTCACCATGTAGATACACATCCACTCATTAACCAACTGTTCTATATAGTCACTCATACATATACTCACTCATCATATATAGTGATACACCTATATATCCTGTTACACAACGACAGTCATCCAAAAGTTACTCATACACATACTCACACATGCAAATAAACTATTGAACATCCATTTATTTGTATATACAGCTATACACACACTACCACCTTACTTCTAAGGAAACTTACACATATTTACTCTCTTAAACAATCACTTATAGAAACACATACTTATTTAAACAGCAACTCTTACAATCTCTTACTCTCACATATACTCACTTATATACATCAATATTCACATATACTAGATTAAAACATATGTAGTTACTGATAAAGACACTAGTGAGACAGTCATTCACTCACTAACACACACATATACACACTCATTCACCCATACAGTCCTGCACATATGCGGTCTTCAAAACACATACAGAGAGTCAGTGATTCATGCATCTATGTGCTAAGTAATACCCCCACCAAACCATACAGACACTCCTACTGATACTAAAAAAACATCTAATAACCCATATACATACACATGTAGCTACTCACCAACCCATGCAACCACTTATACACAAAGTGAAACACTAATACATATATTTAAATATTTAAACATTACTCACTAATATATGTATTCACTAAGATACACTTAATAAGCCAGTTAACCAATCAATTTTTTTTAAAAAACATCCATGTAAACACTTATTTAAACATTTATTCTTCCATCAACTTTTACATATATAAAACATGTATTTTTCAGAAAGACACACATTCACTGGATGGTGTCATCAGTGATGTCATGAGTGATGTCACTGACCATGTCATCAGTGATGTCATGAGTGATGTCACTGACCATGTCATGAGTGATGTAATATGTGACGTCATCAGCAGTGCATTGCACGCGCAAGTTATAGTGAGTCCAACTAACTATAACGTGGGAATTTCAATGGTTTTATGAGAGTAAAATTTCCAGCTAACTATAACTGGTGTGAAACCTATGGTTTTTGCAGTGAAATTATATATATATATATATATATATATATATATATATATATATATATATATACACATACACACACACACACATACATACACACACATATATATATCCCCTACTGGCGGTTGCCAGTAGGTACATATAGTTAGGACCTATTATCCATAGGTAATCAGCAACATTCTATTGACAATAACTTTGGCGCCGGTTGATGAATCAGCACAACATTTTCCAAACTTTTGGCCAGCTCAATTCCGCTCCTTCCCTGAAAATTGGGGGCGATTGGTCAAGCGGGGGCCGAGAAAAAGGGGGTCCCAAAACGTGTTTTCCCCATTCAATTTCGCACAGGAACTTTAGCCATAGCTACAGCCTGTACGGCTGAACGGAATAACACCAAAATTGGCAGAGATAGTCCTCAGTTCTGACATGTGCCTTTCGCTTATCTGGTGTTAATCTGTTCAGTAGTTTGAGAAAATAACGGTTAAAGTCACATATATATCTATGGGGGCGGAGGATCCGAAGTAGTATCCGCGAACCCTATATGCAGCCTACAAGCACCCTGCCGTGCACAAGCTGAATGCTCATTGGCTGACAACTATCAAAATCAGGAAGTGTTGGCAGCCATCTTGTGCGGGCACAAGAAAATTAAAACAAACGCTGCAAAACGCGAAAAGGGGGCAGGGTAGACATACCCTGACCACCTAGGCCTGCTCAGGGCCAAAATAATAATAATTAATTTTCCCAAAAATCGCAGGATTCGAGTAGGATCCGCGAATCCTAGCGATATTTTTAAAAAAAGAAACGCGGCCTCCCGCGGAAAATATGTAAATTTGCCCCCGGGGGGGCCATATCCCAGGGGCATTATTGAAAAAAAAAGTGTGGGGGGGGTACCAATCCCCCACACTGCCCAGGGGACACCCACCCCCGGGTCTCTAATTTAATATATGCGAGGGCTCAGAGGCCCCCCCAGACGTGGGGACCGCCATGTGTGGGGCTATTTTCAAATGGGAGGGGGGGCTCTCAGGCCCCCCCAGACCCAGGGACCGCCACCCAGTGAGGGCGATAGATAGAGGGAGTGAGGGCGATAGATAGAGTGAGTGAGGGCGATAGATAGAGGGAGTGAGGGCGATAGATAGAGGGAGTGAGGGCGATAGATAGAGGGAGTGAGGGCGATAGATAGAGGGAGTGAGGGCGATAGATAGAGGGAGTGAGGGCGATAGATAGAGGGAGTGAGGGCGATAGATAGAGGGAGTGAGGGCGATAGATAGAGGGAGTGAGGGCGATAGATAGAGGGAGTGAGGGCGATAGATAGAGGGAGTGAGGGCGATAGATAGAGGGAGTGAGGGCGATAGATAGAGGGAGTGAGGGCGATAGATAGAGGGAGTGAGGGCGATAGATAGAGGGAGTGAGGGCGATAGATAGAGGGAGTGAGGGCGATAGATAGAGGGAGTGAGGGCGATAGATAGAGTGAGGGCGATAGATAGAGTGAGGGCGATAGATAGAGTGAGGGCGATAGATAGAGTGAGGGCGATAGATAGAGGGAGTGAGGGAGTGTGGGCGATAGATAGAGGGAGTGAGGGAGTGTGGGCGATAGATAGAGTGAGTGAGGGAGTGTGGGCGATAGATAGAGTGAGTGAGGGCGATAGGGCGATAGATAGAGGGAGTGAGGGAGTGAGGGCGATAGATAGAGGGAGTGAGGGAGTGTGGGCGATAGATAGAGGGAGTGAGGGAGTGTGGGCGATAGATAGAGTGAGTGAGGGAGTGTGGGCGATAGATAGAGGGAGTGAGGGAGTGAGGGCGATAGATAGAGGGAGTGAGGGCGATAGATAGAGGGAGTGAGGGCGATAGATAGAGGGAGTGAGGGCGATAGATAGAGGGAGTGAGGGCGATAGATAGAGGGAGTGAGGGAGTGTGGGCGATAGATAGAGGGAGTGAGGGAGTGTGGGCGATAGATAGAGGGAGTGAGGGAGTGTGGGCGATAGATAGAGTGAGTGAGGGCGATAGGGCGATAGATAGAGGGAGTGAGGGCGATAGGGCGATAGATAGAGGGAGTGAGGGCGATAGGGCGATAGATAGAGGGAGTGAGGGCGATAGGGCGATAGAGAGAGTGAGGGCGATAGGGCGATAGAGAGAGTGAGGGCGATAGGGCGATAGAGAGAGTGAGGGAGTGAGGGCGATAGATAGAGTGAGTGAGGGCGATAGATAGAGTGAGTGAGGGCGATAGATAGAGTGAGTGAGGGCGATAGGGCGATAGATAGAGTGAGTGAGGGCGATAGGGCGATAGATAGAGGGAGTGAGGGCGATAGGGCGATAGAGAGAGTGAGGGCGATAGAGAGAGTGAGGGCGATAGGGCGATAGAGAGAGTGAGGGAGTGAGGGCGATAGATAGAGGGAGTGAGGGCGATAGATAGAGGGAGTGAGGGCGATAGATAGAGGGAGTGAGGGCGATAGGGCGATAGATAGAGGGAGTGAGGGAGTGAGGGCGATAGATAGAGGGAGTGAGGGCGATAGATAGAGGGAGTGAGGGCGATAGATAGAGGGAGTGAGGGCGATAGATAGAGGGAGTGAGGGCGATAGATAGAGGGAGTGAGGGCGATAGATAGAGGGAGTGAGGGCGATAGATAGAGGGAGTGAGGGCGATAGATAGAGGGAGTGAGGGCGATAGATAGAGGGAGTGAGGGAGTGTGGGCGATAGATAGAGGGAGTGAGGGAGTGTGGGCGATAGATAGAGGGAGTGAGGGAGTGTGGGCGATAGATAGAGTGAGTGAGGGCGATAGGGCGATAGATAGAGGGAGTGAGGGCGATAGGGCGATAGAGAGAGTGAGGGCGATAGGGAGAGTGAGGGCGATAGGGCGATAGAGAGAGTGAGGGAGTGAGGGCGATAGATAGAGTGAGTGAGGGCGATAGGGCGATAGATAGAGGGAGTGAGGGCGATAGGGCGATAGAGAGAGTGAGGGCGATAGGGCGATAGAGAGAGTGAGGGCGATAGATAGAGTGAGGGCGATAGATAGAGTGAGGGCGATAGATGGAGTGAGGGCGATAGAGGGAGTGAGTGAGGGCGATAGATGGAGTGAGGGCGATAGAGGGAGTGAGTGAGGGCGATAGAGGGAGTGAGTGAGGGCGATAGAGGGAGTGAGTGAGGGCGATAGAGGGAGTGAGTGAGGGCGATAGAGGGAGTGAGTGAGGGCGATAGAGGGAGTGAGTGAGGGCGATAGAGGGAGTGAGTGAGGGCGATAGAGGGAGTGAGTGAGGGCGATAGAGGGAGTGAGTGAGGGCGATAGAGGGAGTGAGTGAGGGCGATAGAGGGAGTGAGTGAGGGCGATAGAGGGAGGGAGTGAGGGCGATAGAGGGAGGGAGTGAGGGCGATAGAGGGAGGGAGTGAGGGCGATAGAGGGAGGGAGTGAGGGCGATAGAGGGAGGGAGTGAGGGCGATAGAGGGAGGGAGTGAGGGCGATAGAGGGAGGGAGTGAGGGCGATAGAGGGAGGGAGTGAGGGCGATAGAGGGAGGGAGTGAGGGCGATAGAGGGAGGGAGTGAGGGCGATAGAGGGAGGGAGTGAGGGCGATAGAGGGAGGGAGTGAGGGCGATAGAGGGAGGGAGTGAGGGCGATAGAGGGAGGGAGTGAGGGCGATAGAGGGAGGGAGTGAGGGCGATAGAGGGAGGGAGTGAGGGCGATAGAGGGAGGGAGTGAGGGCGATAGAGGGAGGGAGTGAGGGCGATAGAGGGAGGGAGTGAGGGCGATAGAGGGAGGGAGTGAGGGCGATAGAGAGAGGGAGTGAGGGCGATAGAGAGAGGGAGTGAGGGCGATAGAGAGAGGGAGTGAGGGCGATAGAGAGAGGGAGTGAGGGCGATAGATAGAGAGAGGGAGTGAGGGCGATAGATAGAGAGAGGGAGTGAGGGCGATAGATAGAGAGAGGGAGTGAGGGCGATAGATAGAGAGAGGGAGTGAGGGCGATAGATAGAGGCACTTATTCACTTTGCCACTGGATTCAAGCAAGCCGGGCTGAAGACGGCTGGAATGCCAGAAACCGGTCCTCGGAAGTTTGTGTCCGGTCCAGGGAAGACATGGCTTGGCAGTTCGGGCTGGACTGTTCCCATGAGGCAAGGGGTCAGACTGATTTGCAAATAGCCATGTCTGAACTGGGGTGGCAGAGTGGGCTAAGGAAAGGTGATGGATTAAGCCCAGATCTTTTGACTGGGTGTGAGTGTTTGATTGATTCAGACGCTCCGTCCATCACCACCCCCTTTTGTACCACAGTACTGTGTGCAGCAGAGAAGTGTGCCACACTGAGGATAGCATTCGCTGCTATTGCTCTACCAAGGCTTGTGTGCACTAACATTAAGGCACAATACATGGCGTTGCTTTGGGCCTGATGAGGGCGTTGCTTTGGGCCTGATGAGGGCGTTGCTTTGGGCCTGATGAGGGCGTTGCTTTGGGCCTGATGAGGGCGTTGCTTTGGGCCTGATGAGGGCGTTGCTTTGGGCCTAATATTTAAAGGCCATTGCAGTTGCCAGGTTTGTCCGTTCTATTGGGCTTCCTGAAAAAAAGCAAGCAATGCTGGCCTTGCTGGTATCATAGATAGAGAGCAGCCTCGGCAGTGTCACCAAAGGAGTAAATGAAGGACCATTTACAGCTCCGGGTTGGGAAGGGAAGACTTAGCTAGCCCCGGCGGTAAAATATATGGAGCCCGCTTAATTACTTTTTGATTCCAGTGGGCTGGTTTTTACTTATCGACCTGGACAAGATGAAAGGCTATGCTGGCTCTTTCGGTATTGAATCATGTGACGCACAGACGCACTAGCATTCTAGCAGCAGGTACAGTAACCCTAAAGTATCCTAGCATATAAGATACGGATGGATGAAGTGTTCACATCTAACATGGGGCAGCTTCAGATATCTGCACCAATAGCTATTTTATGGGGAAAGACTGGCATTTTACAGCATATGCTAATGAATATTTACAAAATAAAAACAAACAAATAAAAGTGTTCAAACCCAAAATAATAGACAATAAAAATATGTGCATTTAAGAGCCCAGGAGTGAGTGACTGACCGGGGTTTTCTTCACACCGCTACCACACAAGAGGGTGGGTGCATTTAAAGGGGAGCTGCATGTTTTGGGACAACTCCAGCACAACCGAGCTAAGGAAGCACAGAGCTTATTGTCGTGCAGCAGTCTCTGCATAACCTTGATCCAAAGCAAAGGGTATTTAGTCACTGTTTTCTGCCGGCTTGCGGCACTCATGTGAGAGTAAATTCACACAATGTTTATACTTTAGAAACCTGGAAAGTACTTAGCTGCGGCTCCAGGAAGACTGACACAAAGCCACGGAGCTACTTTGAGGTGATTTGTTTTTTTGTTTTATAAAGCATACAATTTCAAGAGCACCTTGGTGCAGCTTTAACACCAAGCAGCAAGTTTAAATGTAATCTCTTAAAAGACGACCAGCACACACTAAACAGCTCTAATAAAACAAGAACTTACTTAAAGCGCGGACAACAGAAGAGGCACGATGTAAGCAGGAAAAGAGAAGTAACAGAGAAGGGGTAGAGAAAAGGAGATGAGAGAAAGGGTAGAGAAAGGGAGAGAAGGGAGACCGAAGACCTGGAGTGAAAAGGGTGAAGGCAAGAGAAGTTGAGGGGAAGAAAGAGGTTGAGAGGAAGAAAGAGGGTGCGAGAAAAGATGGAAAGAAAGACAAGTGGAAACACGAGACACGGCCTGGCGCCGTGAAAGTACGGCCGCCCGGCCTTGGGCAGTGAATAAATTAGGGGAGGAGAAATGCCTGAGGCAGAGCGCATGCTGGGGGAATCTTGTGGGAGGGAGGCTGGTGGCTTTGATGTGCATTGTGCACACGCTTTTTTCACGGGCACAGCATCAAATCGCCGCCAATGGTTAAGCGCTGGTTAAGCCCCAATATCTCTCGCAAGCTCAATGCGCAAGCGCATTGACAGACTCGACCTAAAAACTTACAAACACAATTAGGGGTATTTTCATACAGGGGTAAAACAGAGGTTTTATATTCGATCAGAGCTCATACAGATTTTAACGTCGGGTCCCTTTTTCGGAGACAAACCGATGCAACTAAACAGCTGGCAATGTTAAAAATCTTCCATAGATAGTTAAGTAGTTGAAGATAACAAAGCAGGTCTAACCTATAAAAAACCCTTTCCCCTTAGCAGAAGGGCTAAAAACCTCCTACGCATCTCACTGTAATAGTCACAAAATATTATAAAATGCATGGAGGAGGTGGAGGTGGAGGTGGAGGTGGAAAGATGGCCGCGTGAATGCTCGGCTCCTAAAACCCCCGGCCACCTCCAGTACTATCCTGAAACCCAGCCTGTGTCATGAGCTGGTCATCCGACGGCGGAACTGGAGCGACGCTCCCCGCGGCATCTCCAAGACGGCTCCAAGTCGGGACCCCGAGATATGCTGCTTGAAAGCCCGCGGCCTCCTTATTCTTCAAGCCGGGGGCTAGAGTAAAAGCCCAGCCCGGCCTCGAGTTGATCAATAGTGGGCCGGCAACTGGAAGTCACCGGTCCGGCCCCGTGACTGTTCCAGCGCATTCGGCGGAGTTGCCCCGGCCCCACGGAGACCCCAAATTGAGTAGCTGACCTGTTTAGCCACAACTGGCGGAGTTGCCTGCAGTCGAGAGGCTGCCCGAGGCACTTGTGGGATAGGTGCATCGCGCCGCTGGGATTAGTGGCGGAGGAACCGCGATCGGTGCTCGAGTCCTCTGATAATGATTGCCAGCTACTGTGACCCAAGGGGGCCGAGAGATGTGAGGGTAGACTTCATACACGGTGGCGCCGGTTCAACCCTGCATGCAGGGACTGTTTCAAACTTCTTTACAGTAATACTCCTAGCAATCCAGGCTCAGTTTATGGTGACTTTTTAGAGAAAGTGCACACGAGGAGGGGAAGCAATCCAAAAACAATTATATTTGGCACTGTGTTTTCCTTGGGAAAAAGCCCAGCTTGGGACGGTGCCAACTTGGTTTATTCGTAAGGCTATTTAATAGGGGTTGCAAGGTGGAGGAAAGCCAGAAATATTTCCTAGAATTGCAGACTGCAGTACTGGATACAACAGGAACAAACCCACAAGGGAAGGGGACCAGAGGTCGTGCTTGAATAGACCTGCCCGGGCGAGGGGCCCCTGGAACAACCAGCGGGACGCCGAGGAGCTCCTGTCCTGCAGCTGTTGTCACAGCAATGGACACCGGCATAGGCGCCTGGCACCCACTGAGACGGTGGTGAGATGCGCATTGGTGGGGCAGAGTACGGAGACAGGCCCAGTGCACCTGATAACGGCAGGGGAAGAGGGGAGACACGATTCACTCACCGGCAAGGGCGGCTGCTCGACTGAAATTGCAGGGTCCCAAATTGGAGCGGGAGGCTGAACATCTGAATTCCATACACCACTCCCCATATAGTGGCTGGAGAATTGACGGGCACCAGAGTGGGGTTGTCTTTTGCTGCATTCTAGGTGCGAGACCTTGTGGAGGCCGCGTCTCGTGGGCTCCCCCCTCCCCCACTAACCCCCCACGTAGCGGACTGCCACATGAAACTGAAGAGAACTAGGCACAGTGAATACACGTTCTCATTGGGGCGAGAAGGCCCTTGCTTGGTGGGGGGCCCTGCGTGGATGCGGCTGTCCCAGGGGAAAGAACTAGAACCCCGGCTCGCTGACAGACGCGGAGAAGTGCAAAGACCAGACTTCTGCACAGAGTTGCAGCGAATCGCTCGTGATCCTGGATCTTGGGCAGGCTGTTGAGGTCAGCAACGCAAAGTGGAACGTGCGACTGCAGAGATGGCAACAAAGCCAGACAAGACCCTGCCCAGGTCCTCGAAGGGATCGAAGCACGTACAATCTAACAAATTAGACCGCTAAACAATGCCTAAAGGGTCCCTAGTTGAGTCCAGGAAGACCCCCTCATCGGGAGGAGACTCGGAGGGTGCCCCCGCAGAACCAAGGTTAACGGATGTCATGGCAGCGATCAACAGGGTCCAATCTTCGCTGGGGAAAAAAATTGAATCACTGGATAATAAGCTAGACACGGTCACGATAGAGGTCAACCTGATACGTGCAGATCTCACAAAGGCCAACGAGAAAGTTAAATCGCTAGACATTAAGACTGCAAGTTTCATAGACGATATGGCGCTATTGCAACAGGAGGTAAGAGACCTCAAGACTTTCCGAGATGCCACGGACCGAAAGCTTGATGAATACGAGGGGAGGGCCAGGCGCAACAACATAAGTATCCTTGGGGTCCCAGAGAGATCGGAGGGGCCGGCGCCGGATTTGTTTGTAGAAAATATTGTTCTCAACCATCTCAAGCCGAAGGGTCTCAGTAACTTTTTTACAATAGAGCGAGCAGACAGAGTGCCCGGGGCAGACCCAGACCAGGGGCGCCCCCCCGCCCAGTGATTGCCAAAGTGCTAAATTTTCATGATAGAGATGCGATCCTGCAGGCGGCGCGGGCTCCCCTGCGATCCATAAACGCTACGCTCTCCTTCCAGGACTTCACCCAGGTAGTGCAGAAACAAAGACAAAGCTTCCTCCCAGTGAAGAAGAAACTCAGGGAGAAGGGGATAAATTATGCTATGATGTTCCCGGCTCGGCTGAGAGTGGAAATCGAGGGGAAGGCCTCGTTCTTCGATAATCCAGGAGTGGCATCGGACTGGATAGGACAGCAGACCCCCGATCGGGTCGGAAGAGCAAGAACGTGGTGGAGGAGAGGAACGACTGGAACAGTAACTAAGGAGGCCGCGGGAAACTATACACTGTCTGGGAGAGTCGGGGTGGGGAGGCTCTACAGCTAATTCCTTACTAGACCCAGTGCACGGTTATATTGTGGAGAGCTGTCCCAGGGCTCAGGACGCTTTCAGGGCTGGGAGGGACGGGGCTATGGTTACCTCCTCTTTACTACCTTTAGTTAGTTGTGCAGGCGGGGTATTGGGCGACAGGCACTCTGCGAATTGGGGCTGGGCGTTAGCCATATGCAAGGGTGCAGGGAGGGGGGAACGGGGTGGGGGGTGGATGGAGAGGTTGGATTTTGTGACCTTATTCTATGCTGTATCGTTTGCATTGTGGTTTCCTTTAATTTTTTCCTTTTATGCATCAGGTGAAAAAGTAGCGATTGGATAGTTCTCACATTGGTTAAATGTAAAGAGTTAGTCTGGGATCGGGGATAAAGGTGCCAAGCTGAAATGTGAATGGCCTTGGGGACAGGATCAAGAGAGGGATGGTTTCTCAATTGGTTGGAAGGCCCTCCCCAGACTGGTTGGCAACCGCTGCATGGCTCTCCATAGAGGGGGCTATAAGTTGGAGGCACACGCTGGGTTTACTACGGGGTCCAGGGCGGTTGGAATCCTTATGAAGAACTCCTTTCCCTGGACCCTCCAGGCTACATTGTCCGATCAGAGGGGTCGCTACATCGATGTTTCGGGGCTGTGGGGAGGGAAACCGGTTACCTTTTTGTCAATGTATGTTCCGCCTGGCCTCCAATTTGACACTTTCCGCGATTTGGGAACGGTCTTTCTCACCCTGCCTCTGGGCCTACTGGTGTTAGGGGGCGGCTTTAAGTCTGTAATGGACGGGGAGACTGACAGGCTACCGATGCATAGATGGCTCCCGGACTTCCTTGAAACAACAGGGGTTGTGGATAGTTGGCGGTTAAGCAATCCGACGCAGAGACACTACACGCACCTGTCAGCTGCGCACCACAACATGTCCAGTCTAGATTACATATTGATGCCCTGGCGGGCGCAGTTATGGGGGCACGGTACCTTGGAAGGGGGATCTCCGACCACTCTCCCATGTGGTTACTGGTGGAGATGGGTCAACCTGCAGTAGGCAGGGTGGCTCCTATTAGTGCGTGACACTTGAAAGACCCTGCTACGAAGAGAGAGGTCACCAAGATTGCAGATAGGTGGGGGCGTGGCCAACAGCATGGCCGACTAGGACGTGCATTGCCGGAGCTCCGGCCGAACGGCACTAAATCCAACGATAAAGATTACCCTGAGTACCACGAACTTAATCCACACAGCCCCAAGACTTCCTGAGAGCTGGGGACTGCTCCGAGACTGCGGACCCGAGCTGGAACTGCCCGACAGTTGGAAGAGGAGCAGCAGCCGTCTCTGCAGCACCCTGTGGGTCAAGTTGGCGACCGCGACCCACTGCTGAGGCGGAGGCGCAGAGGGACGACTCCGCGGCCCTGGAATCCGAGCACTGAGACACAGCCTTGCTCAGGCGCACCCGATGATACAGGGCGACTGCGATTGAGGTACCCGGTGGGGGTCCGGAGACTAAACAACAGCCCGGCCGCCTTTACCAAGATGGCGGCCGGTGCACTCTACGCCCGGTGAGCGGTGGATATTGACGGCCGCCTCCGCGGTGGGACGGGGAAACGGCGGTGCGGAGGACCGGAGGAGCGGTGGTGTCGCCTGTAGCGGCGAGCTCCTGGGACCGCGAACCAGAAGCTGCAGAGGTGCTCACGATAGCCTGGGGAGGCTGCACCTGCGAGGCGGCAACAGAAACGGTCAGTGCAGGGGGACGTGCGGGAATGCCGGGGGCGCACTGAAGAAACACTGTGCGGTAGTGCTCAGGCCTTGACCGCATTGCGCCGGCTTCCCCTCCCCCCTCCCCCCCCCACCCGCTCGGCCAGAACCTGGAAACCCCGGCGAGTGGTGATACTACCGGGCCCGCAGTGAAATCTGGAGTGGTGGTGCGTGGGGAGGCTCGAAGAGTGAGCGAGTTACTGCTGGAGACCCGGCTCCCCTGTATCGGCGCGGTGCCCGGACTGTCCTCACCGCAGGGACGAGCGAATGTTACACTGACACCTCCGGACAACGGTGAGGAGTGGAGGCGGGCAGTGGAGGAGTGAGAGTGTGGCCCGCAGGCAGAGATATTAACAGACGGGGACAGAACAGCGTGGGTGGCCGGAACGCACATAGCCGCCCAGAGCTGGTGGGGGCCCAGGGAGTTCGCCGGGTGAGCCTGCAGCAACAGTGAGATACGGCGGGGGAAGGCCGCGGCCTTCGCCCTCTGGCACTGCCGGCCTCGCCCTCCCTCCCGTGCCCGTCTGACGACGGAACATTCCTGGCACACAGGCCTCGGCCTGGGCGACGCCCGCAGGCACAGTGGGACGTTTGAATGCTGGAGTCCCGGGGAAGCCAGTGACTACGTTGGGAAATCGCGGTGGAGCGCAGGGGACATCCGCCAAGGCTTCGACGGAGTGGAGACCAGGGTGTGAGATCGCGTTACTGGGGGGGGGGCACGAGGTGTACCCTGCTGGGAGGTGCACACAAAAGACATCCCCTTCCACACAACTGCGGCGCTGGGTGCTGCGAAACGAATTGTAAATAACGCCACCGGGTTGGCCTAATCCACGCTTTGGGAGTATCGGAAGTTGCTGGCGAGTAACCTCGAGCGGGATTCTTCCCGGGGTAAAGACAGTCATGGGGAAGAGAGACCTGGTGCCTAAACCCACGAAGCAGGGCCCCATGGACAACTTTGCGGCGCCAAAACATGCAGCGGAGCAGCAGCGGGAGATGTCCGGTCCGCAGTCCGAAACTGCAATGCTACTGGCAGCCATCCAGGCATCAAGGAGTGACATTCAGGAATCCCGGGCGGCACTGGAGGTCAAGATTGGAGAGGTGGGCTCCGAGATAACACTGCTGCGACAGGACTTTCGGAACCTGACTGACAGGGTGACAGAAGCCGAAACGAGAGTTACTGAACACGATGCTTCGATCACGGCCCTGAAGAAAGACTTGGCGGAGCTGCAGGCCTCGCACCGTCACCTTCAATGGAAGGTGGACAATGCCGAAAATAGATCGAGGCGCAATAACCTTCGCATCGTGGGTTTTAGGGAAGGAATTGAGGGGAGGGACATGGCCTCCTTCCTCCACGCCTGGCTGACGACTACTTTTCCGGCGGCGCATTTCTCCACGTGCTTCATTATTGAGAGGGCACACAGGGCTCTCCTAGCCAAACCGCCGGAGGGCGCAAGGCCGCGACCGGTTATAGCGCGATTCTTGAACTACGCTGATAGGGATCTAATCCTACGGGAAGCCAGGAAGTTGGGAGAGATCCGGATGGAAAATACAACTATAATGATCTTCCCGGATTACAGTCAGGAAGTATCGAAACAGCGCCGCTCCTTTGATTCTGTAAAGGCAAAACTGAGATCCATGAACATTACATACATGCTCCTTTTTCCTGCAAAACTCAAGGTGATTTATAAGGACAAGTCTATTTTCTTCTCGCATCCGGAGGATGTGTGGCAATGGCTCGAAGAACGTCCCATCCTGAATGGCAGAGAGGCAGCCGGACGAGACGCATTGGACAGGTCAGTGCGGGAGAGGCCACGATGGGAGCTTCCCAAACCGCAGCGAAGGAGACCCGGGAGGATGAAGAAACAAACGCCGGCAACGCCTTACCCAATCCGCGGCACCAGTGGCAGGAGGGGGGGCAGATCGACATCCCCGGGACATAGCTCGGACGCGGGCTCCAGGTTCCGCTGCTTACGAAATGGTATCCGCTCAGAGGAAGAAGAGGGGGATGAATCAGAGGGACGCGCCTCTGGTGGTGAGGAGAACGATGGCGTTGGAGACTCAGTTCACCCGCTGGTCAAAGAAATCCACAACCTAGAGCAGGACTCGTCGGGCCAGGGGCCCACTATGGACACACAGGACTCGCACTCATAACCGATGAGGCTCAGAGACTAGTGAGATCGCCGTTCGGCTAATGGGAGCACGCAAGTTGACGCGCCCTTAAATGTTGTTCGGGTTGCTTATACAGTTCTTTGGTTTGTGATAGGTGGGCAATGTGGGAGGGCGACAGGCCTTCTCCCGTGGATAGTTTGGTCCCATGTTGGGATGCGACTGGAAGGGGAGGGAGGTGGGGAGGGGGTTGGAGAGGGGGGAAGGTTTTCGAATTCTCTCAAGTTGGGGTTCTGGAGGGTTGAGGGGAGGAGGGGAGGGACAGTTAAGGAGCAGCAGCATCACACCTTGCCACGCTTTGTAACACTTCCACTACAGAGACCCACCTGGAATACATGTCGTAATGCACGATGGCGGGTACACTAGACGCCCTGCAAGTGGGTGACACGGGGGTCACCGTCTTAACGTGGAATGTGAATGGGTTAGGGTCAAACATCAAGAGGGGCTTAGTGAACGCCTACCTCCAGAGGGTGACGCCGGATATCATTCTTTTGCAGGAAACTCACCTTCGCGGCAATAAGTGCGCGTTTATAGCTAGAGGCCGTTATGCTGTGCTAGCCCATGCTGGGTACACTACAGACTCCAGGGGGGTGGCGATCCTCGTAAAGAAAACTGCACCATTCACTGTCACCCGTACCTGGCTGGACACACAGGGGACCTACGCAGGCATACAAGGGACCTGGAAGAGGCGTAGATACACGATTATCTCGGTATATGCCCCGCCAAAGCTACAGACACGCACCCTCAAAGGGATCACCGCCATACTCATGGATACAGCAGATAGGATACAAATAGTGGGAGGGGATTTTAACGATGTTATGTGCGAAGCAATAGACCGGTCAGGAACACCACGTACTCAGGGGACATGCACGGCCTTAGCACGGCAGATGGATGCCATTGGACTCACTGATGTCTGGAGATGGCTCCACCCCACCCAAGAGGCATACTCCTACTACTCCGGGGCTCACAGGGTCTTTTCAAGACTAGATTATATATTCATGTCCAGGCACAACCTTACACCGAGTGACAGGGCGGAATACAAAGCGAGAGGATTGTCAGATCACTCTCCGTTGTATGCACAGTTGGGGAGGGGAGGGGGAGAGAGGAAGACAGAATGGCGCCTAGCGGCTTGGGACCTCCAAACGCCGGAAATGCGGCGGGGCATCAGAGCAGACATTAAGGTTTATGTGGCCGAAAATGAGGGTACGGTAGATTCAGGGATCACCTTTTGGGAGGCGATGAAGCCGGTCCTGAGGGACCGAATACAGAGCAGGTTGGGAGAGAGGCGGCGAATGCAACAGGCTGAGGTAGCTAGTATGGAGGCGTCTATCCTAGCCCTGGAGACGGACTATCAGAGACAAAAGGAAGAGGTACTACTGCGAAAACTATTGGATGGGCAAAGACAGCTCAGGGAGCTGGTCACAGATGAGGCACGTACACAGGCATTGGCAACCCTGCACCGGTTGTACGACGTGGGGGACAAGTCCGGCAGACTCCTAGCATGGCTTGGACGCAAGGAAAGGGCGGCGAGGTGGGTGGATCGGATCACATTGACCGACGGCAGACAAGTACACACAGACGAGGCTATAGCGGACGCCTTTGCGGCCTACTATGAAAGCTTCTATAGAGCCAGGGACTTGGGTACGGAGGAGGACGCGCTGCAGTATATGGGCGACATGGAAATACCGACTCTGTCCCCCGAGGCTAGCGCGGCGCTAGAAGCAGAGGTGACTCTTGAGGAAATATCTGATGCCATAGCCTCGCTGAAACCAGGGAAGACCCCTGGGCCGAATGGCTTTCCAGCTGAGTTTTTCAAACGGGCTGCAGATCTACTGCAGCGTCATCTAAAAACCCTGTTCTTGGAGGCGTGCCAGACGGGGAGCTTGCCGCCAGATCTCGCCTTGGCCAATATTGTCCCGATTTATAAGGAGGGCAAACCGAAGGACGAATGTGCCTCCTACCGCCCCATCTCCCTCCTCAACATGGAGACCAAGATCCTAGCCACCATCTTAGCTAAAAGACTGCGGTCGGTAATAACGGACCTCATACATATGGACCAGTCGGGATTCCTCCCGGACAGGGCAACCAAGTTGAACCTCCGTCGCACGCATAACTGGCTACAGGAGGTCAAGGGAAGAAGTGAGCCCCACTGGTTCCTCTCCCTAGATGCGGAGAAGGCCTTCGACGCGGTGCACTGGCCTTTCCTTATGGCGTCGCTACAGAGGTATGGGTTCGGCCCTAAATACCAGACATGGGTCCGGCTCCTGTACTCGGCACCGAGGGCGCGTGTTCGGGTTAACGGACGGTTGTCCCGCGAATTTCTAATCGGCAGGGGCACCCGCCAGGGCTGCCCGCTATCCCCCCTTCTATTCACACTCACTATTGAAATTCTAGCGATCAAGGTCAGACACAATCAAGGGATTAGGGGTTTCTCGCGGGGCGATATCGACTCGGCGCAGGAGAAAATATCCCTATACGCCGACGACGTGTTATTGTTTGTAACCGAACCAGACACAACGATCCCGGAATTGTTCAAGGAGCTGGATGGCTATGGCGCTAGGGCAGGCCATACCGTGAACTGGCACAAATCAGTCCTCTACGACCCACACGGTCTGGAGCGGGGGGAATACCTACCGGGGCAACTCATACATACCAAGGAAGGCTTTCAATACCTGGGAATATTCATCGCTCATGACAAGGGATTATCCTTTAGCAGGAATATTGCCCGAGTCGTGGACTGTGCCTCGACGGAGATGAACCGATGGCGACAGCTCCCGCTCACCCTATTGGGACGAGCGGCAATATACAAAATGATTCTCCTACCGAAGTTTCTGTACGCGCTACAGAACGAGTATTACCCACTGCCAACAAAAACGTTGAATAAAATCCATGCGGACCTTAGGGCCTTCCTGTGGTTAGGGAAACAGCCGAGGGTGGCCCTTACAACGCTGCAGCGTCACCAATATAGTGGAGGGATCTCCCTTCCTAACCTGGAGGCGTATTACTGGGCGGAACACCTTGCACCGATTAATGAATGGTTGCATGCGGCAGCGGATCACCCCACATACGCGCTAGAGAGGGCTAAGTTGTCCGCCAAAAACCTATTATACTACCTATACGGAGGGACGATGGGGTCGTCGCTTCTACCGGCCACGGTGATCACATTAACAGCATGGAAAAAGGCCACGGTGCGAATGGGATGGGACAAGAGGCCCACCCGGCAGACACCGTTATGGAACTGTAAATGGCTAGGGGAACTCAGTAAATTGCGTGGCTTCGGGAGGTGGGACGATATAGGTATCTCAACAATTGGTGATGTGATTGCAAGAGGGGAACTGAAGTCCTTCCAGATGCTCAAGAAGGAATTTGGTCTGCACAACACTCAGTTATACAAATACGCACAGTTGCGACATGCATGGAGGGCGCAAAACATCACACTCACAGAAATTCCAGAGTACGCTCCACTGGAGGGTAGGTTGCTTCAGGAGCAGATACTGGGACGGGCGGTATCCCTCACATATAAAACACTTACTAACAACATGTTAGGCGACTTGCAAGGATTACGGAGTAAGTGGGAGGCAGACGTGGGAGGTATGGAAGATCTGGATTGGGAGATGGTCCTCATGCACCCCCGTGAGGTGGCGATTAAATCGAGGCTACGCCTAATCCAGATGAACGTGCTCCACAGAACCTATTTTGATAGAGTGCGGCTTTTTAAAATGGGAAGGATACCAGATTCGGCGTGCCTTAGGTGTCGCCGCCAGAGTGGTGATTTTTTCCACACGCTATGGGCATGCGACGCCATACAAACATATTGGGATCACATATTCACGGAGCTGAGTGAGGTTCTGCGAGTGGCTCTAACGCGAGACCCTAGGCTGGCCCTGTTAGGTATGACAACTGAGGTGGACTTGACACGACCTCTGCTAATCTTCTTGGTCCTTGCATTGGTGGTGGCAAAGAGGGATATTGCAAAATACTGGGGGGCGGCCGAAACACCAGATATAGAGGAGTGGAGGAGGGGCCTGGACTTGTATATGGCCGCAGAGAGAGTAACGTACAAAGCTAGAGGGTGCCCTAAGAAGTTCCGGAGAGTGTGGGCAAAATGGAGACAATACCATGGTCTGGAGTAAAGCCGATATGGAGAAATGTTGAAGGACAGGAGGGTTTTAGTACGCAGTAGCTTTGCCTGAGATCCTTGCAAGGGCCACACGAGTGCTGCCTGACTAGACTAGGTGAGAGAGAGAGAGGAGGCCTTTCAAGGGGGAGGTAGGGTGGGTCTGAGGGGGTGGTGGGGGGTTGGGAGTGTATGCTGCTGCTTTGGGGGGTGTTTTATTATGTTCTCGTTGATACCTTGCATTTTACTCTGATACTTATGGAACAAAAGTTGCGACACTGACGGACGGAGGCGGAATGTTGACGCCCTGCCGGCTGCTGATTTTCTGCAAATAAGGATGCTTTTTGATGCAACAATAAAAAGAATTTAAAGATTGCAGATAGGTACTTCCAGGAAAATGTTGGAACCGTTGACTCGGCACAGTCCCTGTGGGAAGCATATAAGACAGTAATTTGAGGGGAGGTCCTATCTTTGGTGGCGGGGAAGAAAAAAAGCATCAGGCAGAGATTGAGAGGGTGGAAGCAGACGTGACGAGGTTGGAAGAGGAGGTGCCCAGGGCAGCCGCACCGGACGTCACACATCTTTTAAAACTGCGACAAGGTGAATACAAAAGTCTTGCTAAGGACAAGGCCGTAGCTCAGAATAAAGACACCCAAAGTCGAATATATGAACATGGAGACAAGGCTGGCAAATTGATTGCGTGGCTTGAGAGGGGGGAATGGGCATCGAGGTTGGTGCCAGAACTACAAGGAGCAGACTCTACCACAGTCACAGACCCACAAGCAGTGGCGGATGAATTCTCCGGATATTATGGAGAGGTATACACCTCGGTCGGAGGATATACAGAGGCGGAGAATAGTGCCATGATTAGGGACATCCAATGCCTGCGCTGTCGGAGGAAGACAGGGGATATTTGGACTCCCCCCTTCACTGACAATGAGGTGGCAAAGGCGATTAGAGGGGTACGATTCCGGAAAGCTACAGGCCCGAACGGTATCCCAATAGAGCTGTATAAACTTAATGCTCACAAACCTGCCCCCTATGTCCGATCCATGTTCATAGAGAGCAGAGAGAAAGGCCAGCTCCCGTATGACCAGTGGCAAATATTGTGATTATTCATAAGGCAGGGAAACCCAAGACACTTGGCTCCTCCTACAGACCAATCTCGTTGCTTAATGCGGAGCCTAAAATCCTGGCGAAGCTACTCGCTACCAGATTACTTTGACCAATCACCACCTTGAAACACCTGGATCAGTCCGGTTTTATGCCACGCCGGAATACGGCCCTCAACTTGCGTAGGTTGCACCGGATATATATTTTTTTTTTTTTCCTCATCTCAACCATGGCAGGTCCATCAGTACCGCGGACCAGGAAAAGTGTGACTTGAGGAATAGACATGCTGTCTCAGTGCAGGACTGGTAGGGGTCAATCATTATGAGGATGCGCCAGGACCCTACAGCCAAGTCAGTTTCACAATATATCACAGACCCTTTTATATTCCTGGGATGATGCTTGCCATTAGCCAAATTCCACTATCTATTCATACCACGGATTGACCTTAATTGTAAAGGACCAACATGAGTAAGCAAAAGGAGTGCGACATGGCTTCGTAATCGTTGGAACTGGGGGGAAAAAAGAAAGAAAAAAAAAACCAGTTTTGATTATTGAGACCAATCAAGTTTACGCCAGAAAGCTCTTTTTTCTGGTTTGCCACCGCTAGAAAGATCTAATTTCGATATAGAAAGTATGGAGGAACTCCAGTCTTGTAGTGTCGGGGGGGATGCCTCTTTCCAACGCCTACAAATCTCCCATCGAGCCGCCAGGATTGAGTAGAACAAAAGGTTGTTGTTTGCGCTGCGTTTTTTTGTCCGTCACTCCAAAAATTACCAGGCTTAGATCTATATTCACAGTAGTTTCTAGGGAAAGGGAGTGGTCCACAGGAAATGCCAAGTCTATATCAGTTTTCACGTTTCATATATTGAAGGGAACACACTCAAAAAACTCTGGACCGCTTGAGTTTTGTAGCAAATAAGTCTTTGAAGGGAATGATGAGTGTGTTTAACCAAATTGTTGATGTCCTTAGGCTGAATCCTTGCTCATGTAATCAGAGTCAGGAGTCCATATAATGTAGAAAAATTACTTTATTAAATTAGGTTAAAACATGAACAGCCGACACGTGTTTCGCCCCCTGTGGCGATTTGCGCCGGGGCTTTTTCAAGGCTATTTACAGTATCATGTGTTCATTTTACATATCTTCGAAATATGGAATTATTTTCAAAATCTCCGATTATTTTTGAAGTTTCAATTTCTCAAGGTGTAATCCCAGGTCACATCTTTTTCGTCCGCTCGCGAAAGCGGCCAATTCCGAGCGGACGAAAAAGATGTGACCTGGGATTACACCTTGAGAAATTGAAACTTCAAAAATAATCGGAGATTTTGAAAATAATTCCATATTTCGAAGATATGTAAAATGAACACATGATACTGTAAATAGCCTTGAAAAAGCCCCGGCACAAATCGCCACAGGGGGCGAAACACGTGTCGGCTGTTCATGTTTTAACCTAATTTAATAAAAAGTAATTTTTCTACATTATATGGACTCCTGACTGATTACATGAGCAAGGATTCAGCCTAAGGACATCAACAATTTGGTTAAACACACTCATCATTCCCTTCAAAGACATATTCACAGTAGTGCCTGTTGACGATGTTAGTTTGTTGCTTATTGATTGCCAATAAGATGTTAAATGTGGGCAATCGTAAAACATATGAACATCAGAGGCTGCCACCTGACCACAACGGGGGCAAGCTACTGGAATGCCTGATGAAAATTTGGACAACCTCTGAGGAGAATAATAGGCCCTGTGAAGGGTAAAGAGATGATTTCTTCGCAGCCAGGCTGGTTTAATAATGTCCCATAGTACAGTGAAGGATGACTTCCATAATTCTTTTAGATTTGCCGGCGGCATTAGTGAACCCCATAGTTGATCAGGAAGATGTAATACTCAGTCTATTTCCTCTAGAATTAGGTTATAAAAATGGGAAACCTGTTTTGTTGTTAGGGAAATATCCAGTAAGGAAGATTCTAGTTGACTATTTTCTCCCAATAATTGTTGTGGACGGCGAGTGGGGCCGGATTTTTGTGCAGTCGCCCAGCTAGAGATCTGCAGATATTTAAGTCTAGAGAGATTGGGGCCTACCTTACTCACTAGATGTTCCCAGGAGATCATTTCCCCCTCAAAAAACAAATCTCCCCAAGTTAAGATCCCAGCATCTTTTAGCGGGCTTGTCAGAGCGTCTTTAGTCCACTCCGGTGGAGCCGGAAGATCCCATATGGGAGAGCCGTTAGAGTAATAGCCTATTTTGGTAATGGTTTTAATATTATACCAAGTTCTTGCCAGGCCTTGCAATGTCTTCAACTTAATTTTCTTAAAAAATTTTGGGTCTCCGAACTTAAATAAGAATCCCGTCTGATTTAAACCTTCACATTTTAGCAGTGTTGTAAACATGTGGCCGACTCCCTGATCTGATGGAGTTTTAAATAATATTCGGGCATGTGTCAGCTGGAATGCCCAGGAATAGATTTGAATATCAGGGCCGGCCAAACCCCCCTTCTCCCTACGACGCCTCAACTTATTCCAAGAAATTCTTGCGGTCTTGTTCCTCCATATGAATGAGGTGATATCACTCTGCATCTTTGCTATCATTTTCTTTTCAAAATATAGTGGTAAACTATTGAAAATAAAGGTCAACTTAGGCAAAATGGACATCTTGACCAGATTAGATCGGCCTAGGAGCGTCAATGGAAGATGTCTCCAAGAATTCATTAAGTTCCTACAGTCCTTGGCTGCTAGAGTAAAATTTGTGTGGGCAATCTGGTTGATATCTTGTAAGATTTTTATACCTAAATATCTCATGCTGTCCCGAGTTTGTAGTGGGAGTGGCGCATTTATACTATTCCATGCCATGATCTCAGTTTTTGTGGCATTAATTTCGTAGCCTGAGATATTGCCGAATTTTTGTGCCAAATTAATAACTGACGGGAACGTTGTGTTGATGTTCGATGTTAAAATCATAAGATCATCAGCGTATAAGGCTACTTTTTTTTCCCAATCTCTATATCTAAATGGAGCAATGTTGATATCTTCACGAATCGATTGGGCGAAAGGCTCCATATAGATATCAAAAAGTAGGGGCGAAAGCGGACAGCCCTGTCGGGTACCTCTTGTGATGGTAAAAGGCTCAGATAGTCCGCTGTTAACCAAGACCAAGGCTGAAGGTTCATGATATAATAATTCCACAGCCCGGCAAAAAGCCCGCCCCACCCCAAATTTTTCCAAGTCCCCCGACAGGTATTTCCAATTTACCCTGTCGAAAGCCTTGGCGGCATCCAGGGTGAGAATAGCTAAGGGCTGTGATGAGTTAGTTGCCATATCAATTGCGCCTATCAGGTCATAAATTAACTCGTAGAGTTGGCGGCCCTTAACAAAGCCCTTTTGGTTAGGATGTAATATTGAAGGAGCTACTGGTCCCAAACGTTTGGCTAGTATAGACGCAAAGATTTTATAATCAGCGTTTAGGACTGAAATTGGACGATATGATCCACAGGCGGTGGCTTCTTTGCCTGGTTTCAATATTAACGTAATGGAAGCTTTGCTCCATGATGAGTGAGGTAAATCTCCTTCTACCAGTATTTGGTTAAATAGCTTGGTGAGAAAAGGAGCAATATCTGTTGCAATATATTTATATAATTCAGCCGGAAGGCCATCCGGGCCCGCCGCCTTGCCAGATTTACTATTTAATATAGCAAATGCTACCACCTCAACCAGAATTGGGGTGTCCAATATAGTCGCCTATTCTTTAGAAAGTGCTGGTAGGGAAATTTTGTTGAGCCAATTTGCTACATCAATAGAGGTGATGTTGTTATCCTCTCTATAAATAGCCTGGAAAAAATCTTTGAAAACTGACCTTATTTCTGCGTCCGAAGATGCTGTACCAGAATCAGAGATTATAGAGCTGATGTTATTGCGTGTTTGGTCTGTTCTAGATTTCCAGGCTAATAATTTGCCTGCCCATTCACCGAATTCAAAATTGGCTAGTTTACTAGCTTCCCACTTCTGCAGTATGCGCTGATTCAATACAGAAGCTATTTGCCCTTTAAGTTTTGTTAACTGCTCCTGTTTTGCATGTATGACTTGGTCTGGGCAATTATTTGAGTTTTCTAAATCTGATTGAGCTTTTAATATATTGGCCTCTATTAGTGTAACCTCTTGGGTGTATTGTTTCTTACGGAACGAAGTTTTATTCTTAACGATCCCTCTCAGAGAGCATTTAAAAGCGTCCCATACTAAAACTAGAGCGCGCCGAACCAGATCTGTCGATTATCCACAACCTTGTCGCGGTTTGAGACTGTAGTTCGAGGTTTATGAGTACGGCCGAGTGGTCGGACAGGTGTGATGGTAAATATGTTATATCCTTCACTAACTTCCTCAAGCTTTTGTTAACCAATATAAAATCGATCCTTGATCTGTGGCGGTACTTATAGTTTCTAAAAGAAAAGCCGTACTTCTGACCCGACCTTGCCCTCCAGATATCAATAAAACCGTATTGATGCATAATTTTAATTAGTAGATCTCTAGATTTAGAATGTGACTGTTGACGGCTAGAAGTAAATTTATCCAACTTCGGGTCAAGCACAATGTTAAAATCTCCCGCTATTATCATGGGTTCAGGGAAATGTAGCAACTCAGAGAACAACGTGGCCAGGACCGAAGGGTCATCACAGTTGGGCCCATAATAGCCTACCAATGTAATGTTTGACCCCCCTATCGTTACAGCCGTGATAGCCCATCTACCATGAGGATCGACCTTTTGTTTTAAGAGCTTTGTTGTGATAGTTTTTTTTAAATAGAATGGCAACCCCTCTTGTATTGACTGTCTGGGAAGTAGAAACTGACCAATCTATCCATCTATTCTTTTTTACTAAGTCCAATATTTCCGCCTCAACCAGATGTGTCTCCTGGAGAACAATGACCTGAGCATCAAAATCCCGAATATATTGTATAATTGTGTTAGCTCTAGGTTTGGTGCACAGGCCATTAACATTCCAAAGAGAGAATCTTTATGGTATTTATAATTAGTGGGTCTATTGGTACTGATTAGGGGTCCTACAGATACACTCAGTTTGATATTGCAAAAATAAGGAAAATTAGTCCAATGTTTAATTACAAAATTATCGACCGCCACTTTAGAAGTGAGAAACATTTTAATTTTTATTTGCCTAACCCCTCCCCTCGTGAAAACCTCCCCCCCGCCCCTGAGGAACCCTTGGTTATCCAACCGGAAGGAATCCGGTTTGTGATACCCCGATTCTCTATCTGGGCTCGAACGGGACTTATTTTGCACGGGATATTGGGTAAATCTCAGACGATTCAAGAGCCGGTGGTACTAGTATCCTTAGACGCCACTATGGCGTTCGATAGGGTTGAGTGGTCTTACCTGTTCGCAGTGTTTGAGAAGATGGGCTTTGGACCGGAGTTTGTTGGTTAGATATGTCTACTATACACAAATCCCTTGGCCAGAGTGGTTGTAAATAATTGCAAATCTACGATTTTCCCCTTGGAAGGGGCACGAGACAGGGGTGTCCCTTGTCTCCGCTCCTCTTCGTTCTTGCCCTAAAGCCTCTGGCGGCGTGGGTTAAGTGGGACCGGTCAATACGGGGCCTGCGGTGGAATTCGAGTGGGAGGATAAAATGTCATTATACGCCGACAATATCATGCTTTACCTTACCAACCCTAGGAGATCTTTGATCTGTTTTCTGGATGTACTGGCGAAATCGGTGCTTTTCGTCCTCAGGGGCGAACCACCAGTGATCCCGCAATCGTGCCCAATACACATTGAGCCGGTTGGGTTTAAGTACCTAGGTATTTATATTACGCTCGACCCGAAACTACGGTACACCAACAATTTGGATCTCCCGTTAACTCGGAGCGCTGGAAGGCTCTTCCACTCTCCCTGTTGGGTATAGCAGTGCTATTCAAAATGATGGCCCTTCCTCGATTCTTATATGTAATCCAGAATACAATGGACCCGGTACCGGTACCCTATTTCAAAGAAATAGAGGCCCTCTAGAGAAAGCTTCTCTGGTACGGGAGACCCCGCATAGCTTTCTCCAAACTTACTCTTCCCTCGTACGACGGTGGAATTGGATTGCCAGAATTGCGGAAATACTATTGGGCCTCTCAGCTCACGGCGGTGAACCATGTCGTGTACGGTTCCATGCCATGGATCGATGGCAGGTGCCAGGCGGTGACTTCACCGGAGCGCTGTATGCCAAGCTTCGAAGGTTCAAGCTTCAAAGGTTTCCCCTAGTGCCCATGCGTGGCACGTGGCCAATAGATATCTTAACTGGGAGGAGAAGCTTACCGTAGCCAACCCCTTATGGAATTCCGAAAAACTTGGGAGTTTGTAGAAATCCAAGGGATTTCAACAAGTGGGATCTCATTGGGATCACTTAGATTAAAGACGTGTGGGGAAGAAACACAATGCACACATTTGACTCTCTCAAGCAACAATACAGCCTTCACGACAGTGAACACTATCGGTACCTCCAGATTAGACATGCTCTCCTCACACACATACCTAGAGACAGCACGCTTCCTGAGGCCTCTCCTCTTGAAGATCGAGTGTTGGACGGACACCTCCCCGAGAAGACTAAATCTTTAATATACAAAAAGCTTATTAATCATATGGGGGACCCGCTGGGGCCTATCAGAGTACAGTGGAGCACTGATGGGGTGGAACTGTATGATGAGAAATGGACTGAGGCGATCTCCTCCCCGAGGGTGGCGGCGATTCAGATGAGACTGGTGCAACTGAAGATCTTTCATAGGTCATATGTTACGGGGCTCCGTCTGGTACGGATGGGTCGAATGGGGAGTTCTGGAGGGGTTGTGGAGAGCTCGGTACCTTTATGCATGTTTTGTGGCACTGTGAGGAGGTTCAGGAATACTGGACGAAGATTGACAAAGATACGAGACGCTCTGGGAGTGGAACTACAACCAGAGGCCCGGAGATGCATATTGAACATTTGGGAACACATTGGTAACGCTGGCGTGTATGATAGCGAAATGAAATATCTCTCAGATATGGGGAGCTAGTTTGCTGCACCGGGTTTCAAAATGGGTGGAAGACTTAGACTGATGCATGTTCAGGGAGAAGTCTGTGTATGTGGCTAGGGGGTGTCCAGAGGTTGGGGGGGGGGGGGGGGGGGAAGGTCTGGGGGGCCTGGAATAGTCATCGTGGAGAGATTTGTGCGCCCCTGGCGCGACAGATAGAGGTAGAGGCACATGAATCCCTGTGACCCATTACTTTTATAATGTTCTCATATTCTGTATAAGCGAGACTGTATCATTGACCAGGGGGAAAACTGAAAATCACCTGATGTTTTTCTTTGTTATTTGGTTAATAAAAAGAATTTGAAAAAAATGCATCGTGTCCAGTGACGGAAAATTGTCACAGGAACATGGACCTAGTTTCTCTGATCTGCACCAACCTTGCAGATTGTCCAAGGAGAAATGGATTAAATTAAAACAAAACCTAGTTAAAAGCCAAAGATGAAAGGGCTTTGCAACATTTCTCAGGTAGGGCTCAATCAGAGGGGAAGTTTTTAACAAAAAGTGAGCCCTAAGTGAGGGTTTCAATATCTCCTGCTTCTCACGATCCACCAACAATAAATTAAAAAATTGGGATTTGACCCATTTAACATCAACTTTTTTAATCCTATCTGGATAATTAAAAAGATCTAGACGCCCCAATTTTGACAACATATGCTTAACGTAATGCAACCATGGCATACTACTAGCTTTCTCCAGGGTAAAGCAGTCCCGAATAATCTGATGATTCAGTGTTAATTCTGGGTTGAGCCAGGTCTCAAGCCAACAAACCACCGGAGCCAACGTCATCAAGTCTGACACATATCCGAGCCCCAGAACGGCATCTGGGCCGGAAGCTTTGTTACTAGACATCTGCATTATCGCCCTTTCTACATCATCTTTGTTAAAGACCACAGGAAGAGAGACCCTATTAACTTCTATACTTCAGGTGAATGCGCAGTAACATTAGACCCATAAATTGCTTCAAAATGGGAAGCCACTGGGCTTCTGTAATATTACATTCTAGAGAGCCATTCTCTGTACCAGAGAAAAAGGGTTTATTAACAATGGCCTAAAATCTAGAGCGGTCCTTAGAGCGGTCCTTACGAAACTCAGCTGTTAAAAGGGCATACCAAGCCTCCTCTTTAATCTAATTTTCCCACGTAGAAACAGCAATCTTATAAGTTTCCTGAGCATGGCTATTAGGGCCTCATCTCGTGGTACGTTTTTGAAAGCTTGAGCTAGTTTACGGTGAGCCCGTGAGCAGTTACTATCAAACCACCTTTCACCCTGAGTTAATCTGGGTTTATTTATCATTTTCAGATCAGATGCTACCTGACCATGTATGCCTTCAAAGGCTCTAAGAACCTTGTCCCCTTGAGTGGTATTATCTAGACATATTTCGATATTATCTTTAGCCTTCTTACAAAGGTAAAAAAAAAAAAAACTAACAAAAAAAAGTCCGGCATTACCTAAGCCCATTTAAGCCTCCACCCCTGGTCACTTGTTATCACACTATTAGCTCCCCCTATCTTTTCCGGATTCCCCAAGAGACCACATTCTTTATCTAGCACAAGTATAGCCGGGTTGTGATCACTAAAAGGCGACCACCTGGCATTATAAAACTGTACCTGATGGTGGGGAGATAAACATAGAATCTATACCGGTATTCCGCTTCCGTGCTTTGAAAGTGGGGATCCGGTCACTGGGATCACTAAAACTAGGTTAAAAAAAAGATCTGCCCCAGCCAAAAGGTCCTCCAGGGCTTCCCCCTGTTGTGTATGCTCCAAATTGGGATTCGAGGAATAAACTGGCCCTAAATAATCATCAACCTGACACTTCAGGTTGACATGTGAATGTTAAAATTGCCCATAAGTACAATAGAATGAAAAGTAGTTTGCTTCAGCTATCTCCAGAGTTATAAAAATTAACAAACAACATTTTAGGGAGGTTAGGGGTTATCAGTTCTATTGCAAGGCAATTACGATACCCCGCCTCCAACCTCTTTTGGGTCCCTTTCCATTTTAACGAAAATAGCATTAGGAGGCCCCCCTCCATTTGCTCTACCTGCGAGAGCAGGACGTGCTGGGGAACAGTACGATTTATACTCATCCACCAAGAAGTTATCTGCTTTGTCCCAGGTCTCTTGTAAACAAATTATGTCATAGTTTTTTTTAGAAAACCCAGCCACCTGGGGTCATCTTTCTTGCTTCTAAGACCTGCTATGTTCTAACTAATGATCTTACAATTGGGGGCTACATCTGCCTCCATTACCTGACTGTTACGGCTGTCCCCGGGAAAGCTTTCCTGACACTGGGTCATCTCCAGTCTGTCATTCACATCTAATTGGGACAGTGGGAGAAATCTATTTTTTAAAACCAAGCCACCTCCTTCTTTCCACACAATGGGCAGGGATAATGGTTGTGGGGCTATTACTGATCTCCAACTAGGCCTATCGGAGTGGTTCACTACCTCATCATTTAAAGAGGGCCGATTACTACCCTGGTTATACATCATTGAGCAGAACTCACATGAGGATCTGCAAAGTACCTGAGCTCTCCTCTAGCTGGTAGGTAAAAGAAGCCCAGTGGCAAGACCCTGATACCCCCTATCCCCTCCATAGAGCTATCCCCAAACAGCCGACCAGCTAGATCGCTTATCTCAAAATTAATGACGATACAATCGCTGTCAACCTGTTTGGGACAATTACCTACCAACCCCACACGTCTAGCAATGATAATATGTGGTGAAACCTTGGAGTTGCCACTACAGTGCTGATCACCAGTATTTGTCAATCATGCCATTGGACAAAGGGCTTAAGGGTCTCTCATCCCGACGGGAGGCTCCTCCCTACTTGTCTCCCTGAGATTAAATCTGTATTATTTAGAAGACTAGACTTTAACCTAGCCATTGATTGTGGTTGTCTACCGGGGCAATCCTCTCTAATATGGGAATTAGGCTGTGTTTGCACCTGGGGCGTTGCGATAGTAGTTAAAGCCTCAAATCGAGTTTGTGTCCCTTAGAAATGTTTCACGGTGCTCACATTTCCTCAAAATATCCTCAACACAAGTGTTCAATGTATCAGTAATGTCTTTGGCAATACTCGCGAGTATAGATTCCAGCCAAGAACTAAATATCTCCTCCACGAGTTTCTGCAGTGTCAATTGGGTATTCGAGTCCATACCTGCAGCCTGTGTGAGGATACCCCCCCTCTTCTTCCCTGAAAAATCTATGTGAGCCCTTTTCGTTGTGGCTTATTTTCTGTATTCTCACCAACCGCAACCCTTGTCAAAATTACGTTGTGTGTTGCGCTTTCCCTCCAGATTGCTGCATTAGTTATCAGCACAGTTGGCTCCAAGGGAACAGAGATACTAGGACTATTGTTGATTACGATTTGCCCTTCCCCAATATCTTGGCTCAGTCCCAATCCCAATTCTTTCGCTGCGTTAGCTATTTCCTTATTTAGGGCTCTCACCGCAGAAGTCAGGTAGGATATAATGGAAGCAGAGTTCCTTAGCATTTTATCTTTTACACCCCCCTGGTCCTGACTACAAGGTTGTTTCTGCTTACCCATAGCTGCGGTAGACGACTTCAATGTTAGGGGGATTGCCCGGCCCAGCCTCTTTGTGTCTTTGACGGGCGCAGATGGGCCCCACAAAGGTTTAAATGGTCGCCTCCAGGCAGGAAGGTGGAATTTGCATTGGTGGATTCAGCAAGCCAAAGGGAGCCTGGGACCTGTAGTCAGATGGGGGGGGGGGGGGGGGGATTAGATCTTAGAGGCTTGGAGCTTCAAGGCATTGCGGCCATCTGGGTGCTGGCTGGCGTGGATATTCAATTTTGAGTTCTGTGAAGAAGATAGAATGTTTAGGCTTTGTAGTGGACACAGTTTTAAGTCACTTATGCTTTCCGAAGGAGAAGATCAAACAAGCGATTTATTCATTAATCAAGTAGAAAAGAATAATGTTAAGAGAATTATCACAAGTGATTGGCTTGCTATTGTCGTCAATACAGGCAGTTTTTCCAGGGTTTTTGCATTACAGGGCCTTACAGTGTTTTAAAAGTTCTGGATTAGCGAAGGGTTTGTGGTACGGAGATATTGTGTCAAATATGGATGAAAAAGAAGAGTTAATTTGGTGGAAAGAAAACGTGGATGCTTGGAATGGGCGAGAAATGTTTGGAAGACGACCAGAATCTGTCTTGGAGACAGATGTGAGCAATTCAGGTTGGGGAGAGATTGGCTTAGGACAAGAAAATGGGGGTCTTTGGAACCTGTGGGAGAAGGAGAGTTGTATAAACTGTTTACAGAGGAAAGCAGGATTGTCTGCTTTGAAGAGTTTCAAAACAGGTTTGAAAGACAAATCGGTGCGATATAGGATGGACAATGTAACTGCTGGAGCTTACATGAACCGATTAGGAGAACACAGTCAAAAGGGACTAGCAGATCTGGCGAAAGAAATATGGGAGTTTTGTTTGGAACACAAAAGCCTGAAGGCGGAATATTTATCAGGTGTCCAAAATGTGTTAAAAGATTGGAATTCAAGGAACATGATAGATTCCAGCAATTGGAAATTGAAAGAGGAAGTTTTTCAGGAAATATTGGAGAAATTGGGTCATTTAGAAGTGGACCTTTATGCATCAAGATTAACTCACCAGCTAGAGAATTATGTAAGTTGAAGACAGGATGCAGGGGCAACGGCGGTGGATGCTGTACTTACAGGAATGGAAAGGATTGAAGTGGTATGCTTTTCCCCTATTCAATATGATTCAGAGGGTTTCAGTATAGGCGAGGAGGCAGAAAGGCAAGTTGGTTTTGATTACTCCATTTTGGAAGAGTCAACCTTGGTTTCCATCGGTGATGGAATTGCCAGTGAAAGAAACACTTGATTATGGCCTTCAAGGGTCTTTTGAAATATGTGGAAGGAGAACACCTGTTGGTGGAGTAGTGTTCTCTCAGCCTTCTAGTATGGAAGATATCAGGTGTTCAAAAGCATTCGCAGACCTTTTAGGCAGAGCTGCACAGTTATTGTAGGAGACTTGGGCCCCAGGAACAAGAAAAAGGTATAGAGGGGATGGAAGGTATGGCTTCGTTGGTGAATGGAAAGGCGTTTGGATCCCTTGGAGGCAGATGCCGTTTATGTAGCAAATTTCTTGTCAGAGTTATTTGAGAAGGGGACCCCCCTATAGGACAGTAAACTGTTATAGGTCAGCGTTACCTGCAGATCATTCATTCAAACAAGGTAGAAGTCTGTTGGTATGTAGAGTAACAAAAGGCAGTCGTTTGTGGAGGCCTCAGAATCATAAGTATAAGTCTTTATGGGATGTAGATATGGTTCTTAAAATGTTTGAAGGTTGACCAAGCAACAAATATTTGGAAGCAAGGGAGTTATCTTGGAAGTTGGTTACTTTGTTGTGTCTTATATCTATTCGAACAATATCAGATGTCAATGCACTGGATACATCACGTAGATCTTATCAACCGGATGGCGTGGTTTTTAAATTATGCCGGAGAACAAAAACCATGTCCCGATCTATTTTTTATCCAATATTTGAAGAATGTCCAAGTTTCTAAATGGTGCGTTGCTTAAAGGAGTATGAAAGCAGAATGCTGGAGAAGAGAGCAGCAGGAGTGGGTCATGTTTTGATCTCATATGTGAAACCATATAAAGTAGTTTAGAGTATGACGATTAAGAGATGGATGAAGTGTACTATGAGGGAGGCAGGTGTGGAAGTGTCAACGTTCACTGCACATTCGGTAAGAGGAGCTACGGCAAATAGGGCAAGTATGCTTAGGTGGTAGATTAAAAGATATGAAACCAGCAGATTGGTTGGTGCTGCAACGTGCAGGAGATCCTATTTTAAAATCGATAGAACATTTCAAAATGTGCATTAAAAAGCTTTGAACATGCATAATGCTAGCATTCTGTCTTGATATAAAATTGTGATTCTAGTAGGTTTACTGAATACAGAATCGAAATTTTATTAAAGACAAGGATGCTAGCATTACCCAGCAAACCCACCCCTATGGTGTGGCAGTTTTTGAGTAATTAATGCAATAACTTAAGATGTTTGTTTGTATACATTTGGATAGGACTCAGAGGAATTGAGTTTACATGTTCATTTTGTTTATATGTTTTATTGTCGGTTATCAGAAAGTAAATGATAAAGTAAACCTTTAGCAGAGAGTAGACATGCCAGAGAAGATGAAAGGGATATGCAAAAGATGAAGCGGAGAGAGGCCACTGAGTAAGGGCTTTCACAGCAATCCGCAAAATGCTGTGGGCTGATCAAAATGCAGACGGTCATCCTATCCAGCCAATGCGTTAAGGGGAATCACCCAAACAAGCCAATTGTTGAAGATGGCTGGCCAAAGCCCATTCCTTAATGTTCTATTTATTCATCTATGTTTTGTATGTACAGTGATGAGAATTGGTCTTTTCAAAAAGTATCTAGTTCACCCTAAAAACCAACGGTGAAAGCTTCTCACACCTGGGCAGCTTGAGACCTCTGCTGCTCCCACCACAACTATGGGTTAGACCTTCCCCACCAGTGATCCAGCCACGCAGGATACCCTTGCCAATCATCCCCGCACTTCTACCCCAAATTGCAATGGACAGTCTATGGCGAATAACTCTTGTCACCACCACTTAGGGCCACAACTTCTCTTTTCACAAAGGTAAAAAAAATTGAGGTTTAGTGCAGGATTCTTCCTTCTTTGCCGTAAGTTGCGCGATCACGAGCGTGATCACATGCATAGTTGCATTCCCTCATGTGTGGAGCGTGATCATGCAACTTGTGTACTTTTAAATGTAATGTTTAATTGGGCTCATGGACGCATCCTTTCTCCTTGGTATCCGCAACCGAGTTTCCATGTACGTTTGGGATTTCATGGAGAACGACCTGCGGTAAGTGGGCCTGCTTTAGTTGGAATAAACCTGGTTTACTTACCATCAACTACTTCTTTACGGCTTCATCATTCACCTCTACATATTTGGTGTCAAGCGACGGAAAGCAGGAGTCCGCTGTTACATTCTCTGACTTTCAGTCATATTTCAACGGCAGCCGTATTTCGCCTGTTACTGGTGTATTCAACTGCTTCAGTCATCAGCTGCGCTAACCGCGAGTCGCTTTTCGGGATTTTTGATAATTTCCGTACCCCAGCACTCAGAGCTCTTTCTTTGCTTGCTCGCACATCCCTTCAGGTGATGGCTACTTTACATGCCTCTAATTGGATTGTGGCCCTGGCGCTTTAGTCATTCCTATGTGACGTCCATCTTTGATTGGGCCATTTTAATACTCGAATGGTTAAACAGGATTTGTTATTCTTCAACTTGGCATGACACTTACAAGTATTTTTTTTTTATTTTACCACTAAAGTTCATTCTTTGCCTTGCTGTACCCGGCACCAATAAATGAATACACTGTTTGTTTAATTTTAAACAAAAACATTGAACAAAACTTTGGGAAACATGAAAGTCATTACTTTAAAAAAGTACTGCACTTTAAAATGGCCACCATTTAACTGTTCATTCAAATACTTCCTTTTTTGCTAAATCTAGGAAAACCATCTCAACCCTGGGAAAAGTGGAATAATACATTTGAAAATTTCTTGGTGGCAATTAATTCAGAGAAGCTTAATGCATAAAGGAAAAAAAAGGCTATTTTGTACAGCAATCTAGTAACTGAAGGGTAGCACGTTTTTGACAGTCTACTGGTTATCACATCAGAAGGAGAAGGCTGGAACGATTATACAGAAGCTATTACCAGATTGAAGGACAAGTTCACAGAACAGCCAAGCGTTTTATTAGAAAGTTGTAACTTTAAAAAGAGGAAACAATCTACACAGGAGACTGTGGAAGAGTATATTTCTTTGCTAGGGATTTTAGCCGCCAGATGCAATTTTGGATTAACTGTGGAGGTTTCAAGCAGGGATCAATTTGTATTTGGGTGGAATTCTAAGAAGATTCAAGAATGCCTTCTTTCATTTACAGATCCAACCCTAATGGAAGTCACTAACATAGCAAAAGCAATTGAACGTTCAATATTATCTAGTAAATGTTCCTCATCTGAAATGCAGCCACAACCCATTAATGCTGTACAGGTTCCAGAATCTATTAATGTTTTGTCTTTCAGGGGTAAAAAAACAAGTCTCAATTTAAGAAAACTTCTTTTTGTTATAGGTTTGGTTCCAAAACACATCTTAGCAATAACCCTAGATATCCTGCCATTGGCAAGAAGTGTACCAAGTGCCATGAGATGGGTCATGTTCAAGCTGTCTGCAGGAGTGCTGGGGATACCTCTCGGGTGGGTTCTGATGACATTCCCCCTATTATAGAGGATTGTGTGCAGGATCTGTCCAGGGTTGTCCTTGCACTTGAGGTACATGCAACTGAAACTAATTTAATCAAAAGGACCTATGATGTTTACATTGGTGCCACAAAACTGGATATGATGGTTGATTCAGGTGCACCCATCACAAATATTTCAGATACCTTGTATGAATAAATTTGGAGTAAATCCAAATGTTTTTTTTAATGGAAAGTGGGAAGGGAGGGGGGGGGGGGAAAGAGAAAAGTGTATGCTGTAAAGAAAGGTACGTTTATTTTAGAGTGGTAAGACTTGGCATGGCTGGCTTAATGTGTGTTCCTGGCTCGCCCAACACGGTCAGAATATGCGATTTAAAAATGGCTTATGTGCAAGATTCTGGGGATGATATCCTATCAGAGGTAATACATTCCTTTCCAGAGGTTCTCAAATAAAATTGGTATTTGAACACAAAATTAAAGAAAAATGCCATTCCTGTTTCACACAAGGTCAGGTCTATGCCTTTATCAATTGGTCCTGAACTTGAAATGGTACTGGAAAATCTAGTAAAAGATCAAGATATTACTCAGACAGACTCTTCTGAAAGTTTTAATCCATCGTCACAGTTCCCAAAAAGGATGGCGACATAAGATTATGTGCGGACTTGTGCACTTTAAATAAGAATCTGTTAGTTATCCTTTACCAAAATCAATGATTTGCTTTCAAATATTAGTGGAGCTAAATTTTTCCTTTGTTAGATCTTCATTCCGCTTATCACCAGATTCCCCTTGCTGCAGTATACCAAGACCTTACAACAATTATCACCCTTTTTGGTGCGTATACATTTTTAAGGCTTCCGTTCGGTCTGGCTTCTGCAGGGAGGCGCATTTTTCAAAAACTTGTGGATTCTATTTTGGCCTGAATTCCTGAGACACGAGCCTATCAAGATGAAGTGCTTATTTTTTCAAGTAGAAAGTTGGAGCATTCACATATTTTAACAAGGGTACTAGAAGTTTTTAAAAGTGTAGGCATCACACACAAACCTCAGAAACGTAAATTATTTAAAACAGATATAGACTATCTTGGACATTGCATCTCTGATACTGGGATACTTCCCAAGTTTTCTTTAGTACAAGCGGTTCCTCCTCCTAAAGATAAAGATTCACTTAAGTCTCTTTGGGGATGAGACGAGATTATGCCAAGCTCATTCAAGGTTGTGCCACTATTGTACAACCGCTTAGGAATCTGTTAAAGAAAAATTCTCAGTTTCTTTAGGATGACGATCAAGCATTTAATAAGAGTAAATAATGTTATCACAAATGCTTCTGCCTTGTCTGCATTTAATCCTGGCTCCAAATGTTGTGTTACTGTGGATGCCAGTCAAATTGGTATACGCGGTGTACTTTCTCAATGCTATGACAACTGTGAGCACACAGAGGCTTTTACTTTCTGCTCTCTCAAAACTTCAGTCTCGATATAGTACCATTGAGAGAGAAGCCTTGGCTTAGTCCTGGGCCATTCGTTCAAAACCCATCTGTACTTTCCACTGACCACAAGCCATTCATTTATCTTCCTAATGGAACTGGATCAGGAAAAGTTTCTACTAGATTGTCAGACTTCTGTCACGATTGCTGGAGTACCAATTGAAAATTGAATTCATTCACTCAATTTTGTTGGCCACACCAAAAGGACAGCGGCGTGCTGCTTCGGCATCTTGCGTAATTTGAGACCTGCTCTTAAGTACTTCGATGCCGCAACCCGTCAACTCGTGGTACAAGCAACGGTTTTGGCTCGGCTGGACTATGCCAGCTCCCTTTTTATAGGGCTAAACCAGGCCGAGCTGACCCGTCTTCAAAGAGTGCAGAACGCAGCGGCCAGAGCAATCGTAGGTCTTCCCAGGTTTTGCTCGGCCACTCCAACTCTGCGAGCTTTGCACTGGCTACCTGTTAGGCAGCGGATCCACTTTAAAGTGCTGTGCATGTCTTTTAAGATTTTGAAGGGCTTGTCGCCCCCTTATTGCGTCAACTCTTGTGCCCTTACATCCCGGGCGGCACTCTGCGTTCTCTGGACCAAGAATTAGCAGTAACCCCTCGATTCAAACTCAGTCGGGCGGGGGGCCGCTCCTTTAGGGTGCGGGCAGCCGCACTTTGGAACGCTCTCCCCTTGAAAATTCGGACTCTTGGCGACTTGCTCTCTTTCCGCAAGGCCGCTAAAACTTTCTTGTTTTCCCAGCTTTGCTAAATTTTAAACTCTTTTTTAATATTTCTGTTTCTTGTTGTGTTGTGTTCGCTACCTTGTCGGTGCGCCGGGACGCTCCTTCGCTGGAGCAGCTGTGCGCAATACAAATATCACTAACATAACATAACATGTAGCAGGAATGCCAGGGTGGATTTTCTGTCCCTGGTGGCTATTCAAGACATTAATTTGAGTGAGGAACAGGAAGAAGTTGAGTCAGTGGTAGCTACTATAGATGATAACCTAAGTACCCATGGATTCATTTTTTGTGATGATTGGATGTCTGCAACTTCTAATGTTTAATCCTAGGTCATGGAGTTTGTTACTAAACGATGGCCTAGGAAGAGGTGCCTATTTGCTTCACTCAGGCTATTTTCACCGGTAGCCAGTTAGTTGTCCATTGTTGACGGTCTACTCTTTTGCATGGATATATTTATTCCACCTGTTGCAATTAGACCCAAATTACTTCAAGTGGCTCATCATGGTCCTCTTGGTTTTGGGGCCACGTCTAAGAATTTAAAACATTATTTTGGTGGCCCTTCCTAGATTCCCAAGTAGCCAATTGGATATCGTCCTGCAGTACCTGTTTGTTATCAAACATTGGGTTATTCATAATACACCTTTACACGTGGTTCCCTTTCTTGAAGAGCCATGGACAAAGGTTGCTCTTGCAAGCTCATTTCACTAGTAACCTTGTGTCAAAAGCTTATCTAATAACTGATAAGGTACTCACTTTGTTTCTTCACAAATGAGTCAAGAAACACCACATCAGAAATGTTAAAGTGCCATTGTACTCTCCAACCTCTAATGGTTTGGTTGAGAGAGTAGACATTTTTGAAAGAAGGTGTACAGTCCGCTTTGGCAAGTGGGGTACTGGTTGATATTTTCTTAAAACAAAAGGTTTGGGAGTATCATCTCACCCCACACTCCACCACCGGGGGTATCTCCTTAACTTTTGTTAAGAAAAAGGAAACCTAAGTCAGAAGTTTGTCCTGACTGGATAAAAGACACGTTGCCAAAAGACAAAATTTGTCATTGTGATCTGGCTAAAATGGTACAACAGAGTGGTGGCTGCACAGATTAAACACAAACTGTATTATGAAGCAACTCATGGTGTGAAGTGTTTTGATTTCAAAAGAAATGACTGGGTACTTCTTAGACAGCCCAACAAGGTCAAAAAGGGAGATTCTTTGTTTTCCGAACCAATACAAATTGGGAAAGCGTCTAAAGGTGCTGTTTGATAGCAAGATAAAGGTTGGTGGAGAAAACGATCTCTAGTCAAATTGGCACCTGATATTTGTAAACACAACAAACTGGGTCTATGTCAGAAGTGGTGCATCCACAAATTGCCTCATACAATACCAATTTAGATATTGCAGAAGGAATTCCTACTGATGTAACACAGGAAGGTGTCTCTACAGAGGTTTCTAATGAGCTACTTGACTCTCCTTTTTTTACACCCGATGGTACTGTACAGATTAATTCCAAATCTGCACAAAATGTTTCCATGACTACTAGGTATAAAGATGTTTAAGTACATTAAGTTTCAACTTTATTTTCATTTTAAAGGGGAAGATGACGTAGTGCACGATTCTTCCTTCTTTGTAGTAGGTTGTGTGATCACGAGCATGATCATGCGCATTGTTGCATTCCATTACACTGTATCTGCAGCGTGATCACGCACATTGTATACTTTTAAATGTAATCTTGTTTAAATGAGCTCATCGCCGCATTCCTTCTTCATGGTACCCGCAACCGAGTTTTCATGTACGGTTGGGAATTCATAAAGAATGGGCCTGCGGGAAGTGGGCTTCTGCTTTTATGTAAGTAAACTTTGTTTACTTACCATTTCCGACCTCATCCTTCACCTTTGCATAAGGTCACACAACTCAATATTTCTGCGGCAGGCAGAAAACGTGCCTGTTTTCAAACTACTGCTCGATCTTTGGTTTGTCTCTCCTGGACACTCTGCCTCGTCATTGCCTGTGGCCTGGAATAAAGTCTAGCAGCACTGTGCCTCGAAATTGGAAGATGTATAGTGCCAGAGAGCACATATTTTAATTTGAAAATTGATCTCTCTGGCATCTGACAACCCCCATTCATAAAGGCACAGGGGAAGGCAGGGGTGAATAGGGAGGTCACAGGAGACTTGTGGGACATGGGGGAAGATAGTTGAATGTCCTAGTATGGAAGAGGTGAAGGAGGCGGGTGCGGGAGTCAGCAGAGAGAGGAGCACCACAGGAGGGAGGGTGGTAGAATAGTTAAAGGGCCAAAAAGGGGGTGGTGATGGACGGAGCATCTGAACCAATCAAACACTCACACTCAGTCAACAGATCTGGGTTTAATCAATCACCGTTCTTTAGCCCACTCTACCACCCCAGTTCAGACATGGCCATATGCAAATCAGTCTGACCCTGTGCCTCATGGGAACAGTCCCAGCCGAACTGCCAAGCCATGCAGGGTGAGGGCGATAGACAGGGTGAGGGCGATAGACAGGGTGAGGGCGATAGACAGGGTGAATGCGGACAATCGTGGTGCATATGTGAAGCATGAGATCTTCACAGCCCTGTTGTAACTTATCCAGATGCTTATCGCGAACCAGAAAAAACATAGAACAGTGGTGACCGTCTTGGAACGGGACTGTCTTTTGGAAATAAGGTGCCCACTTAACTCCATGCGCGCTGCGGGTTTTCCCGTTGTGCGCCGACTTTTGCGAAAACCTGCGTATCATGACGAGCGTACGACAGGCGTAACTCATGACGAGCTGAGCTCGTCATGAGCGTCGAAGGGGTTAAATGGTGAAATACAAAAATTGCTGGGCCACACATTTAATGTGTGCACATACAAATATTGCGATGCTCTCCAGGCCTTTCTGCCTCAATATTCTGGAATTTAACTGTAGCATCAAAGAATGAGGGGGTTTAAGTTAATAAGGAGGGGGTAATGCAGACACGTTCCCGATCAGGACCAGTTAATGTAACCCCTGTAGGCGCGAAGCTTATTTTTCTTAGGTAATGCAGACAAGCACCCAGCCAGGACCTGTCAATTTGACCCCTGTTGGCGCGAAATTTTTTTTTTTCTATTTATACTCTTTATAGAATAGTTGAAAGTGAGTGCTGAGAACTGCCATGACAGAAACGTTGATGGGGTGCTTGCCACAGAATGCTTTAGAAATACCGCTAATGCGAGAACACCGTCACCCACTCGCCAACATCAGTGTCCAAAATGTTTCAAAAGCTTTGATAGCTGTGGCCACCAGTTTCAGTACTGACAGAGTCAGGGAGGCAACGGCCAGGAGATTGGAGGCCTACATTTTCACACCATGATCTGTGAACAACATACGTTTGTGAACAGTGTGCCACTAATTACATTGAGGCGCAGCCTCACATGTAAGCAAATATAATTAACAAGCCTTGGAAGAAGATCTGAGACTTCCGCCCGTCTGACCTCAAGGGGTGACAAGAAAGGGCTGTGTACAGGGCTCGCCAGGCCTGAAGGTAAAAGTCACACTTCAATGAATAGTCAAGAAGAGCAGGAGAAGAAAGCCTTTCATGAGGACAAGAGAGCAAGAATTCATGAAGCCAAGGTGGCGGGAGAAGGGAGGTGGGGGATCGGGACAGGAGGCGGGGGCTGCTGAGGAAGCCTCAGTGGAGATGGCGTGAACTGCTAGAAGGGGCAGATTACAATAGGTGCCCCCCCCATACACACACAATGGCCTCGGACAGAGACAGGGGGGAAAAGGGACAGAAGTGAGGACACGAAGGAGCACGGGTCTGGGGAAGTTCGGGGGCAGGGAGGGGCAGCGAAGAGCGAAAAAGGGAGCAGAGAAGAGAGAGGTAGAGATAAACACGACAAGCAGAGGCAGTGAGGGGGTAAATAAAATAAAGTGAGTGAGGGGCGAAAGGTCCCTGGTGCCACTGCACCTGCTGCACCAATGGCATCTACCCCCGCCCCTGCTTGCGTTTTTTTTTTTTATAAGCGCTGGCCCTTAACCGCCGGGTAGTGAAACCCAGACGGGTTTTCAAAGTGAGCGAAAATAGGACGAATTCTCCAGTTGAAGTTCACCATATAGTTACTTTTTTCCTCCAAGCATACTCAGTTTGGATAGTCCGAAAACCTGCAGAATATGACTTTTTTTTGGTTTGATGAGACCATTCGTGGGTGTTTATTTAGTAAGTACTTCGGTTTCACTCTATGGCCAGGCAAAAAAAGTAATTAGAAATTAACATAATGCATCGCCGCTCTGTGCACATTTCGGTGCAAAACAAATCTGTTCAAAGGCAAATGCCCTGGTACTGGGGCAACCTTTATAACAACTATACCTCCTCCCTGGTCACTCATTGTAAAAACAGCCGGATGATCATAAGCTTGCAACAGGTCAAAGAGAAGCTGTGTCCTGGCGACAGAAGCAAAATAGAACCTGCATCCCGCAGAGTCCTGCTTGCTATTAAATATTGCGGTCACAGATTCACAAATTGAAAAGCCAGAAGTGGGAGTGGGTGAGAGCGAGACACAGGCATGCTGTGTAAGAGAGGGAGAGGGTGACCGAGAGAAGAGAACTGTGTGGGGTGGAGAGACAGAAAGAGGGCGGTTGGAAGATGTAGGGACGAGGAGGATGCAAGGGGGAAGACAGCGAGAGGTAACGGTGAGATGGGTAGCGATGTTTACAAAGAGAGAAGCTGAGGAAATAGTGAAAAACAGGAGGGGCAGTTCGTGAGAGGGGGGAAAAAAGGGGTGGGGTGAGAAACACGGAGATGGATGACTGAGACAGAGTGAAAGGTGGCGTGTCAGTGGAGAGAGAGAAAACAAGGATTTCTTCATTCTTAAATTCTGTGTGACATGTGTGCCCGCACTTCTACTTTAGCATAATCGTCAATTATGGAAATGGTACAACTTTGGCATTGGTGGGGGGTAGGAGAGCGCGGATTGTAAAACAAGCGCTTGGCATCCCATTGATGTGGGGGGGGCGGGGCGGGAGCGCATTGCAAAACAAGCTCTTGGCATTGCTGTGGGGGGGGCGGGAGCGCATTGCTTTGAAGGCTGATGGCGGGGGAGCAGCTTGGGTGGCATTCCATTGAAGTCTGATGCGGGGCTGATGGGTTTGACGTGCACGCGCGTCTCATGAACTGCATGTAATCCGCGCTTGGTCAAGAGTTCGTTTCACCTACTATATACTCGCTATTAATCCCTGCAGGACATAATAGCGAGACCTAAAGACTCTCCCCGCCAATCTGGAATACTTGGTCAGCATTAATGTCACATTGTAATTTTGCATCTACTTTGCTGAGAGGAACGCCCTGTGGACTTTGTTCAGGCTCCTACCTGCTGCTGATTGACTTCGTGGGACCAGGAAACGCCCGACGCCTTGCCGGACCCGCTGCGCGGGTCCCGCTTCATCCCCGGTCACTGTGGGGCTCTTGGGACTGAACTGAACTGTGCATCCTTGCACCGGCAGGGCTGCGAGCAGCATAGCAGGCACTCAATTTCCCAGGAGTCCCTCCTCATAACACCTGAGGCCGCTCTCCCTGCCGGTCACGCCCCCCGCCCTGATTTAAACTGCCTTGTCCTCTTTGACTGAGGGATACTTTGCTGAGAGGAACGCCCTGTGGACTTTGTTCAGGCACCTACCTGCTGCTGATTGACTTCGTGGGACCAGGAAACGCCAGACGCCTTGCCGGACCCGCTGCGCGGGTCCCGCTTCGTCCCCTGTTACTGTGGGGCTCTTGGGACTGAACTGAACTGTGCATCCTTGCACCGGCAGGGCTGCGAGCAGCATAGCAGGGACTAAATTTCCCAGGAGTCCCTGCTCGTAACACCTGAGGCCGCTCTCCCTGCCGGTCACGCCCCACCGCCCTAGCTCTACTTATTTGCTTGGGGAGACCGCTGCGAGGTAGCGCGCGGGAGCGCCCGTGGCGAAGCGTCTGTGGCCGTCCGTGGTCGGGTTGGGACACACCCCCTTAGGCCATCGGACTTTGGTCACTGAACTGGTTATATTAATATTAATGCGCAGAGGGTTGCGGGACCACTCGTACTATTATATTTGTAGTTGGTGTGGGGGTTTGCAGAGTTTAATACATTTAGTATCTTGGTTGCATAGCCTGAGTTTTTCCTCAGCATGCCGCTGCGTTCGGGCAAGGATCGTTCTGTAGTGCTTCAGACTTCTAAGGGGGTGGTTTCAGGCCCTTTGGATGCATTTATAATCAAAGCTACGGGAATACTGGAGAAGGAGATAGCCTTTGCGGAGAAAAGGCTATCTTTAGATCTTATTAGTGGGAAACGCTCCTCCCTGGGGCATATTGCTACTGCGACCAGCCCCTTACCCACATTACCTCCTCCCCAAAATTCTAATTTGGTTCTTGTTTCAGCAGATATACACAGTGAAGCAGAAGGTCCTCCCCTATTGCATGGCACCACTGACACTAATGAAGCTGATATATCTGGGAGTGGGGGAGAAGATAGTGTGCTATCAGCTAGTCCGTCTTTAATAATTTCCTCCTCTGAAGAAGAGCCCTTAGTGACTAGTTGTCCCGGTAAGAGGAAGCTTAATAAGGGTAGACAGAAAGGGGGGTTGTCTAAGGTATCTAAAACAGCCTGTCCATCACTGCCTGCGGACAATACCTGTCTTTCAAGAGGCGACTCACTACACCTACAGCCCCCTAGTAGCCTTGATACCTCCCCTGTAATTCCCTCTGGTTCTCCCCACATTGGCTCGGTAAATAAGAGTGGTAGTGATTTCGACTTACTGGCGCGAATGGAAGTCCTATTTAAGACACTTCTGTTGCCAGTGCTAGAGAGAACCAGGCTTATGAACCTTAAAATAGTCTAGAGACTCTTATAACAGCTAATTCCTGCCTACTTAAAAAACTTGTCCATGAGCAGGCAGCACAGCTGGTTTCTTCTACTACTGGTAACTCTAAGTCCCAGGGAAATAACCCTTTAGCTACCAAGGCCCATACATCTGGTGGATCAACAAACATTTGCACTAACAGACCAGTTCCAAAGGCCAGGAATCTCAAATCGCTTAGTGTTCCCAATCCACCCACGACCCCGGTTGTTCAAACCTTGACACCCAAGAAGGCTAGAACTAAATCTAATGGCCCGCCACAGCCAAGCTCTTCTAAGCCTACGAATCATGCACAGGCTCAGATCATGGGGGCGGGCAAGCCTAAACCGCCCACCCATCCCACAGCGAGCACTAGCTTGGCTGCTGGGTGTGCCCATCTTCCTGGACAAGTTTCTAAGAGGGGACCTCCACCAGCGGACTTACCAATTGATGCCACGCCTTATACTATTGTCCTGACAAGTGTTGCTCCCCTTAGGGATGGCCAATCCGAACCGCATGGGGATCTCATGAATAAGGTAGCCTTTTGGCTAAATAAAAATTGTCCCCTCCCACCCAATTCCTCCACAAAGATCTTGACTGTTCGGAGAGTTGACTGGGTGGGATACTGTGCAAAGGATTTAGATGGTGATTGTAGCCTTATAAATTTTCGGATCCTTGGGTGGTTGAACATATACGTAGGGAGGCTAGGTATGGAAAGCTGGGGGACGTACAATCTTTAAGTTTGAATTATTTCTATCCTAAAAGACATGGCGTCCCTCCCCCTAATAGTCTTCCGTTATTTAGATCGGTAGGGAGGAACCAGGCAGTGAGGTTCCCCAATCCCCCCTTCTATCCCTGCCTATCGAATCGGTTTGAATCCTTGTCTGGGTTGGAATGTATTGATTGACTGGGGCAGGATATCATGGGAGAAGGTACCAGTAGAGACCCCAAAGGTATTAGCCAGTTACCACTCATTTCAGAACAGAGTACTCTGGAGGATGAAAAATGGAAAAAAGGTGGAGACTTTAGCCCTGAAGCTTCCACCCCGAGATTTAGTTCTCCGTCCAGGACGAATGTTGTCATGGTGGAGGACGTGAGTACATCAGAGGCTAATTTAATTCGTAGCCAAGTGGGGTCGCTTAAAGTAGTCTCCTGGAATATAGCAGGGTTAAGGGGTCGTATTGATAATGATGATTGGGCAGACTTCATCGACACCTTTGACATTGTTATTCTACAGGAGAGCTGGGCAACCGCCCCGATTCATAGAGCAGGGTATCTTAATTTCTTTAAGCCTGCCATCCAGGGCCCCAAGGGTAGAGCCTCTGGAGGATTGGTGGTGTGGATTAGACAGTCTATGGGGTATAGTTTATCGGAAATTGTGGTAGGCAACCCGGACCTTCTGGGTATTAAGCTCAGCAGGGGTAATGAACAGGGCATTGTAATAATAAGATACTTCCCCTACTACAGAAGAATGGGAAGTGAAGCTGAGGGAATCCGACGGTCCCCTCTCCACTGACCCTAACACCGCCGATAGGGAGTTCAACAGCTGGCTCACCAACCCCCTAGACAGCCTCGTCCCACTAACATGCGCCCTCAAGCATGTAAAAAGGATTAACCATGCCCCTTGGTACACTCCGGCCCTGAACATCCTCAGGAAGGAGTGCAAAAAGACGGAGCGGACTTGGAGAAAAAATAAAACGGCGACGAACAAAAACGCCTACCAAACAGCCATGAAGGCATACAAACAAGCCCTCCACAGCGCAAAAAGCTCCTTCTTTGAGGAAAAAATAAAGAACTCCGCGTGCTCTGCGAAGGAGACTTTTTCCATCCTTAAAGAGCTTCTCCATGTCCCAGCGCCCCCGCAGATATCCCTGGACCCCAAAGCAGCCGAGGAGAAATGCGCCAACTTGGCTAATTTCTTTGATAATAAAATAAAGAAAATCCTTTCCTCCCTACCTGCCACCAATCAGGCCACCCCCGGATCAGCAAAGGAATGTACCCTCACGTCAAAAAATCCCACTGATTCCTCCGAACTCCCCAGTTTAGCCTCATTCGGACCATTCACGGAAGAAGAAGTGGCAACCACCCTGGCAGCCACGAAAAGTGGCGCTCCCAGTGACCCAGTGCCCGTTCGGTTTACAAAAAACAGCGCCCGGACTATTGTAGCTAGACTCACGGCCCTAATTAACACCTCGTTTACCCAAGGAGAAGTCCCTCAAAGCTGGAAGGAGGCCGTGGTCAAAGGTGTATTGAAGAAGCCATCACTAGACCCCACGGACTTGTCCAACTACAGACCCATCTCGCTCCTCCCCTGGATAGGGAAGGTCGCAGAGAAACTTGGAAATAAACAGCTGTCCCACTTCTTGGAGGCAAACCTTCTCTTAAAAAACTCCCAAACCGGCTTTAGACCAGGTCAGGGGACAGACACTGCCCTCCTAGCGGCCGTAGAAAAAGCGAGGGAAATTATTGACACAGGAGGATCAGTGGCAGTGGTCCTCCTGGACCTCAGCGCGGCATTCGACACTGTCAACCATCAGGTCCTAGCCCAGCGCCTAGACAACACAGGCATACAAGACAGTGCGCTGAGATGGCTTACATCCTTCCTCTCCCAACGCTCCTTCCAAGTTTGGGAAGGAGAAAGCCGCTCCCTCCGAATCCCCCTCCGGTGTGGAGTGCCACAGGGCTCTTCACTGAGCCCTACGCTTTTCAACGTGTATATGGCCCCACTGGAGGAGCTGGTCGCCCCATTCGGAGTCACGATCGTCAGCTACGCTGACGACACCCAGTTGGTGGTGACTCTCTCACACCCCAAGCTAAAACCCTCCAACCTGCGTGACTGTCTTTCCACCGTCCACCAATGGATGAGCGACTCTGACTTAAAGCTCAACGGGTCAAAAACAGAGATCCTGCTCCTCGGCCACAAAACCTTGAGTCTCCCACCTGACATCTGGCCCGCCTGTATGGGTGACCCCCCCTCCCCCAAAACAGAGGTCAAGAGTCTGGGAGTGTGGCTGGAGACAGACCTCACCTTCAGGACTCAGGCGAGGAAAACTGCCGGCATCTGCTACGGGCTTTTGAGATCATGCAGAAAGATACTTCCCCTACTACCATTCCAGTCTCGTCTCCTGCTAATTCAAGGTCTAGTGTTAGCAAGGCTAGACTACAGCAACGCTATTTACCTCGGTGCGCCGGAAGCCACCTACCAGATCTTACAAAAAACCCAAAATGCCGCAGCCCGCCTGCTCACAAACACCCCATCAAGAACATCGGCCAAACCAGCGTTGAGAAAACTTCATTGGCTCCCCGTGAGGGAAAGAGTCGCATTCAAGGCCCTCTGCCTAGCCCACAAGACACTGCATAACGCTGGCCCCCCCATTCTGAGCACGTGGATCACCCCTTACAGACCACCGAGAGCGCTCCGGTCTGAACAGGGAAACCTTATCGTTGTCCCTAGGGTGAAGAAAGCCCGCTTTGGCGGTCGCAGATTCTCGGTAAACACGGCCAGAAAATGGGACGCTCTTCCCCCGAACCTTAGAGCGGAACCTAACCTCCTAAGATTTAGGAAGTCCCTCAAAACCCTCCTTTTTCCTTGATCTACTTGAAGTTTCCCTTGCCCCCCCCTGTAGGAGTACGAGGTTTCAGCGCTGGGATACTCGAGGGTGACTACGCGCTCTATAAAAACCTAAATAATAATAATAATAATAAACATCTACGCTAGAGGACGCCCAGGTGGTCGTAAGCAGACATTTATGGAGGACCTTGATTTGCTTTTGAGGGAAATAGGTAGTGATAATTTTATTCTTGTTGCGGGAGACCTAAACTGTTCATTTGAACCCATACACAGTGTGGGCGAGGATTTGGGGGCAGATGAAGACGCTGTTTGGGATATCCCGCCTCTTTCACTAAGTAGGGGTGTTAAGGGTACAGAGGCGGCACTCCTTTGGTTAGGCCTTTGTTTGGAGTGGGGTTTGCGTGCAGTGAATGGGCGCACGTCTTCTGATAAGATAGGCCACCCGACTTTTAATAATGGGATCAGTACGAGTCGCATTGACTATATTTTAGTTAAAATAGAATTCTGGTCCCTTGTTATTGACATGGAGGTTGTGGCACGTCCAGAGAGTGACCACAATCCACTTTCGTTAGGTCTTAAGCTTCCAGGTGATGGAGGTGGGCCTTCTATTAAAGCTTGTCTAACGTCAGAGGTTATTTTGTCCAATGACAGAAGACGGGTAAAATGGTCCAGGGTTATAACAGATCCTTCCACAATTAAAGATATAGAGGAAGAAGTAATGAAAACAATGAATGCTATGGAATCTTTTACATCTTCCTTGGGGGTTACTTCCCAGATAAGTGACCTGCATGACCGGTGCTTTGCGAAATTGAAAATGTTGCTTACGCAACCACCGACATTAAGGAAAGACCAGGTACGGAAAAAGTGGTATAACAAGAGTTTTAGGTTAGCACACAGTAGACTAATCTTAGCGGTCAAATCTAGGGTCATTACCGATATTAGAACAGCTCGGATATTATATAAAAAAGCACTGTGGGTCGCGAAGAAGGAGTGGGATGACCTTCACTGGTCAGAGCTCCTTTCGGCGTGTCAATCATCTAACCAAACTAAGTTTTGGGAAACCGTTAAGTGGGGCAGGAATCCGGACTCCGAAACTCCTGTTAATCATGTCTCTGCGGAAGATTGGGTGGCTTTTTACTCTTCGCAGTTTAGAGCCTTGAACGCAGGCCACGACATCCAGCAGGAGTTGGAAGTGGTTTTGCCTTCTAACCCTAGGGTCGTGCTTGCTTTTTCTACCTCTGATACGGAGCATGCACTTGGTGCAGTACAGTCAGGGAAAGCACCTGGGTTGGATGCAATACCTGCAGACCTTTTTAAATCGAATCTTGATATTTGGGTTCCTTATATAACCATGCTTGTCAACGCCATCGCTGCAGGGGCAAGTATCCCGGACTCCTGGAAAGGGGCGGAGATTCTACCAGTTTTTAAAAAAGGGGACCGCTCAGCCCCGGGAAATTACCGTCCCATTAGTTTGATAGATTCTCTTCAAAAAATAGCTGCTAGGATGGTACTTGCAAGAATCCAGGGGTCGATGGAGCAGGAAAATATATTGTCCCCAATGCAAGCTGGATTTAGATTAGGCACCAGCGCCATAGATCAGGTCTTTAGACTTACCATGTTGTATTGGAAGGTGGTTCAGTTGGGTGGAGGTGCTATTTACGCCGCTTTTGTGGACCTTAAGTCGGCTTTCGACTTGGTACCAAGAGGGAAATTGTGGGAATCCCTTAGACTTATGGGTTTGCCATCTGAACTCCTGGATATAGTAATTAGACTCCATGAGGATAACTTCGCCACGGTGAGATGGGGCAAACAAGGTCAGGTGACAGATAGCTTTCCAGTTACACGTGGGGTGCGTCAGGGATGCGTGTTGGCACCCACTCTATTCCTTTTGTTCATCAATCACGTAGTTAAATTCTTTTCAGACACCCCGACAGACTCACCATCTTTGGGCGGGTCTAAGTACCAGATGTTGATCTTTGCAGACGATACCCTGCTCCTCTCTAAAACTCGAGGGGGGTTGCAAATAGCCCTCAACAGGTTTGCTGAGTTTTGTAGGGCTAATGATCTACAGATCAACATAGACAAAACCAAATTTATGGTTTTCAGTAACAAAAGCCCCATTACTAGTGCTGTTAGTTTGAATGGTGTCTTGATTGAACAAGTGAATGTAATGACTTACTTGGGTGTGACCCTGGATTACCGCCTAAGCTGGAAACCCCAGATTGAGGCATTATATCTTAAATTTGTACGCCTCTCGGGTTGTTTACATCAGGAGCAAAAGAAGTCCTTGACCAAACGTATTGCCCCAGTGTTAAAAACATTTTAAGCCAAGATAAATGCAGCCACTTTGTATGGCGCTGATGTTTGGGGTTTCAAAGACTTATCTCCCTTGGTTAAAGCACAAAACAAATTTTTGCGTAATTTGGTAGGTCTCCCCCAATCTACACCTATCAAACCGCTGTTAGACTTGGGTTGTAAACCCTTCGATGAATTTGCCCGTTTTCGTTTGGTGGCTCTGTGGCGACGACTCTGGACTACACCGGAGCTTAGCCTTTTTGCCAAGGAACTGGATGAGGTTAAATCATTGTGGGGCGCTTCTAGAATTCCATGGCTAAGGGAAGTGAAACAAGTGTTGGAAGAGATGGGACTCAATCAGCTCTGGACCAATCCGGGGGGTTCTACCTTCCCCTCCAAATCGGATTTTAAAGACCTATATTGGGCTTCAGTAAAGCTTTCTGCAGTTGTCCAGTCGGACGCTACCAGTTTAACAGGCCTTTTTTTGGTTCACAAATTGACCCAATCCTTAGAGCCATACTGGGATGTGATTGTTAAAACCCTTGACCGGAAACTATACCATCAGTTCCGAGTCGGGTCTCTCCCAGTTAATTCCTTTACTATGAAGTGGGCTGCAAATTCAAATCCAATTAACACCTATCCCTGGTGCCCTGATCATCTGGAGAGCATGGGACATTTCTTCTTTGCCTGCCCAGCCTATCGTGCTCCACGCTTAAAATGGCTCAAACCCTTATGCAGTAGACTGGAAATCATAGGGAGTTCTGAAGCCATGAAGATATTTCGTACTAACATGTCTGAGTTGGTTGTGGTTGGTGTGGCTAAGTACCTAGGTTGGGCATGGATTATTCGTACCAGGAACCCTAACATTTTTTAATGGTCTTAATACCAATAATGTTTTAATATTAACAATGTCTGCTGGCATCTTAAATGTAAGTCTTTATTATCAATTTGTTTAATAACTTTTTAAATGATAACTTTTTAAATGATGATTGTTATTCTGGCTTTTTATAATACTCGTGTGTTTTGTATACTTGTCTTTTATGAATTGATATTCGAAATAAAGACTTTCTGCACTCAAATTTTGCATCTACAAAGGTAAAGACAGAACTGGCAATGGCAGCGAGGTACTCGTAAAACTAGGAATTGATAAGAGTGCATATGCGCCTAAAAGATACGAGAGAAGGTCGTGGGACGATGTACAGGAATCCATACAAAAGGGGTCTCAACTATAATTTGGAACAAGAAAAACATAGTGTGCCTCTTTCTGAAACGAGATGGAGAGTTAACTTTTATTCCCGTGGCGAAGTAACAGGAGAGAGCAGTAGGAAACGGGAGCCTGTAGTGTACAGTATTCAGTCCTGCCAAGCGTCACGCAACAGGTGTGACGCTCACGCATTTCGGTGCGGTGATCCGCATCACCGCACTGAAATGCGTTGTCACGCATTTTGCCACCTGTCAGGCGCACCACCAGCTGTGCCTGTGTCCGGGCTCCGAGCGAGGTGCTGCTTTGCTGAGCCGAGTCCCTAAATAGATAGCCAGACTGCTCTCATCTCTTTGTAGTGCTGAGAGCGCTACAATGTATCTCTGCTGCACTCTGCCCCGGGCCTGTGTTGCCCTGGAAACAGTCGACACTGCAGCTGTCAATCACCGTGGCACCATGGGGGCCGGGATTAAAATCCGGATGTGCCGGCTGTAGAGTGCCGTCACGTCCGGAGGAACTAGAAAGTAAGCAGACGCGGCGGGGGAATCAGAGAGTGGAGGCATGACGAGACTCGAGTCTCTCTCATGCCAGGGCCGCAAAATTGTGCCCGCTTTTCTAAAATATGTTACTCAAGCCTATACAAAGGTGAGGGTTTTATTGGTGCGATTAACGGTGAGACACATTATTTTTCTAAAAGTCGTTTTTCTGCACTCTGCAGATAGAATGAATGCACGAGATTAATTTTGCAGAATAAAAGCTCAGCACAAACGTCTAATTTGCTGATGTTTCAACTGCATGACCACTTCATTTTTCCCAAAACACACCAGAACATGTTCTCTTCCGAGTACAATAGGTCATTCCACTCCGCGGGCCGGGCCTCCATTTATTTAAAAAACAGCCCGCAGTCCGCACGCATTTAGAGACGATGCCGTGCCGTTAATATTACAGTGTCTGTTTTCGCTCACCCATGCAGTGAGCTTGGCTCTTTGACCTACTGTCTCCCAGGATTGGGGTCTGGGAGGAAGAGATGTAAGGGAACAGGTTTACTCATTTATATACTGCATCACTTAATTACGCAAAATGCACCAACTCTGAGAGTCAACTGCTCGAGTGAACTTTCAAAAGTAGCATTTTATAGAACTCGACCATGTCAAAAACTCAAAGGAACATACTTGTTACAGGATTTAGATATTAAACATATTCATTTAGGGATAAGTTACAGAAACCCGGCACTGAAGCAATAACAGGGCAAATTATTTGGACCAATGTCTACTGAGTTGTGAGTCTGACTTAGAAGTGGGCTAACAGTGTTTATTCCAGTTCAGGTTTGAAAAGATTTTTGCCAAAATGATTGTCCAACCATTGGTGATTTATTACTTTAAAATAAATCCTTTTATCGAATCGGAAACATTTTAGGAAAGAACTGCTGGTCTATAAACAATAATATAACAAAATATTGTACACCACTTTTGCTGCTGATGTAACAACACTTCCGATAAACTGCTTCTGCATCAAATAGAGTTTCATCTTTCATATTTAAGCAGCGGAGAAAAAATATTTTCTGAATTTTTTATTATACATGCAAAGCACACCTAGTGTACCATCAGTTTGTGTCACGTTGTCTCTGTTGCAGACAGTGTTTCCTCTAATACACACTACACAAGAAGAACACATTGTCTAAATGCATTTCCTCTGTCTTTTTAGCTCCAGAGCAAAGTTTCTGCATTAGAATAAATACAGGTAGAGGTGAAGGATCAAACAATGGTCAGCTGGGAATCAAATGTCACCCTCATAAAGTCTAGCCTAGGTACAATAAAACCTGTTAACACAATCTATTTAAGAGAGGGCATTTGCGATATTTGTGAAAAGTGTAACTGGCATCCAAAAATATAACAAAAGATTTCGTCTAGGGCATGACACCCAGGCTAATCTAAAGATCCAGCACAGCACTGGGAATTATAACCCAGAGATTCCTGCACAAATTTACAGTGGTTGAACGATGCAGTGGAAGAATAGACTCATCATGCTATGGTGTGTATTCAGTCATGCCAAGTATTACGCATCGGTCGTTAGACTAACGCATTTCAGTGTGGTGCTCCGCATCAGTGAACTGAAATACATTGTCATACATTATTGGCATAGCACTTCAGCTGTCTTGCGGTTAGCGCTGCCTTTAACTAAAGGTAAGGTGGCTGGAAGCGCGCAGTGGCGTGCACGCGCTGCTCCCGCAGGCTTGGGGGTGGGCTGGCTGAGCTACAATGTACAAATATTGAAGGAGATTGCCACAGGCAGGGCTTTGACTGAAGTCACATGGTGAGGTAGTGCCCAATGGCTACGACATCATCAGCCTACTCAGTAGGTTCATGGTACAGAGTCAGACTTTAGGTGCAGCGCGGCGCTGCTGCAACGTCAAGATTTGCTAGTACTGCGGGAGACGGCTGCTGCAGTTTGTGAGAGGTTGCAATAAAATTAAAATCTTAATCAAGATTTTCATCACCCCACCGAGATTGGGCGAATTGCAGAGTGAGTGACATTGCAGGCCAGCAATGGACTGGACTCTGAGAAGGCAGGCGGCCGGGCCGGCTAGCCGTTCTGCCGTAATTAACCCATCGCTGCGGCCTTGCAAGCTGAAGTATGTCAGACAAACATTAAACTAGAGTTGTAATTTCTTCGCGGCTTCCAAAGGCTCTCTTATCAGAAAGCTAAGCCTTTGACACCAATTAATCATAATGCCATAAGTAGGAATAACAAGTGGAGCGTGAGAGAGAATGGTGCTCCTTACAGAACATACACAAGAAGACCATGAATCCAGTCTAAGTTCCACTAAAAGAAGTTCAGTAGCCTCCGTAGCGACTTAATGAATAGTGCTGATGGTATTATTGCTCTATATTTTAGGCACATAATAAGAAAGGCCTTTGGTGCCTCGGTGGGCTTTGAAATATCACACATAAGAAATATAAAAATCTTGGCATCAATGCTGCAGGTACATGCGCACACGATTTAAAGCTTTTGTTGGCGAATGCAGCCGGCTTTCTGGTGGCCGCGTTTAGTTTATATCTTGGGGGTAATTTAAAACGAATGGGTCTCTTCTGACAGTCATACTAGCTGTCGGCTTTGCCCCGAGATTACTGCACGGCTCCACCCTCACCTTGGGGATAATGTAAAATGGTGCCTGTCCTTGTGTATCTGTTCATGTTGGGGCTTCCTCACATCCTGTTAGGCTGGGTGCTATGGTGACAGAGAGAGGCCCTGGAGTCCTGATGCCATGCTCTTCTGATAGATTGTATGAGATGGTTCTACGTTGCCAGAGCTGCACCCTGTTTATTGTGGTGCAGTTTCTATGCCCTGCAGGTGTGCGACTACTAAGGATGGCAGGCCTGGAAATGGTCTGTTGTCCTATGTGGAAGGCAGCGACACGCACAGCAGATGACCATTCCTACAATGAGAGCCTATATTGTGCCATGACATGACTGAGTGTCCTTCCATTTCTGGTGCTTTGCAGCTTTGCACCATTTCTGGTGTTTTAAGATCTTAGAGTTTCTTGTTGCTCAAATGGGTGTTATTTTTTATATCTATCGTCTTTATTGCTTGATTTTGCTCGCAAGAAAGTGTCACTCATAGTCATTGAAATGTCACTCATAATTACACTGAAATTATGAAAATGTCACACATGGCAATCTGAAACCTTGGCAGCTATGAGTATTGCAAGTCAGGGCACAAGTCCTAAAAAAAGAAGTGGGGGGACGCTGTCACCGGAAGTGACGTCACGACAGGAAGTGACGTCACGAAAGGTGGCTTGCACCATCGGGCTCATTGCCTCCCCTCGCTCACCCCTTAGATGCGATTGCATCTGAGAAGTCAGCGCGTGAACAGCGTGCTGTGGGCTCCGAGCTCCTCGTTCCAGAGAGGCCAAAGAGAGAAGTCCAGCTGTTTGGCAGGGGGGACGGCGTCCACCCGGTAAAATAAGTGGGGGGACGCAGTCCACCCGCGTGGTACCCCGACTCGAGCCCTGTTGCAAGTCAAATGTGCACGTTCGCCGACCCTCTCTTCCAAACCGGGACATTTATTATATTTTAATTAAAACGAGAGGGTCCGAGGAAAACTCTAATCGCCGAATCCTTGCAAAAACTTCACGGACGGCGTAGCTGAGCCCTCACTCTACAATTACGTGGTTACTTACCCACAGGACCCTCTTCCTTACTCGACTAACATGCAATCTTGAATGGCCGATTCCTTGCAACCAGTGAAAACGTATTTTCAGAAAACGTTTCGACGCACACGATCCCCTTTGTCATCACCCCGTGTCCACCCTCGTTGCTCTCCCATATCCTTCAGTGACAGCTGGCTTGACCACTCTTTAACCCTCGCCTGAACACGAGTCCGCTCTGCTTCTCCCTGTCTCAAAACCTTCCAAATTCTCCATCTACTATGACCCCCTCGCGATCCTTTCTCAGAAACTAAATGGCCAGTGGCGTGAGACAGCTCTTTCACGCCATTAAGAAAACTTAAGGAGTAGCTTACCTGGAAGGTATAAGGATAACAGCAATCAACCTCCGTAGGAAGGAATACACGCTTTCAGGAATACCCGCGTAACACTATAAGATTTGATGATTGGTTCCGGAGCGGCAAAGCTGATTGGCTGCTTAAGCTCAATAGCGAAGAACGTGACTGGCAGAGATCGCGCAAAACAACCGCCATCTTTCAATGGTCAAATGCTAGTACGTTTAAGGTAAAACGAGGAATCACAAATTATTTTTTTCTTTTATTTTAAGTGGTGACCTTTTATGCAATATTAATATACAGGATAAAACATGATGGAAAAAAGCATAGCAGTCGTACATGCCAACATTTGGAATACCAATTTAGAAGTAGCAAAAAAAGTGCCGACTCTTTCCTCTCAGCCCAACAAAAGTTATTATAATTAATTCATTTTAATTATCGAGGATTTAAGGGTGACAAAAATAAACAAATGCGTAGAAGCAAGCATTATTGCCGATACCGCAAGTCTCATGGAGAGTGAGAGATTAATGTGAAAGTGAGCTATTGGCGTTGCATTATTATTTGCAACGCCATTACTCAAACTTTTCAAACTCAACTTATTTTTACTATTTTTATGCCTTTTTTCTCTCCATCCAGCGGCTGTACTTCTGAAAAAGAAGACATTTGCAGGCAAAGTGTTTCTTAGTGTTGTTCTTCCGAGAGAACCAGAGAGAGTACACAGCCATGGTTTCAGTGTTTCCATTCTGTTCAATGCAATGCTGCTTTTCAAACAGTGAGTATAGGATTACAAGTCCCATAATGCAAAGGCAGAATGAGTGTATGAGCTCCCAAAGCATGGCTTGAGACAACGCATGTCCAACCTGTTGGTGAGCCGTCTCTAACCTGTTGGTGAGCCGAGGGTTGTGCTTTTGTTATAGTTAGCCTTTGTGACTTCCCTGCTGCTCAGCTGGTGTGGGTCTTGGAATGCCTGATGTCATCATAGAATCTTGGGTGCATTGCTTGAGTGTGGAGTGGCAGTTGATGGCAGGCAGGCTGAGCGGCAGGGAGGCTGGTCCTGGTGGGGCTTTAGTCATCTTTACTTATTTACTTGAAACCTAACTTGGACCTAAGCTTTATTAAATCCAGCGTGTTACATATACCTGGCTCAAGGACGTCTTAAAGTACAACATTTTTGGCGACAATTGAAAAGACTATACAACATAATTTCAGGGCTCCTTCGCCCCAAAGAACCGTGGCGACAGCCTCTTCTTAGAATGCAGTTGCAACCTTTTATTTAAATGTTTAGTTCTTTATCCTCTTTGTATTCCTTCTATTTCTTAAATGTTCCGTTTTAGTTCTTTTCACTTTTTTTATCCTTCTCGACTTCATGCAAGGTAAAATGCCATATTTTCAAAGTTTCTTATATCCAAGCGGGCTGTTCATGCCCCTCTTCATGAATACGAACAAAAGACACAATCCTTCACTTCTGTCATATAGCAGTTTATTCATAGCCCAATGCATTTCGGACCACCCTGGGTCCTTCGTCAGGGGAAACTGGAAATAACATAAAACAAGCATTTACTGTAAATTCTTGACATAACATTTTCAACACTGTTTAAACAAAGTCATGTAGCTAGCATTCATTTTAGGCTTAGTCATGATCGTTCAGAAGTATGCACATTTGCGTAACCGTTGCACCCTCCCTTCTTTTTGTTTCCATTCCATTACTCCAACCCATACTTCGCCTCCCTCCCCTCTTCTGTTATGTCAAGAATTTACAGTAAATGCTTGTTTTATGTTATTTCCAGTTTCCCCTGACGAAGGACCCAGGGTGGTCCGAAATGCATTGGGCTATGAATAAACTGCTATATGACAGAAGTGAAGGATTGTGTCTTTTGTTCGTATTCATGAAGAGGGGCATGAACAGCCCGCTTGGATATAAGAAACTTTGAAAATATGGCATTTTACCTTGCATGAAGTCGAGAAGGATAAAAAAAGTGAAAAGAACTAAAACGGAACATTTAAGAAATAGAAGGAATACAAAGAGGATAAAGAACTAAACATTTAAATAAAAGGTTGCAACTGCATTCTAAGAAGAGGCTGTCGCCACGGTTCTTTGGGGCGAAGGAGCCCTGAAATTATGTTGTATAGTCGAAGCACGTGTTGTTTGGGCTTAGCACGTTAAATGTGAGCACGCCACCCGATTAAGCGAGATGGTCAAAATTGTGAGCAAAAAGATTGAGTTAAAAAAACGGAGTGCTACCCATAATTATATGAATGACAATTGAAAAGAACCTACTCTTTGAGGAAGGAAGAATGGAGCTAAGGACTTTATGAAAGTTTGTGAAACCTGTTAGTTGAAAGTAAAGGAACGCCGTTGTAAGCCCCAACAGTGTCTTATAACACCTGGACAGCCTGCAGCCAGGGCGTTTGGATTTTTAACCTGCATCAGAAGTGTCATGGTATGACAGCAGGTTTTATTTTGGCAGTAGCACTTAGCGGTCACCTTAGACTTCTGGGTTCATATCTACATGCTTGTGAGCTAAGAACGGACTCTGTCAAAGAAAGGAACCCCGTGTTTTTTTTCTAAGCCATTGAATAGTGACATCTTGAAAAGTGTTGAATGGGGGCGAAGTTGAATTTCTGGAAGCATTAGTCTCTCCAGACACAAGAGTTTAATTGTGGCCCAACAGGTTCTGTGACAGAAGTCTAAACTGGAGCAGGGACCCTGCGTGTGTTATCTGCTGTGAACGGAAGCAGATGGTGTGGGCGGCTCGATTTTAGAAGTGCCTATCAGCAGCGCTTCAGAGCGGATTTGTCACTAGATGGAGTGGAGCAGCACTAGTAGTCAAAGAGAAAACTTGAGCGGAGAGAGAGTCATCTGCCTGTTGGACGTGTCCTTGTCAATGTTCAGCTGCTGTGAAGCCTGAGGCAATCAAGGTGCGAAAATCGGAACACAGATAGCAGCAGTGTTGGACGTGTCACAGGACTGAGGAGTTGGCTGACTTGTAATACAGCAAAGTTGGTGAGCCGATGCACTGGCTAAAGAAACAGAAGGAGATTCAGGCTGTTTGACGCTGTGGGGAGAGACTACTGCAGGAGGAGCGATGTGTTGTGGGAAACTTGGCACAACATATATGTTTTTGTGGGCCTGCTTGCGGCGCAAACTATTTAAAGTTACAGTGAAGATGCTGCCTCTGCTGCAACGGAAAACATTTGGCAGTTGCCCTTCTCTTTGAAAATGTTTAAATTCTGGCGCGTGCTGAACATGTCATATGCACACTTACTAGATGGTGCAGCCCTGCAGTCCTTACGTGGAAGTCTCTGTGACGTCTTTCTCTCCTTCAGCTGCCCAGTCACGCTTGAATAAAGCAGCGCGCTGCGAGTCACCAGGGACGCCGTCAAGAAACGTGCCTACACTTTGCATTTGAAAGTCTTCCCTGCTTGGAAATCTTCGTTGCGGTGTGCTTTGCGTTGCAAATCTGGCCCGGAGGCGAACTTCAGGTGCAACAAGAGGAAGTAAGGACGTCGGGAATATCGTAGAGGAGGGAAATAAAACTTTTTGACTGTGGTTCAGTTGTTTTTCTCAGAGTGAAGTTTTAGCACTGCAGTTGAATGGCGGTGTCCAGCCTCAGTTCACCACAGGTAATCGTTTTATCTACACTACACCATGTGAGTTCCCTGTCGCAGCGTGGAACCCTGAGAGGTGACATCGGGTGAGAGATCGCTCACCGGTGGTCATGAACTTTTCGCATCTGCAAGACTTTCCTTTTCTTATTTTTATTTTTTTCACAATGCAGAGGGTAGTTGTGGGTGACAAGATTAGGGTGGTTAGTGTCCTATGGTGGTGTGTTTTTAGGTTGGTGAGTGCCCCTGTCCAGTGCATTTGTTTTTTGGGTGGTTGCAGGGTGGTGAGTTGTGTTATTTGGGAGGTGTTGTGTCCCTTCTGGCGTATCATTTTTTAGTTTTGGGACTGGTGATGAGTTTGTGGGGTAGTAAGTGCCCCAGTGCGGTGTATTTAGGGTGGTTAGTGCCCTATGGTGGTGAGGTTTGGGGTGGTGAGTGCCCCATGCAGTTTGTTTTAGGGTAGTAAGGGTGGTTAGTGCCCTAGGGTGGTGAGTGCCCCGTGCAGTTTGTTTTAGGGTCGTGAGTGCCCTACCCTGGTGAGTTTTTGGGGTGGTGAGTACCCCGTGCCGTTTGTTTTAGGGTGGTGAGTGCCCTATGCTGGTGAGTTTTTGGGGTGGTGAGTATCCCGTGCAGTTTGTTTTAGGGTAGTGAGTGCCCCAGTGCGGTGTATTTAGGGTGGTTAGTGCCCTACGGTGGTGAGTTTTGGGGTGGTGAGTACCCTGTGCAGTTTGTTTTAGGGTGGTGAGTGCCCTATGCAGGTGAGTTTTTGGGGTGGTGAGTATCCCGTGCAGTTTTTCTTAGGGTGTTGAGTGCCCTATGGTGGTAAGTGCCCCAGTGCAGTGTATTTTAGGGTGGTGAGTGCCTTAATGGGGTGTGTTTGTGGGCTGGTGAGTACCCCAGTGCAGTTTATTTTTATTTATGGATGTTTACTAGATTTTCATGCATTTAGTGATATGCTAACCAGTGCCATTTATGCTTGTTTTAATTTTGCACTGAGGGAGGGGGATGGGGCAATGTAAATGTTTAGTTTGAGAATGCCTTGCATACATTGGGAGTTAATGTCAATCTCTTTAGAATGCAATGTATATACTTTCTTTTCACTATGCATTGTATATTTTCATTGTATATTTTGATGGTTGTTCACATTTCCTTCCTTTACTTGTGAATTGTTCTTTCCCTAAGGAAGGGGGATATGTTATAGGTAGCTTGTGTGACTTCCCTGCTGCTCAGCTGGTGTGGGTCTTGGAATGCCTGATGTCATCATAGAATCTTGGGTGCCTGGTTTGTGTGTGGAGTGGCAGTTGATGGCAGGCAGGCTGAGAGGCAGGGAGGCTGCTCCTGGTGGGGCTTTTGTCATCTTTACTTATTTACTTGAAACCTAACTTGGAACTAAGCTTTATTAAATCCAGCGTGTTACATATACCTGGCTCAAGGACTTCTTTAAGTACAAATTTTTTTCTGCAGGCTGTGGCACCTCTCTGATTAATGTATCCAAATGTAAGGAGATAGGTGAGGTACCTTTTACAATGAAATTCACCCTGTCGACACCAGTGGGACTCTGCTGATGGCTGCCCTTCCCGGATGAGAGAGTTGTGAAGAGCTGCAACAAGTGTCCTCATGTTCGTATTCACCTAAATATGTCCTAAAAAGCAACGTTGAATGTTTTCTCTTAATCTGCAGCGTTCCTCTAAAGAAGCTGATGTCCAAACAGGAGCAGTGTTCTTCCGAGAATGGGGATGGCGGAGAGCTAGTGCTTGTCTGAAAAAGAGAGAACGAAAGAAGATTTGTAAAAAAAAAAGGAAGACAGAGTGTTAAAGTTATCGAAGGATACATGAGTGAAAAGCGGATGAGAGCAAGAAAGGACAGGAGGCAGTGGAAGTGTGAAGGAGAGAGAAATAGTGCCATAGAAAGGGAGAAAAATCACAGTACAAGAGTTGGGAGTGAAGAATACGAAAGGAGTAAATGTAAGATGAACAGGGATACCGTGGCAAGAGTGCAGAAAAGCGGACGAGTTTGACAAATGTAGTGAAGTGTAATTTAGTGAATGTTGCATCAATCAATCAATCAATCAATCGGAACATTTGTAAAGCGCACTACTGACCCGTGAGGGTCTCAAGGCGCAGGGGGGGCGAGTGCTGCTACTGCTCGAATAGCCAGGTCTTGAGGAGTCTTCTGAAGGTTAGCAGGTCCTGGGTCTGCCGTAGGGGGATGAGGTGGGTGTTCCAGGTCTTGGCGGCGAAGTGGGAGAACGATCTGCCACCGAAGGTCGCTCTTCGGATGCGGGGGACTGTGGCGAGGAGGGCGGAGCGGAGCTGGCAGTGTAGAAGCTGAGTCGTCTGTTAAGGTATGCTGGTCTGGTGTTGTGGAGTGCCTTGTGTGCCTGGATGAGGAGCTTGAAGGTGATCCTCTTGTTGACGGGGAGGTAGTACAGGTCTCTCAGGTGGGATGTGATGCAGCTGCGGCGAGGGGTGTCGAGGATCAGGCGTGCAGAGGTGTTCTGAATGCGTTGAAGTCGTTTCAGGAGTTTGGCCGAGGCTCCTGCGTAGATGGTGTTTTTGTACTCCAACCTGCTGCTGACGAGGGCCTGGGTGACTGTTCTACTTGTTTCGGTGGGGATCCACCTGTAGATCTTGTGGAGCATGCGGACGGTGTTGAAGCAGGAGGACGAGACAGCGTTGACCTGTTTTGTCATGCTTTGTCATGCTTTTGCCTGTTTGATTCATAGAGAGGATAGAGTGGTCGGTGGGTGTTGGAGCTGTTCTCAGTGCGGTCTTCCACCAGAAGTCATCCCAGGCCAAGGGGGTGAATCCGAGGATGAGGACGTCCGTCTTGTCCAAGTTTAGCTTGAGTCTGCTGGTCTCCACTCGGCGATGGCTTCTATTCTTTGTGGAGGTTGGTTTTGGCGGTGTGGGGGGCCTTGGTGAGGGAGAGGATCAGCTGGGTGCTGTCGGCATAGGAGATGATGTTGAGGTTGTGCAGTCGAGCGGCGTGGGCGAGCGGTGCCATGTAGATGTTGAACAGTGTTGGTCTGAGGGATGAGCCCTGGGGTACGCCGCAGATGATCTTGGTGTCTTCGTAGCGGAAAGGGGTTGGCGGACACTCTGAGTTCTGCCGGAGAGGAAGGAGGTGGACCAGTCCAGGGCCTTCTCTTGGATCCCAGCATCGTGGAGGCGTGTGCGTAGGGTGTGGTGGCAGACCGTGTCGAAGGCGGCTGACCGGTCCAGCAGGATGAGGGCCGCGGTTTCTCCATTCTCTAGCAGGGCTCTGATGTCATCGGTGGCAGCGATGAGAGCCGTTTCGGTGCTGTTGTTGCTGCGGAACCCGACTGGGACGGGTCCAGAATGCTGTTTTCCTCGAGTTAGCGGGTCAGTTGTCTGTTGACGGTCTTCTCGATGACCTTCGCCGGGAACGGGAGCAGGGAGATGGGCCGGAAGTTCTTGAGGTCCTTGGGGTCAGCGTTGGGATTTTTGAGTAAGGCGTTGATCTCGGCGTGCTTTCAGCTCTCCGGGAAGGTCGCTGTCTTGAAGGAGATGTTGATTGGATTCCGGAGATGGGGTGCGATGGTGGTGCTGACTTTGTTGAAGATGTGGTGTGGGCAAGGGTCTGACGGAGATCTGGAGTGGATGGTGTTCATGATTTTGATGGTGTCGATGTTGTTTATGTTGGTCCAGGAGAGCAGGGGGTCATTGCAGATGGTGGCCGTGGGGGCGGAGGTCTCAGTGGTTGTCGGGGCGGTTGTGGCGTGGAAGCTGTCATGGATGTCGGCGGTCTTGCGATGGAAGAAGGTGGCAAGGGAGTCGCATAGGTCTTGCGAGGGTGGGATGTCATTGGTGTTGGGGCTGGGGTTGGAGAGTTTCTTCACGATGTTGAAGAGCTCTTTGCTGTTGTGTGAACTGTTGTCTAGGCGGCTTTTGTAGGAGGCCCTTTTGGTGGATCTGATGAGGTGATGGTGTCTGCTGGTGGCGTTCTTGTGCGCTGCGTAGCTGTCCGGTGTCTGTTCACGGTGCCATTTCTTCTCAAGCTTTCGGCAGGTTTGTTTGGAGGCCTGGAGGTCTTCAGTGAACCAGCTGGCGTTCTTGCTGGTGTGACTGTTGGAGGGTTTCTTGACCGGGGCGAGTGCATTGGCGCAGTCGTCGATCCACTGTCTGAGGTTGCGAGCGGCGGTTTCGGGGTCGGGGGGTAGGCGGGTGGGCTCTGGGCGAGGGTGGTGGTTAGCTGGTCTTTAGTGACTTTGCTCCAGCAGCGGCGGGGATCTGTTGGGTGCGGTGGTGTGTGGTGGGTTTCCGGAAGGTGAAGTGGATGCAGCAGTGTTCGGTCCAGTGGAGTTCGGTGGTGGGGTTGAAGGAGACATGGGAGCTTGCGGAGAAGATGGGGTCAAGCGTGTGGCCGGCGGAGTGGGTCGGTGTTGTGACGAATTGTCTGAGTCCGAGGTTGGCGAGGTTGTCGATCAGGGTGGTGGAGTTGGTGTCGTTGTTGTTCTCAAGGTGGAAGTTCAGGTCCCCGAGTAGGATGTAGTCTGTGAAGGCGAGGGCGTGTGTACTGACAAAGTAGGCAATGGAGTTGCTGAACTGTGGTCGAGGTCGGGGGGGTCTGTAGACGAGGGTTCCTCTGAGGGTGGTGTTGGGATCGGTGTGGATCTGGAAGTGCAGGTGTTCAGCGGTGCTGAGGGTGCCGTCGGGGTTGGGCAAGACTCTGAGAGTGTTCCTGTGGACGATGGCGATTCCTCCTCCTCCTCCTTGGTGCGGTCCCTGTGGGTGATCTTGTAGCCGTCCAGGATGGCTATGGCGATGTCGGGTACTGAGGAGGGGTTCAGCCAGGTCTCCGTCAGGAAGGAGACGTCTGGGGAGGTTGAGTCGAGTAGGTCCCAGAGTTCAATGCCGTGTTTGCGGGCGGAGCGGGTGTTGAGAAGGATGCATCTGAGGTGGTTGGATTCTTTCCCGGTGAGTGGGTTGGCGGGTCGGATGCTGGTGAAGCTGCAGTTCCGGCAGGAGAAGCGTCCTTGGGTGCGCTTCGGGGTGTCCAGGCAGCAGGTGCGTGATCATCCGGCGTTGAGTGATTGGATGGTGCTGGAGTCGTAGCGGAGACGGGCTTCGTGGCGTTCGCGGTGGCCAGGGGTTCTGGCATTGGGCACGGTTCAGGCGCGGACGGCACTGACTGGCGCACACTGGCTTGCCTTAGGCACGCCAGCGGGGTGCCCGCTTCGCGCGGCCGCACAGCAGCCGCCATAAGAAGGGTAGGTGGGAAGGAGGAGGCAGCTGAGAGCATCATGTTCAAAGATAGTGCCTTACAAATATTGACTTTTACAACTGTAGGTGTTGTAGGTTGGCTGAACTGTTAAACGCTTTATTTAAGTTGTGGCTTAGAGATAATGTTACCCAACTTGCTAAGCTGGTAACGTTGTGCCCAACTCACTGGACTCTTCCTTTAAGAAAATAAAGTCACCAGCTGATGTTGTCTTTTTAACAAAAAATTGCAGAGCCAAATGAAAAACTATTGTTAGTCCAGACATGCTACTTAAGCATGTTCAAACACAGCTCTTTCATTTGGGGAAAAAAGACACCTGCCAGAAATACGATGTTAATAAAAGTATTCAGTGCTCTGACACCCTCTGTCGCCACTGATGCTGCCGGTCATGGTGGACTGTGGCTGCTCCGATGGCTAATGCACTACAACAGAGGTGTGGGTTTCCACTGTTTGGAACATTGATAACAAAAGTACGATTTAGTTGGGGGTCGGGGGACTCGTAATTAGTTAGTACTTCGCTACTAAGCCACAGGAGGAAGTTAACAGTTGATGCTTAATGATTAGTTGTAGCCCATTTGCTGGAGACGGGGTTTACCCCCAGAGCCGCTAGGAGTTCCACCAGTTGCCTTGAGAGGGATACAATATATACATTATAATACAGTACTTGCTGATGGCTGTTTTCAGGCTGCGCAGAAGACAGTTATGATACTGGCACATATTCTCTAGCAGGTGCATTAAGCCGCTGAACTATGGCTGTGCCGGCCTGGGTAATTAACGATTCGGGACCTAGGGAAATGACAGGACACACACTGTTTTACTTAGTATCTGCCATGACCCCACGTTCAGGATCAGCCCTTTTATTTTAACCCCGCAGGCCACACCTGGCCTGCGGATGATGTGGGTGCAATTCCTGCTGGCAGACTAGACTGCTAGCACTCTAACATTACATTACTTCCAACTTGGTTCTTGAAACAAAACTTCTAAACGTCCAGTTAGCTTATATAGCTCAGCTTCATCAGTCTTTTGAGCTCTGACATGCAAAGTACTGGAGGTGTCGGTTAGCGTGAGGGTGGGGTCATACTGAACAGTGACGACGCAAAGTAAGCATCTAAAAAAAGTTACGGGGCGCCCGTGCACATAAATGTTTCTCCTTCACCTTAAGTTGCTCGGTGGCCAGTGAAGCGTGGACCAAGGCAGGTGTGATGTTATGCTTCTCTCATTATTTTCCACTGTTTCTTTAAATTACATGTCTCTTGATTCTTTGTTAACCTTCTGTATTCCAGAATGTTGATAGGATTTGAGTCAGTTGACTCTGGGCGTTTGTGGCTGAGTTTTTAATAAACCTACGCTAAAGTCTATTTGTTTCCAGCTTGGTTATTTACCTTTTAAAAGACACCACAGCAGGCAATGAAAAAACAACAAATAAAGCAAGTAGTCCCTGACTGAAACAGAGACAGACCTATAGCTTAACTAAATGGTAGTTGGTCGGTGCTGCTTGCTTAAAACAGATGTGACGTAGCAGGAGCACCAACCAATAATGACCCAGGAAAGCTGAGGGATGTATGACATTACAACGCATGCTTTTACCACGCATGCCTTTACAACGCAGTTTTTACAACACAACGCATAGCGTTTAGGGGTGCTGGATAGTGAATAGTTTAATTTACTATTCCAACTCCAGTCCCCGTGGATAGTAGGGAAGGTGTTGGATAGTAAATTAAATCTATTCCCTATCCTAGAGCGCCCCCCAGCGCTATGCATTGTAATGACATGCGTTGTAATAATTGCGTCGTAAAAGCACTGCGTGGTAAAAGTTGCGTTGTAAAGGATGTTTCCCAAGCTGAGCAATGGAGGAGTGAGCCAATGCCAAGCGGCAGGCGGGATTACACTCTGAATACTTTTTACTACCGGTCTTGCGACAGCGCATGTGCTGTCAAGGCTCGACCTAAAAAAATCATAGCTGCCAAGGTTTCAGATTGCTTGGGTGTGACATTTTCATAATTTCAGTGTAATTATAAGTGACATTCAACGACTATGAGTGACACTTTCTCGCAAGCAAAATCAAGCAATGAAGATGAAGGAAACATAAATATCAGAAATTACATCCATTAGAGCGACGAGAAACTCTAAGAAGATCTTAGAACTACTGCAAAGCATCAGAAATGGAACGGCACCTCAGTGCCTGCTCTGTTGGGCCATGAAATACTGCAGAATACAGTGGGGCAAGTGTTTGCTGAAAAATAACAACAGCAAGGAGCCATATGAGAACGTTGTCTCTGCAGGTGCTGAGGATGCAGATACATGTTAATATTTATTAAGCGCTTTACTGAGAGAAACAAAAGAGGGCATGTGATTTGCGCATTCTGAGGCAGACGGGGTGACTATGTATCACTGATCAACTTAAACATTCACAGAACAATATATTACCAAATGTTTGTGGACCATTTAAGGGAAGTAGGGTTGCACTGTACTTCCGCAGTTGCTTAAATTCTTTAACTTTATAATGGGTGTCCTCTGCACACAACAGCAGGCACACAGAACTTAGCACAGCTGAGCAGCACAGTGACACTGTGACAGTACTGTACAATCTAGGGATGGCTGTTCAGTCAAGTCTGTCAGTGCGGCGGCAGGCGTCGGATGCGTAGAGAGAGTGGTAGTGCCGGGGGACTATTAAGGCTTTAAACACCCTCCTGGGCAATGAGAGGATCATGAATGGACTGTCGGTGAGAGACTGGAGCAGCATTAAATTTACAGGTTGCGGCTCCTGGGGCAGACCTACAGGACTCTGCTCAAGTCACTGCAGTGCGCAGACACACTCTCTTGGAATGCTCGTCAGTCCTGTCAGAGCTGCCCTACCCCACCACATGGCCACGAAGGACCGCCCCAGCTCAGCCCCAGCTCTGCCGCCCTACGTGGGTGGTTAGGGTGCTAAAAATGCGTGATAATGCATTTTAATGTAGTGACGTGGATCACCACATTAAAATGTGTTAGTCTAATACCTGATGGGTGGTACTTGGCAGCGCTAAAACTGTCCACACTTGCTCACACTCCAGCGCACTCTCTGCCCTTCATTCTCTCACTTTCCCAATCCTAATCTACCCGTAAACTCTAACCCCTTCACTATCATCCAGCGTTTTTCTCTTGTCTTTTACCCACTCCTTTCCTTCATCTCGCCCCCACCTGCTCTCCTTTCCTCCTCCTTTCCTTTCTTTTCTCTCACCCTGTCCACCAATCTCACCCCTTTCTTTTTGTATCCCTCCTCTCTTTACACTTAGACTTAGAAATTACTTTAATCTGTCTGTTTTGTAGTCTACAGATCATACAAATACATAAATTATATAAATACATTTAAAACCATGTTAAAATAAATACATCGAATTCAATTACAATCTAACAAAAGAATTAGTCACAATAAATAATCAACACATAATCTTAGTCCTTTAAAAGCCTGCTGGAAATATGTAAACATGTTAAATGACAATTTCAATAATAAAAACAGCACGACAATCAATCTTTCATATATAAGCAAGCACCGCTTGAAGTTTGAATTACGCTCAGGGTTTCCCAGTAACAACAGGACTGGTGTGGCAGATAGAGCTATGACGAGGCCCCCTGGGCGAAAACCATGAATATTGTACTTACTGTGGTGACTGAGCAACATGGCCGATGCCCGGTGGTGCTATTTATGCAGAGGAGTTTGGGTCTGGTTCACCCCCTCAGCCGTCACCTACCCAGCCGGACATTGGACATAGTTTTTCTTTGTCTCCCCGTTGCTTCCTTCCCTCCACCACCTCCTCCCTCTGTGATCCTGTGGCTACCTCCCCTTGCCAGCTGATACGTTAATATCTCTTGTTACTGTGTAATCACAGTTTTTCCCCTTACATTTATTCTTGGCTCCTGTAACTGATGATCCTCATGTAAAGCCACGGTGCCCGAGCAATTTTGTCTGATGCCCGGTAGAGCTATCATATGCAGCTATAGAGGAGTTTGGCTTTGGTTCGCCCGTCGGCCGGCAACTACCCAGCCAGACATCGGACATTGTTTTCCTCGCCTCCCCTTTGTGTTTAACTACCTGCATTCCCTACCCCTGTTTACTATTCCCCCCCTACCTCTTCACTCCCCATAAGACGTTTGTACAGGCTAATAATCTCACATTATTGTGTAATCTCATGTTTCTTCTTTTCTCCTATGTCTGTACTTGTCTATGTAATTATGGAACCTGTAACTCACTGATCCTCAAATAAAGCGCTCTGATACCTCCGGGTCTAGCCAGTGCTATATAAAACTTTGCAAATAAAAATAAAATAAATAAATAAGTGTGAGCATTCTAGGGCCTCTGGCAAAGTTAGGAAATTGACAGAACCCGTTAGTCTAATGCCTCATGAGTGTCACTTGACAGCCTGAGAAATGGGACTCATTGCAGAACTTTGCTTTGTGAATTGCATACAACATACATGTTTTTGGAACAATCAAGGCTTCAGAAAGCCACCCCTGTACACATAAGATAATACAAGTCAAAGTGGTGACCCTTAAAGGGGGTACCTCAAAACACCAATGAACAACTTGCTATCCAGCACAATTGTCAAACGGTGCCATTGTGCAATAATCACAAACCTTACACAATTAGTGTAAAAGGCCATTTATTAGGACAGGGTTGCAGAACAGTTAATCAACTTTAGATCTCACAAGATTTTCACCCCATTGCCCCCATACCTTGCTTCATTCTTTCACCCTTTCACTCACTGAACCCCTTCCATTCTCCAATCTCTGCCTGCACTTTCCCTACCAAGCATCCTTCAATGAAAATATTTGCCCTGTTCGAAGAATCCCTCTCACCATCTTCTTTGCCCCTGTTTCCTTCAGCCCCCTGAGGGGTGGATAAGCCCACATGTGACTTTCTACCCCACCCCCAATATACCTCCATGCAGGAAAACCCCATAGGGCATTTTAATACCCCACCCCTCTCGGCATACACTCATGAATTCATCAATCCAACCATCTGCACCAGAGTCTTCTCGTCCCACAACTTACTCACCACATCCCTCATCTCCATCATATAGTATGCATTGGCCATCTGAGAAAGGTGTACACCATCCTCCCTAAAGAGCCACTGCTCCTTCTCCTTTATTCCCCCATGGGCTATCACCTTGATGTCTCTAGCCCTGCAAAAAACCCTCATCGCCCTGTTCAGCTTCCTCTGAGCCTTGTCAATTGCTGCATGTTTTATTGCCCCTCTCCACTGTCCGCAGAGCACAAACTCTGTCCATATCAAGCATCTTCCAGACAAGTGCTTTTTGATCACCTCCAAATCCAGCTGCATATTTTGCAGCATCGTCAAACCCGGCAGCTGGACCAAATCATTCTCCCCCAAGTACACCAGGAGCATATACAGGCAACCCCTTTACGGGACCAGTTTCAGCAGCCATGGCAATGAATTACCCAATCGCATCCCCCTTTTCCCCCACTATAGCACCTAATGCCTGCTGCTGGGCAGTCCCAGGGTTCATCCATAAATCTGCTGGTCTGCATACTTTGCTGCTCTGTGCAAGAAAGAGTGTCCAATTTTCCATATCACCAGCTTGTTCCCCACATCCTGTGGTAAAAAAGAAGGAATTAGTGTTAACCTCACTCGACCTTCCTTATCCGTCAAGCAGAACCCCTTCACTTCCGCACGTATCGCTCGCAACACCTCGCCCTCCACCTGCCTATTTGTTGTATCTGTCTCAAATCCCACCCTAAGCATGCCACTGCAGTCACTGCCTCAATCCTAAAGGAATGTGCCCTGAAACTGGACGGATTGCTCTCTTGCTTATGTAGCGCCATGTGCAATACCACCAGCAACAGAAAGACTGTGACCCTACCTGCTCTCTCCTGGCAAAATATGGCCTCCTGTCTGCACTCAGGCCAAAACTGAAACCTTCACCACCCGTTCACTGGACATGCTTCATGACTGCCTCCCTCTTGCAAACATACTCACTTACCCCTCCCTGCCTGATTCATCTTGGATCGCCTCAGCCATATCCCCATCTATCCCTGCTCCAAACATATTGCTTCATGTAGCACCCTTGAATCCATGGCCTACCCTAAAAGCTCAGATACTCGGAACACACCCAAAAACATACAAACCACTCATAACTGGAAACAGCCACATCAAATCCATCATAACAATAATTGGGCAACAGCTTAATTAGACCCTGCAACAATTCAAACGTAATAGCCTCCCTTAATACAGACCACACCCGCAACCCGCTCCTTGCCCCACCCCTTCAAAATCCACCCCAAAATCTCATCCCTAGTTGGATCAAAGCCACAAAACAATTTCCCATAAAAAGAAAGACCTGCTGACTTGCCTGCAATGGTCGTGGATGATAAACCTTTCTCAATGAACGTCATAACAAAACATAACACTCTCCCTTCAGTTTCACCGTGGTCCTGTAACAGCGCATTCTGAGGACATCCCTCAAATTCCCCATACTCATTCCATGCCAGACAGCAGCTCCTTCTGGTAAACTCTGCTGAAGACCTCTTGAGCAGACCAACCACTCTCATTCCTCCGGGCCCAAATGTCTGCAGTCAATGGCGTCCCGTCATCCTCCACTCCTGGTGCCAATGTGCGGTACCAATGCCACTGCAAACGATATAATGAGTTTGCTGTATCATTGTTAACCCCTGGCACATGTTTAGCCCCGAATACAATGTTCAAAAATAAACAAGTCAGCATGAACTGTCTCAACAATCGCAGCACTCTAACTTCCCTCACCCTCTGCCTGTTCCCCAAGTCAACCACCGTCATGTTGCCTACATTAAACATCACCGTCCTGTTTTCCAGTTCCTTGCCCCAAGCTGTCATGGTTACCAGTAACGGACAAAAATCCAGGAAGGTAACGCTCTGACCTCAATGCAGCCAGTGTGGCCGCCACTTCTCCACACACCACAGTCTATTCCAAAACAGTCCAAAACCATGTGCCCCTGCCGCATTCGAAAACATCTGCACCCGCCAAACTGTGTTTTTCTCAAGAAACATCATAGACATGCCATTGAACTCATCCAAAAAGGTCTTCCAAATACATAGATCAGCCATCACTGAAACAGAATTCTGCACTCTATGATGGGGCAACACAGACCCTGACATCGCCATACCCAGCCGCCTGCAGGATGTCCTGACTTTCCTCACAACTCTGCATGCAAAATTCAGAAACCCCAACAACTTCTGCACCACCCTCAAACCAATCCTCATTTCTCTGATAACTTCGGGCAGCATTTTTTGAATCTCCTGCACCTTTGCCTGAGGAAACCTTGCCACCAACAAGTCAGTGTCAAGTTCAATACCCAGAAACGTCAAAACTGTACTGGGGCCTTCCATATTCTTAGGAGTCAGCTGATCTCCCAAGTCCACCGCCAATGATTCAAGTTGTCTCAGAGCCCTGAGGCAGTCACCAAAATCCTACCTGCCCACAAACAAAAAACAAATCATCCAAATAATGAGACATCGATTTACGCCCACTCTTCTTGATGAAAGCCCACTGCAAAAATGTGCTGAATGTCTCAAACAATGCACACAAAATGGCACAGCCCATGGGCAATACCCAGTCCACCTGGATGACCCTTTCAAATTGCAGGCCTACCAATGGTAAATCATCTGGATGTATATGCAATGGTTTCCAGACTGGTTCCGCAGGAGCGTCAGGAACTTGGAGAGGAGTCCTCAGTCGTCCCCCACGTGCCCTCCGACTCTAATAGATTCTATAGTATCGGTTGGCACGCCAGGGGAAAACAGGGAAACAAAACAAGGAAAGGTTGGGGAAAAATATAGTAGATCCTGAAAGTGGCACCTCCGTGTGGACTCTGGATGAGGAGACAGGCTGTAAGGAAAGAATAAGGTCACAACCTATACTCTGCTACATGTTTGTATATATCTCAAATGCATATCTAACACCTACTACAGTAATAGTCTGAGTTTTGGAATGTCAAAGGTGAGTAAGTCTGGTGTTGACTCCCTGTGCAATAAAAAAGGCAAAGATTATGACATTCGTCCTCAAACATAGGCTAGTATGTGTAAGAATATTTCTGTAAATCTCACCACGTGAATTTTGAGGAACACTTGGCTTGGACCTCACCCTATTCCAATGTATATACACAGCGTACCTGCCAAAAGTGTCACAACCTTGTTACATCCATCAATCACCACAGATAGGAATATAAGAGAGGCAGCGCTATGCGCTGTTACCGTGATTCTGGTAGCTGAGAAGCACAACACACCAAACACTGGTCCACGCAAGTGCCCCGAAGGAAGGATCACAGCAAACGGCCAAAGGGAAGGCTAAATAGGGAGGTTCACTAAACGGGAGGCAGCTCCGGCCAGTGAACCTAATTTGAATGTGCAGCCAGCAGTACTCGGCCAGTCAACGGAGTAAGACCCGGCCGTCGGGCGGGGCAGCAAGGCAAAAGAGTATGGAGAAGGCAGCACCCAGCCAGGCTACGGACTGAAACCCGGCAGCCAGGCGGAGCACCAGGGCAGTGGGGAAAAAACGGGAGAAAACAATAGAGCAACGAACACGAATTACAGCAAACGTGTTCCGAGAAATCCCTCAAGGGAAACACCAAAAAAGCCCCACACAAAACGCGGTAATTAGAACCGCCAGGGATAGTACGGGCTTCGGAGGAGCCGAACGCCGGTACGAAGTATGGGACGCTCAGGGCCGGAAACACCACACACACAACCGGAAGTCAGGCAACCGCTACGGGGACGGAAGAAAAGGAAATGAGCTCAACGCTAGAACGCAAAGCGGCGTTCTGGTGCATCGATGCGCCTTAAATAGAAGCCAAGGCCATTAGCAGGTAAAGGAACACCTGGCGCCTCGATGGGGACCTCGGGGCATGACAGCATAGGGCACAACCGGAAAGAAGACTTGATGTCACACTCTGCCAGCTCCATTCCTTGCGCACATTGTCTCACCAAGTGAACATCGTCATCCAGTGACGCATATATCACTTTAGTGTCTTCCGCTGCAATTAAATCATTGACTATACCCCCCTCCAGCCAGGACATGTGGCGTATCATTCTGAACTCCCCCACTCCCTTCTTTGGCACCAACGCTAGTGGGGATACAATCAAGTTCACCAAAAAAATTGGCCTACAATCCTCCCTTCCTCCACTTCCTTCTTCATTTTTGCAGCCACCACTGATCGTAAATTGTCCGCCCATCTACGTCCTCTAGGGCCCTCATAACCACCCCGAAAACTCTCCTTGAAACTCCATACAAACCTCAAAGCCACCTCCGTGTCCGGGTAGGCCACGAGCCATGGGACCAACACCTCCACTTTAATGGACGTAGGTGCCCTTCAGCCTAGCCAGTCCTATGTTCACCCTCCATTGTTCCGTGAGACTGGCCAGTGTGAAACACTGTGTAAGAGGGTGCCTCCCCTCACATTTGTAACATTCGTGTTCAAACTTACAAGTATATCTGGAGCAAAAACCTTTACTGAAGTTCCAACACACCCCAAAATTGGGTACGGTTGTCTTTGGCAGATATTCCACTCCTTGTTGAGCGGGATCGGGCTGAAAGGGCTGGTATGTAATCGGAAAGCCACTCGTAGTATGCGTAAGAGGCCATGGACTGTGTAGATGACATCCACTGCATGCATAATTCAAAATCAACTTCTCCCCATGGCTTATCTGGGTTATGGCGCACCCCATCCTGAATTTCTCATCACAGCTAAGCAACACATTGCCCCCAAAGTGCATCTGCTCTTTGCTGATGATATCCATATATTAGAACAATGCCAGGGCTCAGTCTGCGTGTTTCTCACAATACATGTTGGCATAAATTAAAAATGCAGATGCCCAATTCATCACATTAATCGGAACCCTAGATCTCCTTGTCAATTCTCACTCTTCCTCCTTGGACCCTGCCTTAGCCTGAACATCTCTGTGTAACAACTTGAAAACATTCACATACTCACTCTTCCAAATCTTATTCTTATTCGTCTTTGGCCTTGTCACTTACCGCCCCTTTGGCCAGTCATTCAAATATGAAACACACTGCACACATACAACAATAGCAATAACAAAAGCTGTGCATATAAAATCACAATTGATTATCAACCAACTTGCTTTCTCAAGTATGCACCATATGCTCACTATTTTTTCATAATTTTCTGAAGAGAACAACCCTCCTGAACCCAACTTATGAAGGTCGGGCTCACTCGCTTACCCAGTCGTCGTGAACTTTTACGCCCCACTACTTTCAAATGTAACCAGCCGCCCCCTGCCCAAATCCTCTGTACTTGCTGACTGCTTTCGTGCTTACGCGTGTAAGAGCTGCCCCTGGGCAGTGCCTCATTAACGAGCTCCCTGCCCGCCACTGCCTCACGGGCGAGTTTGGCGGGGGGAGGCTGCATCTTCTCCCTGGGGAAGTGCAGTGTGTTGTGCTCCATGGCGCACTCTTCCCTCTCCCTGCCCCAGTTTGGCCTTAGCAGTCCCCTGTAGGGGAGAACAAGCCACGACTTCGGCCGCCACGCCGCTCAATGCGTAGCATGGCGGCCAGCTCAGCCCTACCCAGCCTAGTCCACTACACCAGGTCTGAGCAGGGCCACTCGCCCTGCTGCACCGATGCCCAGGGCCGCCCTCACCTCGTCATTGGTTACCGCTATGTCTCCATGCAGCTCCTGCTTAGGAGTCAGGAAGAAGCTGGATCTGCCTCTTCTGACTCTTTCATACTCCTAACGACTCCGTCTCCTCCCCTTATGGCAATGCTACCTATCGATTGTGTTGTGTTTCGTGTTGGCACAAATCCCCTGACGGATGACTAGTCTGTCACTTCCCCCGGGCCCCTTCATTTAAACACATTTAATTACAGAAGGTTGTGTCTTTGAGAACAATTTATTTATTGAAGACTAACGCCATTCTAAGATGCCAAATATAAATACCTAAGAACACTGTTTAAGAGACACGCTCTGTCAACTCATCTTTACAAGTGTGGAGCATTATTTGTATTTATACATCTGAGAAACACATTAGAATACAATAAATAGTTTGTAACAGTGAAGAACATTCCTGTTTCATTTCAAAGAAGCTTGTCCTTAATTGAGGAAAAGCATCAGACACTGATTACACTAGAAGCCATACGCCCGATATAGTTGTGCGTATTGGGACTGATCTTTGATGAACACCTCGTCTCCCACCCAGAGGTTGGGTATCTGAACTCCACAATCTTGACTGACTGTTGCGCTGGTCTCATAGCGCTTCTCATGTGTAACATCCTCGTCCAGTATGGCTGAACACCATTGGTGGCTGGCAGGGATGCTATCACACGCTGGACACCTCATTAGAAGGACCACAGGGGCACATCCAGTGCTGATGTGGTGGGTTTGCCGATATGCCATTAGGAACCACTGCAGACCTGGCACAAGGTCCTCTCCTAGGTCAACTCTAATTCACAGTGTCTTGTTGAGGGTCCTTATAAACTGCTCAACTTCTTCATCAGCTTGGGGCCAGGACGTAATCTTTCAGGGTTTTACACCAAGGCTCCTTAGGTAATACACAACTCTTAGCCGGTCCTAAAAAAAGAAGTGGGGGGAAGCTGTCACTGGAAGTGACGTCACAACAGGAAGTGACGTCACAAAAGGTGGCTTGCACCATCGGGCTCATTGCCTCCCCTCGCTCACCCCTTAGATGCGATTGCATCTGAGAAGTCCACGTGAGAGTAGCGTGCTGTGTGCTCCGATCTCGTCCCAGAGAGGCCAAAGAGTGAAGTCCAGCTGTTTGGCAGGGGGGACGGTGATCATCCGATAAAATAAGTGGGGGGACGCCGTCCACCCGCGTGGTACCACAACCCGAGCCCTGGTGTATTGCCTTGAACAACATGGACTGATTTATCTCCACCACCGGGTACTTGGAGTGACCGCCCAGGATGACAACAGTGAACCTCCCCTTCGGAAAAGCTACCAAGGTCCGTGCTGAGCTGTGTCCATGGGTGTCGGGGGCTGTCATGTGTGGCTGTTGGGGCTGACTCTGTTCCACCCCGGTGATCTGACAGCATATGTTGACCATGTCATCCACAAGCTCATTAATTTCTTGAAACCAGACCTTTCTCCACTTCGGGGATTTGGCCCTGGCTTTTCTTTTGTGCCCTTGATGCACCATGTCCAATACTGAAGCCCACAGTCCCTGAGGGATAACTATTCAAGAGCCCCTGAGCAGGAGTACCTCCTTGGTATAGCTGAGCTCATGGCAGATGAGCCATAAATGGTTGAGGACGACTTTGATCCTCTGTCTCCATCAAGGAAATGGCTCCACATTCAGCCACAAATGGCATCCATAATTTTCTGGTCGCCTCCCGTATGTTTTCCGCCATCATCGCCATGAGGCAGGTCCCCTGTATGACCGTGTTGTTAAAGTCTTCTGCCCATTCTTCCTCATCCTTGATGTCCATTTCTTCGGCCTGCCGGTTCCACAAAACAAAGTCAGCTGTGAGCTCTTGGCTGGTATGCGACTGTAAAGTCGTACATTTGCAGTTGGACAGCACTGAAATGATTCTGGGTAGCGGTTTCTGGGAGGTGCCTGTGTAAAGGGGGACCAATGATTTTTGGTCAGCGATGAACTTGAAATGTCATCTGCACAAGTAGAGGTGGAATTGGTGGTGCCCTCATTGGATGGCTATAGCCTCTCTTTCAATCTGGGCATACCTAGAATCAGCACCTCTGGTTCCCCTTAGGTGCATCGTTGAGTGAAGGCGTCAGCAGCCAAACCGGTGACCAAGGAGCCTTGGCAGTGGTAATACTTGGAAAAATGTTTTTCAGGCTTCCACACGGGCCTCTCTGTCTGGAGGAGCCAAGAGTTAGCCTAGGACAAGTCTCGATCAAGCACTTCCAGAAGCGTTGCCACAAGTGCAGACTATCCCTCTTTTGCTTTGTGCAAGTACTGTTGTGGCAGACACCATTCTCTTTTTTGTCCTCTTTGATACAAATTGTTCAGAATTGCGGTACTGGTGTCAGTGGTTGCTCTTAAATCCTAGATTTAGAGGCGTTAGAGGTGTGGGTGCAAGTAGCCAATGGGCTGCCTACCAAAGTGGCTAATCTGCCCCTGAGGTGACCACATATGGGGAGTAGGTCACCTTTTCTACCAAGAACTCTTTAATTTACCACTTTAAAAATGGAAAAACCCTTCTTTCAGTGTACAGACTGGGCTGCCCACTCTGGAGGTGTGGCTAGCCTTCTGGGGGTGTACACCTCCGACTATCTAATTGCCCGCATGCCGAGGTGCACATGTGCCCAAAGCACAGGGAGAGTTGTTTCCTCTTCTGGGAGTAAGCCCAGATGCATATCAGGGGCAGTGAACCTTGGAAGCTTACCACCTTGATGTGCCACTGCCCTAGCCTTCCTGGAAGGGAGGAGGTGTGACCTTCCTTCCTTCTCAGGCCTTTGTTCCTGACTCCTGGGAGTGTGCACACTGCCTGGCAGGAGGTCAGAATCCTGTCTTGGTTGCAGCTAGCATGGGCTGCCAGTCAGAGGTCAGAGAAGCGTGGGCAACCATGTTGGCAACCTCCAAGGTAGCCCCCTGGGTGCATGCCACATTGCCCTCCACACAACATTCATGTCAAGGGTGAGAAGGCATGTTGTTTGATACCAAAAACAATCTATTTAAGCAGTACCATAACGGAGCTGACAACTTAAGGTTTACCCGCGTGTCAGCCCATGTTACCCTATGGGCCGTCTATCACTTATAGTATCCTTTAATGGTAAAGGTAACTATAGGGCCATATAAGCTTGCACTTACATGTCCACACCTCTAATATAGTGCACCCTGCCTCATGGGCTTTAGGAGACCATCCTTAGGAGTGACTAATATATATTAAAGGCAGTGCATTGACGCCACCACACATGGTGAGGGCAGAGTCGAGTTCAAGCAGTTTGCACTGCTCCTGCAGTCTGCAACGGCAGGACTGCTGTCAGTAGCTTATTTGGGTCACTCAGGGTGGCACAAACAGTGATATAGGCACTGGGAACCCCTTTACCCACATGTCCTGGGTACCCCTGGTAGGCACTTATAAGGGGGGTAATGTCCTTGTCAATTGGGGATGCCAATTTACACATAACAGTTTTAGGGAGATGGCACTGGGGTCTGGGCAGAAGACTCCAGTACACTATTATATTCATAACCATCAGTATTGGAGCAAAACGTGGTGGTGGGGATGGCCATACAAAAAGGACACTTTCCTACATGACCCCCCTCCCGACAAAAGGTGATGAGCAGCTAACCTATCCCCTGATAGTTCTCATTGTCTAAGTAGAAAAACCTGCAAAGGCCTTCTGCATTGACATGATCCGTCCCTGGTCTGTGTTTCACTGTAAAGTCCATCTCCTGTAGGGAAATGGACAACTTCAACAGTTTTGTGTTTTCCCCTCTCTTCTGCATCAGCCATCTGAGAGGCCTTTAGTCAGTTTGAACCTTGAAGTGAGTCCCCAACAAGTAGGGTCTCAGCTTCTTCAGTGACCAAACCACATCAAAAGCCTCCCTCTCAATGGTGCTCCAATGCTGCTCTGTAGGGAGGAGTCACCTCCTGATATAGGCAACTGGTTGATCCTGGCTCTCATCATTTGTCCCAATTTCAGAAGTATCTTTTTTGACAATGTACTCCTTTCCATAGTAGGTTCCTTCAGAATAAGTGTTGAGGACATAGCCTCCTTCAGGGTGTCTAGGGCCTTTTGGCATCATGTGGTTCATATGACCGTCTTCAACTATTTCTTGGAGGAACGTTTCATGAGTGAGGCCACAATAGTCCCATAACCATTCACAAACCTCCTGCAGTACCCAGTCAACCAAGGAAGGCCCTGACTTGAGTCTACGTTTTGGGAGCCTCTAACTCTAGAATGGTCTGGATCTTGAATTGGAAAAGTTGAATTTGACCTCCACCCACAAGGTGGCTCAAGTACACAATAGAATTCTGCCATATCTAGCACTTACTAGCCTTGATAGTTAATCCTCTCTGATGCAGGGCCTGTAAAACATCCTGCGTTACTGGAGGAATCACAGTTCCTACATAAAGAGTATGGAGAAGAGTCATTCTCTTAGAATGGTGTCTGGGGATAGTGTGTCCTTTTCTTGATGCCCTCACACACCTCGAAGGATATCATGCTTCGTCATCGGGCAGTGCTCTTCGTTGGGGCAGCACTGCAATGCCCTATGGGTCCCCCGAAGGGTCACTTTTTTAGAGATTTGTTGATGAAGCCATAAAGGTGTGTGCAAGTCAGAGTGTAGGTGATGTCCTAATGTGAATTAATTAACAAAGAGAGGAACCATAGACAGACTTTGTTTAACGGGGTCCAGTGCACATGTCCGAAGGAACAGTAAAACAAGAAGGATACAAAGTTCCCCGAAGTGAGAGGAAGTGAGAGTGTGTGTGTAGCGTAGAAGGAGAGAAGGGTGAAAAGGGCGGGGAATTTCGGAACTAAAACCCTCACACACCCAGCAAGCTAGGTGTCATGCTTCATCATATGGGTTCTGCTCCTCGTCAGACTGGCGCTGCAATGTCTGACGGGCACCCGTAAAGGGGCTCTTTACCGGAGATCTTTTGTTCCTGCCATATTTTGCATGCGTGTAAGAGGGCGAGTGATTGTGTAGTCGTGAAGTGATTGTGAGTTAAAAAGGGTTAGTCAATCCACAGGGAATATTATTAGCGTGGTTGACTCCCCTAGTAACAAGCATTTACAATGCAATAGGTCTCGCATTTACAAAAGTTTGAGCTACTGACATTGCAAATAACAATGACGGTTATTTTTGTTTTCGTTTTTAAAAGATAAATAAAAGGCATTGTCATTTATAATGCCAATAGCTTAAAATTGTGTAAATGCGAGACCTATTGCATTGCAAAAGCTTTTTTTTTGATAGGCACAAGGAGATCAAGTTATTTGCCCAGAATTACAGGATGTTCAGCATCCCTGCCGAGGCTCGAGCCCGGTTCCCCCGCTTTGAGGTCAGCAGCTGTAGCCGTTGGGCCACATCCTCTCTCTGGATCAAAGAGAAACTTCACAAAAGTCCAAAACCACAATCCGAAGCAGCCACAGCAAACTGCAGAACTTTCACTGCTTGTAGAAGGATTTCACAAAACACAAAAATCGCCCCCCAGAATCTGACATCCAACCATGAAGTTTCACCAATGTAAGCCGACCACGTAAAACTTCGTGAGCAGTACAGAAACAGATAATAAACCCAACGCTTTACCTATCTGTGAAGACCTCTAAACATTCAGCGAGAAATACCACACAGACCTAATTACAAACTCAGATACTGCAGCCAGCCATAGACCCAATAAACACACACACTTCACTGACCAGATGCGTTCACACATACACGTGCTTTTATAAACTACACGGAATTCCCACTGACTACCAACAACCGAAGGGCGCAGACCACTCGGACAAGAGAACAATCACTGAACGTTATGAGACCATCAATGTGTGGAAGGAGAAACTTGGGTTCGAATCCTGGCGCACGCTGTTTAACAAATTGTGTGACGTGTGCAAATCACTATCTTTTGGTGCCCAGTTCTTTATCACGCTGAAGCTAATAATGTTCATCATAACGTTCGACTGGAAAAGAACCGAACATATAAATACATTTCAACAAACTTACAACAACTTCTAAGATTTCTTAATACCAGCAAAAACCAACCTGTAAAAATACACAAGTGTCACTCTTTCGGGAAGCTCGCTAGACCTTAGCAATGCGCTCTGGCGGTTAAATGGCCGTGGAAACAGGAGAGCCACATCCTAATCTCGGCTTCATCACTTAACCAAATTGGGTGCTCTTGGGCAAACGCATTATTACTTCAAGTCAAATGCTGTGTTAAGGTCACAACAATGCACTCTGGCAGTTAAATGGCTGTGGAAACAGGAGAGCCACGTCCTAATCTCGGCTTCACCGTTTAACCAAATTGCGTGCTCCTGGGCAAATGCATTATTTTTTCCAGTCCTATGCTGTGTTATAGTCACATTAAGAACAAGGCAAATTATAAGCAGGGAGGGCAATAGGAGGACACTGCTAACATTAAAAAAAAAAAAAGTCCCCGCCGGGCCGCCGCGCTGCCTGCGACGACCCGGAAGCGGTTGGGCAGCCGGCCAATCCCATCGCGGCCCCAACCGGAAGTCCCGCCCCATCGCGCCGAGAGAGAGAGAGAGCTGCTCGAGGAGCCACGAAGGCTCCTGATCGTGTCCCGGTCCCGAGATGGGGGACCGGGTGAAGAGCGGCCGGGCGCATGAGGAAGGCGGGGCTCTCATGTGGTGAGAGAGCCCGGCAAAGCGCTACCGCCGCCCAAGAGCCAGAACCGCCGCCGAGCACCGCCAGAACAGGTGAGTGTGTTGAGGGAGAGGAGAGGTGTGTGTCTGAGTGTGTGTGCGTACGTGTGTCTGTCTGTCTGTGCGCGTGTGTCTGTTTAAGGGGGGGTGCGTGTGTGTATGCAGTGTGTGTATGTGCGCATGCGTGAGCGAGGCTTTATGAGACACGGCGACGTGCGCGCTCCCGAGGTTCAATCTCGGCAAGGGAAAGCGCGTGGAACTCTGCTGTCCACATTCCCCGAAAAGTAACTACATAAGTTGTCTCGCCAGACAGCAAAGCTTCGCTTTGCTTTCGTCTAGGCGAGACCTAAAAAGGTGGGAGGGGAGATATAGACTGTTGTAGGGTTCACAGTGAAATATCTACAACCCTCTGATCAGGTCAACATGTTTCTTGCATTCATAGCAATTCTTCAGGACCTACGTGCAAAGTACTACACAGTGAGAAGGAAAATACAACCTTGATTCTTGAGGTCAGTAATTGTGCAGGCCGATTGGTCCTGCCCTTAGTTATGCAACCCTAAGAAGAGGCCTAAGGTGCTCCGCAGTCTGCTCCCATGGAACCAGCACCTTTGAGTAAGGTACCCAAAGCGGCGCGCGGTCTCGGCCGTCAACACCTACCCCCACAGCATCTGGTTAGGACTGAGAGCGACTGTCCTAACCACACGCTGTGGGGGTAGGTGTTGACGGCCGAGACCGTGCGCCGCGAGTCACCCCCAGGTAGGGTGGTATAGAAAAACAACATAGCTCAGGTCCCCTATTGGTAAACCATGTGCTCGCGGTAAAGAATAAGTGTTGACCGGTAATAGGCAGTCATGAGAAGAAATACCATGGTGACGTTAAGGCTAGACAAACCCACATAAACATAAGTTATTAGCAATTATGGTACGATATACATTGTCAATGACATGCTGGCGGAGGCGAACAGACACTTAGAGGCATTATGTTTAGCCAAAAAACACACCTGTTCAAAGTGCTATGTGTTGTATCAGCTGCATAGAAGGACGCCGTGTTGTGAGTTAAAAACATGTGAATATTAAAAAAAAATTGATGGCAAAGTGTCAGGTCTCACTGTGTTGGCACGGGGTCAGAAGCAAGGTGGACGCTTACATAGATAGAGCGGGGATAATGTCCCATGGGGTGCAGCTGAGGTAATCCTCGAAATATGTACAGAGGAAATTATTGGTGTTTAGATGCTAGATGCGAGAAGAACTGGAGGTCAGAAGTGCGCAGGGCCAATGGGAGTATGTACTTACAGTTTCGTAGGTAATTGTAAGGCTATTAACCTACCCGGCCTCTTGCTGCCTCGGAGGAGAGAAAGGCAGGGCCGGCATCGGCCTGCCGCAAGTATGGCGGGCGCACCGGCCCCCACCCTCTCTCTGTGTTGGGGCAAGCCCCGTTGCGACACGGCGGGCATGCCTTAACACTAATTGAACCCCGGGTCTCCCAGTGACCCGGAAGTGATTGAATCACTTCCGGGTCACCATGGAGCAAAGGCCAGGCAGGTTAGAACCGGCCTGGCAAGTGAGGGGTTAAAAAGGCCGGGGAGTGCGGGAGTGTGCCACTTTGACTCCGCGGTTCACGACCTGCCCCTCCAGCCTCTAGGGAGGCTGCAATTCTTTTTCTGTTTTGTTTTTCCAGGCTTTTGTAGATGTTGGCTCCAGGTTTGGATTTTTCAACTCAAGGATTGCGGCGAAAGGAGGAGGAACGGTGGAGCGGCAGGAGCGCGTCGAGCAGGGACAAGTGCCAGACACACTGAGGGCTCTCGTTAGCTGTGGCTTTCGGGACCGGAGAGGCAGGGGCGCGTCCAGTGGCTGTCTTCTGAAGAAAGAGCAGCTGTCCTTGCGGCACAAACGGGAGGAGGATTTCAGCTGGAGGCTTCGCTGGGCAGCAGGCAGCCCTATGAACGTGGGGACAGCGGGGCCGGAGTGTAAGTATGCCCGCTCCTGCCGCAGAATTGTGTGTTGCGACACGTAGGCATTGATGGCTTGTCTGGTCCTGCAGTGAGAGACGTGCGCAATATTGAGCAAGCGATGTTGGGGGTGGGTATACGCACGCTGCCTGTTGCATAAAGCTGTTTCTTGTTTTGCGGCCGAGGCGTGATTATGGTAACGGGTCAGGGGACCAGGCACGTGAGATACGAACCATCACGTTTGCAATCCACCACAAGTCTTGTGCCTAGGCCTTGTAGCAGGGGCGCCCGCAGGCCATCACGTTTGCAATCCACCATAATTCTAGTGCCTGGGTCCTGTACTACATTTTACGATAGTACGTGGGTTAAAACATATACTTTCAGAGCGGTGTGAATACTACATTGTATGGTAGTGCGTGGGTTAAGACGTACTTTCAGAGCGGGAGCTGGGTGCCTGCTGGCTGTAGTCGTTGCTTGGTAGTAATTAATATGTGAGATGGAGTGCCTACAGTCCACGTACTCCTCCTGATCCACTCTGTGCTGTTGTCTACCTGGTTAGCTTTTGGGTTGCGGTCGCACAGACCCGCTGTAGTCGTTGCTTGGTGGCAGTAGGTTAAGACATGCATTCATGATCGGTTGTAATTAATATGTGAGCGGGGGCGCCTACAGCCCGTGTACTCCTCCTGGTCCACTCTGTGCCGTTTTTAGGTTTCGCCTGTCGAAAGCTCCGCACTGCGCAGCTTTTCGCGCAGGCGAAATCTTATGTCTACAGTATGTGTGTGTTGTCCCGCCCCTCTGTTCCATTGGCTAGCTCCATAAATGGAGGCTAGCCATTGGAACAGAGATCTGTCCGTCATGGCCGGACCAGATTCGTGGGCGTTCCCGACAGTTTTTCGCATTTTGCCCACGTCATGCGGCGGTGGGCGGTGCTTTTTTTTTCCTCGTATCGGCATGTTTGTTTCATTACCAACGTGTTCCTTACAGGGGTGGGCTGCGCGATTACGAGTTGCTAGCAGGTAAGCGGCATATTATACTCCCGTTCCCGCCCCCCTCCCTGTCCGTGTGCCCGCCCCCCTCTCCCGCTGTCCGTGAGCCCGTCCCCCTCCCGCTGTCCGTGAGCCCGTCCCCCTCCCGCAACGCACGAGCCCGGCATTCTCCCAACCACACAGTGCGCGTGCCTGTCTGCTGTGTAGGGAAAGTTTTCTTGGTAAGCGGCATATTTTAAAACAAATAAAATGTTCTCTGCAGCAGTTCATCGGGTCGCTGAGTTACCGCATTGTTAACTGCATAATTAAAACAATTAATGGCCAAGAAGAGAGCAGAAACACCGGTGGAATGGAAGCTGGCCGTGGGTAGCGGTGTTACGCGTAGCAAGGGTGAGCCGGGCCCTAATCCAAGCAAGAAAAGCATTCTGTCCGTGGGGACGCGCCTGGCTCCGGAACATGACTCCGTCCAGCTCCGGCTGCTGCCATTTTGTTGATCTAGCTGTTTTGCTCTGCCCTCGACCCCGCCCCCCAAGTATGGGAGAGCCGAGCTCTGCAGGGGAACACGCAAGCGGCGCCTCTTTGAGAAGTGTAGAGCCCGCGGCAGTTCATGCCCATTTGAAGTGGTTGAGGACTCTTGGCAAAGCTCCTTCGAGCCTAGCTAGAGCCCTCGTCGTGATCACATTGCGACAGTGGCCTTTCTGAGGGGGGTCGGAACATGCTGCAAGAGTGGTCTGGAGATCTACTCGGAGCGTTTGACAATATGATGGATCCGATGTAAGCACGCTAATTAAAAATTAGTCCTTGATAGCGTTGGTGGCGTTCAGAGACTATGCCCCCACTAAGCGGTGAAGTTACGACAATACTCTCTGGACTGGGCAGAACGACGTACCACAGTTCCTGCGACTGCCGGTAAGCACAATGCAACGCTCATGCAGACATTGTTGGTCTTTTGATCGGAGCAGAAGAACTAACAAGGTCCTCCGCCCCCCCCCTCCCCCCCGGCTGAGGGCGAGTGATCCGAGGGCTGAAGATATGCCCAAGCATTTTGGAACCAGTGTGCACCCCCTCTTCCCACACACAATAGGTAGCACTATACTGTCTGATGTTTACCAGCTGTTGCGATGTGCGTAGGGATCTGTAGCCGCATACTGCAGTCACAAGTCAATGACTCACTATTCCCAGAGTCAAAAGTGAGATTGTATAAAAGGTCCGAACTGGCTCAAGGTGTCACACCACTAGTGAGACCACTTGGTCACTGTTACTTTATCAAGTCAGTTAGGCTAGTGCAGGTTCCTGGGTACCAATGCTCATAGAAGGTATTCTGGGAGTTGTATTCGTTTGAGTGGCAGGCCGGATACCAATGGTTTGTTCAGAATAGCCAAGCACTGGAAACATGGCTGTGCTTGCTTCCCTGCCCCCTGGCTGTGCTTGCTTCCCTGCCCCCCAGGCTGTGCTTGCTTCCCTGCCCCCTGGCTGTGCTTGCTTCCCTGCCCCCTGGCTGTGCTTGCTTCTCAGCCCGTGCTTGCTTCCCTGCCCCCTGGCTGTGCTTGCTCCCCCGCCCCCTGGTTCCCCTTCCCCTGGCTGTGCTTGTTCCCCTTCCCCTGGCTGTGCTTGCTCCCCTGCCCCCTGGCTGTGCTTGCTTACCTGCCCCCTGGCTGTGCTTGCTTCCCTGCACCCTGGCTGTGCTTGCTTCCCTGCCCCCTGGCTGTGCTTGCTTGCCTGCCCCCTGGCTGTGCTTGCTTGCCTGCCCCCTTGCTGTGCTTGCTTGCCTGCCCCCTCGCTGTGCTTGCTTGCCTGCCCCCTCGCTGTGCTTGCTTGCCTGCCCCCTCGCTGTGCTTGCTTCCCTGACCCCTTGCTGTGCTTGCTTCCCTGCCCCCTCGCTGTGCTTGCTTCCCTGCCCCCTCGCTGTGCTTGCTTCCCTGCCCCCTCACTGTGCTTGCTTCTCTGCCCCCTCGCTGTGCTTGCTCTCCTGGGTGTGTGTGTGGCTCTGGGTGGGTGGGTGTGGCTCTGGGTGGGTGTGTGTGGCTCTGGGTGGGTGGGTGTGGCTCTGGGTGTGTGTGGCTCTGGGTGTGTGTGGCTGGCTGTGTGCGTGTGGCTTTGGGTGTCTGTGGCTCTGGGTGTGTGTGTGTGGTAGTAATTGCTGTCTGCTGAGCTCGTCCAGTAGGGTAAAATAGGTCTCACATTTGCGAGAGATTAAGCTATTGGCAATGTAAATGACAATGCCATTTATTTATCTGTTTTCAAAGCCGTCACATAAATAAAAAAAATTGTCATTTACAATGCCAATAGCTCTAACTTTTGAAAAGGCGAAACCGTTGCATTGTAAATGTTTGTTCTACCTGGTTAGCTTTTGGGTTGCTGTGGAACAGACCCGTTTTACAAAAAAAACAAGCATTTACAATGCAATGGTTTCACCTTTGGAAACGTTAGAGCTATTGGCATTGTAAATGCCAAAATTTGTATTTATGTGTTGGTTTTGAAAACAGATAAATAAATGGCATTGTCATTTACATTGCCATTAGCTTAATCTCTCGCAAATGTGAGACCTATTGTACCCTACGGACGAGCTCAGCAGACAGCAATTACTACCACACACACACACCCAAAGCCAGCCACACACACCCAGAGCCAGCCACACACACCCAGAGCCAGCCACACACACACACCCAGAGCCACACACACACACACACACACCCAGATCCACACACACACCCAGAGCCACACACGACCAAACATTTTGCCCAAGCTGTGCAATCACCAATATCAATTGGCGGTCCTTAACTTCCACATAATGTTTGCTCCCATTACTACACCATATGATTTTCCAAGTGATAGTTCTAAGGTTTCTAGTTACGATAGTAGCCTGCTACCCAGCCCAAGCTGATGAACACCATCATTAAAGTATGCATTGATACCAGGCAGTAGAACACCCAAGTTAACTCACACCATCCCCATCCTAAAGAAGCCATAAATGGACCACTACCACTCCCCCCCACTTCATCCCACACTTCAAGTTCTTATCCATCACATCCAGACCTGTGATAAACTGGTCCTGTCTACACTTGTCCTGTCTACCTAGCAACAACCTGAAGAGAGATGGACAGGGGTCCAGGCTCCAATCTCAAAAGCGTATCATTATCGGGTCACTCAGACTCTACACCCCTAACATGATGATGCTACTGCCACCATACTGAACACTAAGTCAGACCACTATAACAAGAGATACCCCTCTTTACAAAAAAACACTGGCCTGCACCTTTACTAAACTGCTCATACAACCCATACTCTTAACGCTAAAACCTTAACCACCACAGACCGTTAGCTCACAAATGTATGTACAGTTTCGAACCAGTCCCAGAGTCTAGATCAGCATAAAATACGCCCACAGAAGAGAAAAAGACAGTGACGGAAAAGAAAAGGGATTTTTTTCCACACTGGTCAGCCATTTATGATATTCTTACAGATCACGGTCTGAAGGGAGGCTAACCTTACATCACCATCGGTGACACCCAACCACAGGCTGTTCACTCTATTAACACAGCAGTGGGTGCTATTTTACACAGGCAACACATACTCTATACAGCGGGCTGATACCCACTGACCTGTGGTGGAAGAAGTTCTAAGACACATGCAGTGTGTCCCTTCCAGAGCTTCTGATCACTTTCCTGTTTGCTCTGGATATGTACGGACGATACCAACTACATCATAAGAGTTGCAGTGGTGGCTACAGAGTTTTCCATCTTCGCCTGTTGATGACACTGAAGCAAACTAGCGCATTGGTGAAATCATGCATCTTATGGAGAAATAAGGCTAAAGAAACGTGTGCTGGGCTTAAGTATTCCACTAGACGTTGCAACACTAGCAAAGAAAATTATAATACTCTGCAAAACACAAGGGGGGTAGATAGAGAAGAGAGGGAGAGAGAAAGAAGAGAGCGAAAGATAGAAAGAGAGAGAGAGAGAGAGTGAAAGTTAGAAAGAGAGAGAGCGAAAGATGGAAAGAGAGAGAGAGATAGCGGGAGCGAAAGATAGAAAGAGAGAGAGAGAGCGAAGGATAGAAAGAGAGAGAGAGAGAGAGCGCGAAAGATAGAAAGAGAGAGAGAGCGCGAAAGATAGAAAGAGAGAGAGAGAGAGCGAAAGATAGAAAGAGAGAGAGAGCGAAAGATAGAAAGAGAGAGAGCGAAAGATAGAAAGAGAGAGAGAGCGAAAGATAGAAAGAGAGCGAGCGAGAGAGCGCGAGAGAGCGCGAGAGAGCGCATACGAGTATACAGGAAGGAATACTTTTTGACATTCATTACTTCATTGATATCAGCCTTTCTCCAAGCTTCCGTAATTACTTCCCCCACAATTAATAGGTAAATAAGTATTTGTTGAATGAACTTTACACTATTTCACAGATCTCACCATCGGTACTGTATTTGCTGTCAGAATCCAAATTTCATTGATCAATAGTTTATTGCATTCTTTCAAAATTCCAAAATGGACGCAAGACAGAAAAAAATGATAGACAACCAATCCAACCACGATTGACTAATAATGTACCCTGCATGTAACTGAATCTATAAAACCCATCTATCAGATACAGGTACTGCCATTACATTGGCAACTTTAATCAGCAAGATAGAGCACCCTCTTCATAGCACACCGAGCAGCCATCAATCACACTTAAGGAACAGATCCTGGGCGAAACAAACAGTGACAACACAAACTTTATGAGAGTTCAGTATGCGGCATAGAATATGCCAGCTGCTCTGTGATGTAGAATACCAGGAAGACAAGTCATCAGCAGTGCCTAATTAGTAAAACAAAAAATAGATGCAGGTGTTTGCAGTCTACTCAGTCAAATGATTGGGCAGCCGATCACAGAGAATACAATACCTCTTACTTCCGCCTCCGGACTCTAGTCCATCACCACATACTGTCTCTATACCTTATACTGGGGCCAGCTACTTGGAGTGTTCTTTTTTAAGATGTCTACGTCTTGGGCTACCACTCTGGCATGCAGGCTAGCAAAAAAGACATGGAGAAGCACCTTCTTTGTCTCAGGCTTACCAATGCCACACACCGCAGTCCTGGTGTGCAGCACGTGCAAGCACTACCAGTCTGGTCACATCCGGTTCAGCTTTGTTATCTGTTATTACATTACACACTCTCTTGTGGGTTGTGCTTGTGGTAGTTTGCCTTTTAGTATTTGTACTGAGTATATTTATTTGTTTTGAAAGGACAGTAAAGGCAGGTTAACGAAAAACATTAGGATTAAGTAGAAAGATTAATACCAAGAAGGAACAATAAAACAATTACTGCTAAAAACAGAGGGAATAACATGGTGAGCTGGTAGTGTGCAGGGCTTGTCGCAGTAACTTTGAGTTGTAGCTGTGGGCCCTGCCCTTTGTTAGGCACACGGACAGCGGGAGGGGGCGGGAACGGGGACACGAACAGCAGGAGGGGGGGGCAGGAACGGGAAGACGGACAGCGGGAGGGGGGTGCGGGAACGAACGGGCATAAGTAGAAAGATTAATACCAAGAAGGAACAATAAAACAATTACTGCTAAAAACAGAGGGAATAACATGGTGAGCTGGTAGTGTGCAGGGCTTGTCGCAGTAACTTTGAGTGGTAGCTGTGGGCCCTGCCCTTTGTCAGGCACACGGACAGCGGGAGGGGGGCAGGAACGGGGACACGAACAGCTGGAGGGGGGACAGGATCGGGAAGACGGACAGCGGGAGGGGGGTGCGGGAACGAACGGGCAGATTAATACCAAGAAGGAACAATAAAACAATTACTGCTAAAAACAGAGGGAATAACATGGTGAGCTGGTAGTGTGCAGGGCTTGTCGCAGTAACTTTGAGTGGTAGCTGTGGGCCCTGCCCTTTGTCAGGCACACGGACAGCGGGAGGGGGGCGGGAACGGGGACACGAACAGCGGGAGGGGGGGCAGGAACGGGAAGACGGACAGCGGGAGGGGGGTGCGGGAACGAACGGGCACACGGAAAGCACTCACCTGGACCTGGACTTCCTCCGGCGGCGGTCGGCTGCGGAATGACGAAAAGAAACCTCGATGAACAACAAAATAAACCCCGCCCACCGCCGCACTGACGTGTCCAAAGGGGCCGGATCACAGACGCATGACGTAGGAAAGGGGTGGGATGAGTAAAAATGTCCGGAACGCCCCCGAATCTGCTCCGCAATTGACGGACATATCTCTGTTCCAATGGCTAGCCTCCATTTATGGAGCTAGCCAATGGAACAGAGGGCGGATTCCCAAGCCACATACTGTAAAACATTAGATTTTGCCTGCGCCGAAAAGCTGCGCAGTGCGCAGCTTTCGCCAGGCGAAACCTAAAAAAACGGCATACACACACGTATGTGGTGGCCAATTATGGTGTGTTCGCTGGCAGTAGCATTCTTTCAGTCCCTGTTTTATAAATGTACTAGGTATATATGCACAGTTAGAGTTGCATAGATCAGTTAGCAGCCTGCATCGAGGTGCCCAGGGGTCTGTCCCAACGATGAATGGCACAAACACATTTACACCGGCCAGTCCTGTCAGGGTGATAAGTAGCGTTTTCTGTTCAGCAGACATAGCCAGGTGGCTGCATGTGAAAGCATGTGAAGCGGCCACTTTGATTAGGTGGTCACTCAGCCCTCGGAGACAACGAATATTTTAACTGGCTGCTCCTCCTACCATGTCAACGAATATTTTAACTGGCTGCTCCTCCTACCATGTGCAGCTTCGCATGGGGAATGCCCTTTCTTACACTGACTGACTGCACTTGCTGCACTGTCAGTTCCCCGAGGCTTCCTGTCCGAAATGAACAGTATCTTCATAACTTCTGTGTATGGCTGGGCAACAACAATGACAACACAGGGCAGCAATGGCACTCTGAAAGCAATGGGGGTTGCGAAAGAAACTACCTGCTTTTATCCCCGCTGTTTTAGAATCCATAATCCAAAGGGCAGGAGACCTGATAAACTATTCATCAGCGTTTACCCGCAGTGAGGGTCACTGGCTCGCTCGTGCTCTGGGCGCGCCAAAGGATGTCACCATTTATTTTACCTCCTGCTCTATCGCAAAATTCGGCCCGTATACATGGGCGCAAGGTGGGGAGGGTGGGGAATCCGTACAGCAGTCTTTACGGCTCACTTTAACTTGGATGAGAACGATTTTAGTTTTCACCTCCTGAGTAAATGATAAAGGGTGCACATGGATTCGGTTTCTCCATCACAATTTGAGTTTTGACCCCTGAGTTAGTGATAAAAGGCGAGAGGTCGGGCTCGAAGTTTCATGTGAACCACGAGCTGTGTCAAAACACGGCGTCTGGCTTGAGCCAGGCTCGATCACCTCTAATAAGCGAGGTATGCTCAGTAGTATCCAAGGTAATGTCCCAACATCTGAAATGTTGGGGCATGGCAATCGGAGGCTAGAGACACCTCTATAATAGTTGCCAGCGTTTCAGTTTATTGTGTGGTAGTGTAATTATATAGCACTTATTACGCCTTCGGGGCGTCAAATCGTTTTTTATTTTTCAGCGGGTAACACATAAGGTTTAGTGTTGAATTAGTATAGCGAAATATGAAAGTAATTTGAGTGGTGGTAGGAAACATACACTAGGTAACCCATCATTTGTGTGGATGCTGCCTTGGTGTCGACTAAACGCTTTTAGTTTCAGCATTCTATAAGTATGATCAAGTGCTAGTACGCTCAGCTCTGCACTCCAGGAAAATTATTTTGGGATTCTGCTTTGAGTTTGACCAAATGTTTTTAGCTTCAGCATTCATTTTGTAACCTTGAATGCGCTATGACGCTCTACATGGCGGATGCGGACGAGCGCACCTGGGAGGAAAGGCATTGATTGTACACAAATACAACAGGGCAGGGGAGCCGGGGACATGGTATGCAGAAAAAAATATTAGCCCGTTCTATAACGGAATTGTGGATTACATTACATAATGTAATCTCAAGCACTGTTGCATTGCAGGGGTAAGGAAAAATGCCACTGCCACACACTATCAATCGAAAGTCTCATTTCAATGTTCCGCGTTTAATGCAACCGGTTCCAGCTAGGCGTTTTCATGTGAAAGTCTGGTTTCATTGTGCATCACATAATGCCACTGGTGCTATGCTGAGCGTTCGCAGTCTAAAAATCTGGATGCAATGTTTATCAAGTAAGGCAATAAGTACTATGCTTGTCGCCTTTTATTTGAAAGTCTGTTTTCAATGTCCATCAATTAAGGCAGCCGGTACTATGCTAGGCGCTTTGAGAGGAAAGTCCAATTTCAACGTTCCTCACATAATGCCACTGCTGCTATGCTAGGCGCCTTTATTTGAAAATCTGTGTTTAAAGTTACTCACTTAATGCCACTAGTGCTAGGCTAGGTGCCTTTATTTGGGAATCTGTTTTCAAGGTTACTCACTTAATGTCACTGGTGCTATGCTAGGAATTCTTTCAATTGAAAACCTGATTAGTGCAACTAGTGCTATGCTAGAAGCTCTCATTGAATGTCGGATTTCAATGATCTTTATGTAATACAATTGATGCTATGCTAGCCTCTCACATTAAAACGTTAGGGCAAGGACCATTCACGGTTAAATTGAGTTTGGACCGGTTCACAAAAAACACGAAATATATATTCAGCTTAATACCTACTGGGGGAGTTACGCTTAGCATGCTACAGCAATAGATTCCAAGGTATTGAGGTCAGTCCTGCGAGGCACTGGCCTCGGTGAGGTCACTCAAGTACATTATCAACACTTATGATGTGAAAACGGATGTATGACATTACAACGCATGCTTTTACCACGCATGCCTTTACAACGCGGTTTTTACAACGCATGCCTTTACAACGCATAGTGCTTTGGGGCGCTGGATAGTGAATTGTTTAATTTACTATTCCAACTCCAGTCCCCGTGGATAGTAGGGAAGGTGTTGGATAGTAAATTAAACCTATTCCCTATCCTAAAGCACCCCCCAGCGCAATGCGTTGTAATGGTTTGCGTTGTAAAAGTTGCGTCGTAAAGGCACTGCGTGGTAAAAGTTGCGTTGTAAAGGATGTTTCCCTGTGAAAACAGTACATCCCAGGCCTGGTTGTCATACCTTTAAAGAGTACCTCCGCACGCATGTGCGGTTGCACTCATGGATTAGGGGTCTGTGTCAAAAGCATCTAGGCACCAATTATAGGTACATATGTGCTTCAGAAGTGCGTTATGTCATGCAGTGCTACAGCATCGGTCTGCTTATACCTGTATGCGCAGTATACCGGTCGTTTGTCACACGATATCTATACACCCTCATGCGCATACACGTAGACACAATAATGCATTTTGCCACACAGTACCTCTGCACCAAAGTTTGTGCACCTGTGCAGTGAATGGCCGTGTGACATCACACAATACCGTTGCCCCCTCTCTCCACCAATGTTTGGGCACCTGTGCAGTCAATGGCTGTGTGGCATCACACGGTACCGTTGCCACCCATTTTGCTTGTACAAGGAAGCATTATATGCCTGTGGTTTGTCATGCTGTATTTCTGCACCCTGTGCTTGAACACTTATAAAGTGTGACGTCCACGTGGGGTCACACACTACTGACGTCCTTGGGCCTGTACGACTAAGCATCCTACTTCTGTGTTGTGTCGCACGGTACCTATTTCCCGGGGGCCTTGGACAAATTTGTGCATTTGGTTGCCTATGTTGTCAGACAATACCTGTGAACCATTGGGCACGTACAATTTGGCAAAGGGTACAGGTGTAGTATCACGCAGTATCGATGTATCCGTTGGCCGGCATATTAGATGTCATGGCCCTTCTCTCTCCTATTGTTTATACATGGGTTGTGTCACAACAGAGGCTATGCACCCTAGCCTGGGGGTGTGGGTGAAAAGAGGGGGTACAGTCTCATGAAGTAGGGCTGGCATGTGAACTGTATCTTTCGTCTGAAAGCCAAAAAACACTAATCATTTGTGTTTGTTTTCATTTATGTATGGCTGGATCCATGGCTGATACCTGGGAAGTGCTCCACACCACAACAACTGCAAGAGGTGAACAGCCAAGGGGACCGGTAGATCCTGAAGGTGAGTGGCAAGTGACGGCATCAAGTGTGATGGGCGATCAATCAAGGGCTCAAGAGGTGCCAGCACTATATTGGTTGTGTATAGGCGTGTTAACCATTGGTTGTGTCAGCCGTAGTAATGTAGCAGTACGCTGCTTCACAGATGTATGCCTTGCCAGCTTGACCAAACCCAGGGGTAACGGGCATAAGCCATGGGGAGGGACAAGTGGTCTCTCCTAGAACACCTCAACAACCCTTGTCGGGAAACAGTATTCGGCTTTTACGGCGCCTGTGCTCGCAGGTGCCATTGTAGCAGACCCTGCGTGGTCGGGATACTACGTAGTAGGGGGGTAGGCATACACAGAGCATATCCCAGAGCATAGTGGTCAGGTGTAAGTGGTCCACGGACTTCATGACACGCTTATGGGAGTTCTTGGGGCCTGGGGTTCCCTGGGTAGCCTTCCAATTGCACCAACAATGAGTGTCAGTGTCTGGGGCGACGTGTCTTATCGGGCACAGCGTGATGCCATCTATTGAGCCCATTTAGTGGCCCCATGACGGTATGTCCACTTTACCTGAGTTAGACAGACCTAGCATCTCTATCCCACACTTGGGAGGGTGGTGGGGAATGACTCGGTACGCATGGGTAGAAGGCTGGGTTGACATGTCTGTGCCCAGGGTACACCCTGGCGCAGAGACTCCAGAGATTCCAATGGGGGAAAGCGAGTCTGTGAGGGCATTGAGCCACTGGGACTAATAACTAGTAACAAACTGATGAGGCTATCTAGTGCTTGACACCTACAGACTATAGCCCAGGGGTGCATCTGGGGGAGTTGTGCTTCTTAAAAGACGGCGTTCATTTGTCCACATCAGGGAAAGAAATTGTCGCAGAGAATCTTCTTGCCTAGTTAGTGGTGTATAGGAACAGGGCATGACCTTTCAGTGAGTTTTTGGGAGGGGCCTGATAGTCGAACTATAAAATATAATGGCTTGACTAGTGAATTTTGCGGACAGGGCATGACCTTTCAGTGTAGGAGGGTAGAGGGGCCAGATAGTCGGTCAACTACGCTGGCCTGTGGCGTTAAGGTCATGATTGGTGAGCAGTAAATTTAAGGTACTTAGAGGGCGGCGCCATTTTTGAATGGGGTCTACCAAGGGGAGGGACAAGTGGTCTCTCCTAGAACTCCAGGGGCAGTTACATCCTGTTGGCTAGATGGGTGCGGGGGAGGGGGGAGTCCAGACACCATAAGGGTTGTCTGGATTAGTGCAAGGTGCTTCACTTAAGTGTGCACCATATACTAAGGCAACCTTTTACACATGGGCTACAAATTCAATTTCAAAAAATCAAAAAATAACCCTCCTCAGTGTCCTGTTCCTTGTATACGAGCTGGGTGAAGGCAAAAGCCTAGCAACACATTTCCTTGAAAAGTGTGCCCTTCTACAGCCACCAAACACACTGAAGAAACTTCAATCAATATTGGGTTTCCTGAATTTTGGCAGAACATACATTCCAGAATACGAAGAGTGGGTAGAATCATTCTATACCTTGATTAGTCCAGACTTTTCAAGCACACATTGGACAGTTGACCCCACACAGATTTTACGTTTAGTACAAGCTGACATGCTAGCATCCAAACATTTCCACACACATTCTAACACCATCAACCTGGTGATCAGTATAATTGTGGGTGCATCAGGGTACACCTATGTCACATTCAAGGAAGGAGACACTGTACCAATTGCATATAAATTGCATTTATACACCAATGCATAGATGTGCTTTACATCGACAGAAAAGATTTTGACGGTGTTACAACTGCTGTAGTGAGAGAAAGATCTTTGGCGCAGGGGAAACTCAGTATTGTCGTGATTCCGTTCCCAGCCTTAGAGGCTGTGACAAAGGCCGCCGTTCCAAAACTAAAAGCTTTACATCCAGTATGGATATAATGTGATAACTATCTTACAGCATTACATTTCATATTTAACTCTACACAATAAACACAAGCATACCTGCAATATGAAAACCTATATGCTCTGCCTAATGAAGTCATGCCTGTAGACAAGTATGATTACATCCTCTCTATACTGACAGTTCTGTAGAGCCTGCCGTAGGGATAAAGCACCAATATTCTGCAGTGTATGCCGCTGTGAAGGGTAGAATGGAGGATGGAGAATTTACCCCTCACAAAACCTACATGCAGTCACTAGGTGATTGCACAGCGCAGCTAGCTTATCGAAAAACTTTAATTCTGGCTATTAGAGAATACAAATCACAGATTGGCCACACTGAATGTGTGTGATTCGTATTATTGTGTCCTGTCTTACAACAAGTACTTACACTACTGAAGCCACAATGGATTCAGAGATTCCAAAGGGCACATTATAAAGCATTAGCTGCTCTGAGGACAAGTGGCTAAACTCAAAGCGTGTTTGCCACAGGCTCATGTAATATACACACACTGAGTCATCAGCGTGTAGGAATACACATTTTAGGTAATTGCATGGCTGATGAAGCCACAAAAGCACAGTGCAAACTGCTGCAGTCGCTGCAGTTACTCATTCAAGTACAAGGATAGATGGAGACATTATGACGGCTGTCAATGCTCCGTGCGAAAGGCACCCACTTGTCGAAAGGTTTTACCAACTAAATACTCTTACCAGTTAAGTGCTCAGATTCCCGGAGTGGGGGATCGAGTAATACAAAACTCATATAGCAGGTTAGGGTTAATCTTAGCAGAATATGAGAGCCCAGTATCTGCTCACGCAGGGGTAGCAGCTGCAATTTCATTATTGCAGCAAAACTCTTGGTGACCAGAATGGGGGTTGGGAACACACTGCGTCACAGGCCCAGCACAGTACGCCCCTTTGCATCCTGGTAAATGCAGTACACAGTTCAAACTTGTTTAAAAAATAGCTGGAGTTTTTCACCAAAGTTGGTGCAGACATTGCTGTATATCTCTAGACACGTGTTTCTGGGTTAAGTCCTTCATCAGTAGAGACCAGCAGTTTTAGAGAGCAAAGAAAAATCATCTGGGTTTGCTGGAAATGCTGCCAAGTTCCTCTCAGGTCACAGTACCACTCACAGGCACACAGGTGCATCTTCAAAGCTCGTCAGCTTGCTGGCTCAAGGGAGCCTATTAAACAGAATGGGGGTTAGGAGCACACTGCCCCACAGTCCCAGCACAGTTCGACCATTTGCATCCTGTTAAATGCAGTACACAGTTCAAACTTACTTCAAAAATAGCTCACCAAAGTTGGTGCAGACATTGCTGTATATCTCTAGACACGTGTTTCTGGGTTGAGGCCTTCATCATCAGAGAGCAGCAGTTTTAGAGAGCAAAGAAAAATCACCTGGTGTTGCTGGAAATGCTGCCAAGTTCCTCTCAGGTCACAGTACCACTCACAGGCACACAGGTGCATCTCCAAAGCTCGCAAACCTTGCACGATCTATCTCCATTCAAGCTTATTCCCAGCTGTTAGTCCAATAGCTTTTATGGCATGGGGAGCCTCCCGTTGGACATGGAGTATTGGGCTTAATCATCGGACCCGGGGAAAAGAAGAAAAAAAAAAAAACCCTGGGTTCTCTGACTGCTTTATCTCCACTCAATTAAATAGTTCCAGAATCTCACGGTACGGGGACTGCAGGTTATTGCCAAATCAACTTTCGATGTTGCATATAGTGATGTCAACCACTCTGCGTGAGTCGGCGGATTAATGTTGACCCACTTTTTACATATTTGTCTTCTTGCTAACAGAATGGCATAATATAGAAATTCCATCTCTAGTCCCTTGATGTTGTCACTTTGGCCAAAAATAACTAAAGACCATGAGAATGGGATCGAAATTTTAAGCATTGATTCAAGAGATATCTTAACTTCTTGCCAGTATCTAGTGATATTCGGGCACTCCCAAAACATGTGTAAATCTGAGGCTGCAGGAAAAAGGCATTTACTACATCACTTCCCTGGTTGGAACTTAGAGAGTTTTTTAGGGGAGTAGTACGCGCGATGTAATGTAAATAGTTGGTTGCGCCCCAACCACGCAGGTTTTATTATTTTATACAAAAGGCTGAAGGATTTCATCCAAAGTACTTCTGCCTGGGGTTCTCCATCTCCTCCCCACAATTTTAAAGGAAGATTAAAGTCACCCTCACCTTCTTCCATGATGTTCCAATAGTAAAAAGCAACCTCTTTGCCACCATAGGCTTTCTCGACTAAGTTTTTCTCTAAGGAGCTGTACCCTCCAATTTTGACTTTTTTCTTTGTCAAGTCTCTAAGCCAACTAGACAGTTGTATATAGATGAACCAGGATAATGGTGAACTTATCCTGTTTGAGAATACCTCCCATTCTAATAGGGATCCTCCCGCCACCAACTCTCCCCACCTTTCTATTCCTGCCTCCGATAACACATTTTTAACCGCCTCGATGTATTGTGGAGAGAACCCTGGAGAATCCCAAATCGGTGCAAAATTGGAAAGATATGCCATCCCAACCTTAGATTTGATTAGAGTCCATTCTTTTAGGAGCCAATATAGAGTCTTTAGCCTCACTTTCTTAAAAAATCTCTGATGTCCAAACTTGAACAAGAAGCCATCAAGTGGAAGATTAGAGCCCAATAGCATTGCTTTAAACAAACGACCATTTGAATTGTCCTGGGGGGTCTTTAATAGCATCCTGGAGTGGGACAGATGAAAAGCCCAGGCGTAGTATTCCAGGTCTGGCAAGGAGAGTCCTCCCTTCTCTCTTCTCCTTCTTAACTTCTTCCATGCCAGCCTAGTTGATTTAAAACTCCAAATAAATGAATTAATGTTTTGTTGACATTTAAACAGTTGCGTTGTGTCGAATATTAATGGAATAGTATTAAAGATAAATGTGTATTTGGGGAGAATGGTCATTTTCACTAGGCTCGTTCTCCCATAGATGGTAAGCGAGAGAAAGGACCATGCTTTCGTTAATGCCTTGGATTCGCGGAAAATCCGATCTAAGTTAGTCTGGGCCAAGGTGTTTATATCATTTGTGATTCTGATCCCCAGATAGTGGATTGAAGGTGTCACAGGGAGCTGAAGGTTTGTGATGTTCCAAGCCATTATATCTGTTTTTCCGGCATTTATTTCATAGCCTGAAAATCTACCAAATTCTTCTGCCCTTTTTATGACCGTAGGGAATGTCTGCGCCGGATCAGTTGTGTAAATGAGAATGTCGTCGGCATATAGCCCGACTTTCTTCTCCCAACGAGAGAAAGAAAAAGGCAGAATATTGATGTCCTCTCTTATGATTTGAACAAATGGTTCAAAATAAATGTTAAATAGGAGAGGGGAGAGAGGACACCCCTGTCTTGTCCCTCTACTAATTTCAAAAGATTTTGTATGTGTGCCGTTAATCAAAAGGCTAGCTCTCGGGTTTTTATACAACAGACCTATCGCTCTACAAAATTTAGGGCCAAATTGGAATTTTTCCATAACTGCAGTTAAATAGGACCAATTGACCCTGTCGAATGCTTTTGTTGCGTTGAGTGTCATGATTGCAAGAGGCAAGGCAAAGGTTGAGGCGATGTCTATCGCTCCGACTAGATCATAGGTTAAATCAGCCAGTTGTCGACCTCTGATAAATCCCTTTTGGTCATGATGGATGATCATTCCAATCTCGCCTCCCAAACGAGCAGCCAATATTGTTGAAAAGATCTTGTAGTCATTATTGAGAAGTGAGATTGGACGATATGATCCACAGACTACTGGATCATTTCCTGTTTTTAAGATTAAAGCAATATTTGCCTCACCCCAAGAACTTGGTGGTGTCTCCCCTCTAATTAGGATGTTATTAAAAAGATTAGTTAAGATCGGGGTAACAGTTGGATTTAGTACTCGATACAATTCGCCAGGGATGCCATCGGGTCCCGCAGCCTTTCCCTGTTTTAGTTGTTTTATGGCTCTTTCCACTTCTGCCTCTGTTATCTCTTTATCTAGAAGTTCACTCTGTTGCCTGGTCAGCTTTGGAAGGTTCACCTTTTTCAACCACTCAGTTCTTTCCTCGATGTTGACTTCGATCTCATCTGTGTATATCTTCTGAAAGAATACACGGAAGGCTTCCCCTATTTCCAGGTCTGTCTTTCTGTTGTTATTTTCACCTTCTAACCTCACTTCTCTTATATGGTTTCTAGCTTGGTCTGCTTTTATTTTCCAAGCTAGCAACTTCCCCGCCGCGTCGCCATATTCAAAGTGGGAAAGCTTACTAGCCTGCCATCTTTTGTTCACTCTCTCCTGCAATATCATGTCTAATTTGTTTTGTAACTCACGTCTTTTTTCCGAATTTACCGGGGGCCCTTGATCTACTGATTCTAAGTGGGCCAGATCTTGCTCTATTTTTGATATCTCCTCTCTATATATCTTTTTTCCGAAGGATGAACGATTTGTGATGCAACCTCTTATATATGCTTTCCATGACTCCCATACACTAACCAGGGAGGCAGAATCTAGATTCCACTCAAAAAATGAAGCGGATTCGGATATAAGATGTTCTCTTTCCTCTTCTTCCAGAAGGATAGTACGATCAAAAGACCATGAAGCATAGGTGAAGTTCTGCTCTAACGCTATAGAAAAAAGAATAGCAGAATGGTCGGAAATATGCTGAGGGAGATATATTAAGTTCTTTATAGTGTCTTTGAGAGTGAAACTGAATAAGGCATAGTCTATACGCGATTTGTGTTTGTATTTGTAATTATGAAAAGAAACACCCAGAGTATTCCCAGCTCTTTGTCTCCACAGGTCTTCCAACCCCAAGTTAGACATCGAAGACAGAAGAGCATCTCTCATTTTATTGTGTGTTGCAGCTCTAGAGCCGGGGGATTTGTCCAATTTTGGATCCAGGACCAGATTAAAATCTCCCATCCATATTATAGGATTTGGGTGATGATCAGATGATTCTGTAATGTATTAAGGTGAGAAGGATCATCCTGGTTGGGGCCATAGTACCCCACCAGAGTATATCGCCTCCCATCGAGCTGAACATTGGCTATCAGCCATCTACCGCTCGGATCTGTCCTCCAATCCGCAATCTGAGCCTTAGCTCCCTTCTTAAAGATGATGGCTATTCCACGAATATTGGTATTGTGATCAGTGCTAAGGAATTTATCCACCCATTTTAGTTTTTTCAACATATCTGTGATCTCTTGTTTCTTTAAATGTGTCTCCTGGATTGTTATAACCTGCGCAGGTGAATCTCTAAGGTACTGCATAATTTTAAGTCTCCTTCCTTGTACTCGCCGGCCATTTACATTCCAGAAGAGAAACTTAATATCCCTCATTTATCCTTAACATCCAAATTCCCCGCTTTTTCACGTATGGGCCTTGTTCCGTTTTATACTATTTTCTGTCTACTGTGTGTTATTTTATCCGACCGCTTTATAGGACAATCCCTGGAATCGTCATATTTAAAAAAAAAAAAACTTTTGCTCATGAGGACTTTTTAGTGCTTCCTCCCCCCCTCCTTCCCCCCTCCCCCCACTGGAAAACCCCACCCTACTTACTCTGGCCAGGTGACTTGCCAGATTGTCGTCACCGACATATCTCCCCCTGTAGCCCCATCTATCTCATGTGAATTATATCACCTGGTGTTGCTGGAAATGCTGCCAAGTTCCTCTCAGGTCACAGTACCACTCACAGGCACACAGGTGCATCTCCAAAGCTCGTCAGCTTGCTGGCTCAAGGGAGCCTTTTAAACAGAATGGGGGTTGGGAGCACACTGCCTCACAGTCCCAGCACAGTTTGTCCCTTTGCATCCTGATAGATGCAGTACATAGTTCAAACTTACTTAAAAAATAGCTGGAGTTTTTCACCAAAGTTGGTGCAGACATTGCTGTATATCTCTAGACACGTGTTTCTGGGTTGAGCCTTTCATCAGTAGAGAGCAGCAGTTTTGGAGAGCAAAGAAAAATCATCTGGGGTTGCTGGAAATGCTGCCAAGTTCCTCTCAGGTCACAGTACCACTCACAGGTGCATCTCCAAAGCTCGTCAGCTTGCTGGCTCAAGGGAGCCTATGAAACAGAATGGGGGTTGGAAGCACACTGCCTCACAGTCCCAGCACAGTTCACCCCTTTCCATCCTGATAAATGCAGTACACAGTTCAAACTTACTTCAAAAATAGCTGGAGTTTTTCACCAAAGTTGGTGCAGACATTGCTGTATATCTCTAGACACGTGTTTCTGGGTTGAGCCTTTCATCAGTAGAGAGCAGCAGTTTTGGAGAGCAAAGAAAAATCATCTGGGGCTGCTGGAAATGCTGCCAAGTTCCTCTCAGGTCACAGTACCACTCACAGGTGCATCTCCAAAGCTCGTCAGCTTGCTGGCTCAAGGGAGCCTATGAAACAGAATGGGGGTTGGAAGCACACTGCCTCACAGTCCCAGCACAGTTCACCCCTTTCCATCCTGATAAATGCAGTACACAGTTCAAACTTACTTCAAAAATAGCTGGAGTTTTTCACCCAATTTGGTGCAGACATTGCTGTATATCTCTAGACACGTGTTTCTGGGTTGAGCCTTTCATCAGTAGAGAGCAGCAGTTTTGGAGAGCAAAGAAAAATCATCTGGGGTTGCTGGAAATGCTGCCAAGTTCCTCTCAGTTCACAGTACCACTCACAGGCACACAGGTACATCTCCAAAGCTTGTCAGCTTGCTGGCTCAAGGGAGCCTTATAAACAGAATGGGGGTTGGGAGCACACTGCCTCACAGTTCAAGCACAGTTCGCCCCTTTGCATCCTGGTAAATGCAGATTGATGCATAATCTCTACTGACGACAGATAATGATCCAGAAACACGTGTATAGAGGTGGCCAGTACATCTTTGTAATTACTCGAGACAACCCTGCAAGCACACACGCTTGGTGAACTGCATTGACCACAATGCTCAGGGGCGAACCGGCTGGGAGGTGAAGCAGTGTGATCCCACATTGGTTTCCTGGTTAAAAGGCTCCCTCGAGCCGGCTGAGCTGACAAGCTCGTGGAGAGGCACCTGTATGCCTTGAGAGGTACTGTGACCTGAGAGTACTTTGGCAGGCTGCTCAGCAACCCCAAATATTTGCTGCTTAATCTCTACTGATGATAGATAATGATCCAGAAACACGTGTATAGAGATGGCCAGTACAACTTTGTAATTACTCGAGACAATCCTGCAAGCACACACGCTTGGTGAACTGCATTGACCTGAATGCTCAGGGGGGAACCTGCTGGGAGGTGAAGCAGTGTGATCCCACATTGGTTTCCTGTTTAAAAGGCTCCACCAAGCCGGCTGAGCTGACAAGCTCGTGGAGAGGCACCTGCACGCCTTGAGAGGTACTGTGACCTGAGGATACTTTGGCAGCCTGCTCAGCAACCCCAAATATTTGATGCCTAATCTCTACTGACGATGGATAATGATCCAGAAACACGTGTATAGAGATGGACAGTACAACTTTGTAATTACTCGAGACAATCCTGCAAGCAAACACGCTTGGTGAACTGCATTGACCACAATCCTCAGGGGCGAACCTGCTGGGAGGTGAAGCAGTGTGCTCCCACATTGGTTTCCTGTTTAAAAGGCTCCCTCGAGCCGGCGAGCTTGTGGAGAGGCACCTGCACGCCTTGAGAAGTACTGTGATCTGAGAATACTTTGGCAGCCTGCTCAGCAACCCCAAATATTTGATGCCTAATCTCTACTGACGACGGATAATGATCCAGAAACACGTGTATAGAGATGGCCAGTGAAACTTTGCAATTACTCAAGACAATCCTGCAAGCACACACGCTTGGAGAACTGCATTGACCACAATGCTCAGGGTCGAACCTGCTGGGAGGTGAAGCAGTGTGATCCCACATTGGTTTCCTGTTTAAAAGGCTCCACCAAGCCGGCTGAGCTGACGAGCTCGTGGAGAGGCACCTGCACGCCTTGAGAGGTACTGTGACCTGAGGATACTTTGGCAGCCTGCTCAGCAACCCCATATATTTGATGCCTAATCTCTACTGACGATGGATAATGATCCAGAAACACGTGTATAGAGATGGCCAGTACAACTTTTTAATTACTCGAGACAATCCTGCAAGCACACACTCTTGGTGAACTGCATTGACCAAAATGCTCAGGGGCGAACCTACTGGGAGGTGAAGCAGTGTGATCCCACATTGGTTTCCTACTCTTGGTGGCCAGGTCTATGCAAACAGACTAAAAGGCTTTGCCCTAAGATGCGAAATCTGGCAGCAGATGAAGGTTTCCACCATAGCACTTCCACCACGGACACCTCTACCGATCTCAGACAAACCTCTTGCCTGTGTTTATTTATACCACTGCAGCCCTTAACAGTAGGCCTGGGCGGTAATTTCTGCTCTGCTTGCGGAATTTGTGGAACTTTGGCAATTCCGCATTCCGCAGAGAATGTGGAATTGGCAAAATTTCTGCGATCCGCGGCGTAGCAGAATTTTTTCCTTGTTCACGCTTTCAAAATGCGCATTTTTGCGGTAGCAACTTACCGGGATCTCTGCATTCGCCAATGAGTTTTCCTATTCGTTCGCGTGCGCCACGAGATTTTGGTAGACTGTCGCGCGATCCAGTGAGAGTGTGCGATCGCGAGCACGTCATTCGGACGCTCCATTGGACATCCGCTGTTGCAAGCAGGAAAGACGCATCGCGGGCGGGACAAGTGAAACAAGAGGGCCGCGCCAATTGGCAAACGCATGGGCAAGTTCGCAAGATATTTCCCCCCCGAGCATGCAAACAGCGTCCCCGAACAGGAAAACGCATCGCGAATGAGTGGAACAAGCAATTCCGCGTGCTCGTGGAATTCTGCGTAGCTCGCGGAGATTTTTTACTGTTTCGTGGAACTTTGCATAACGCCGCTATGCAAATTCCACCCACACCTACTTTACAGTCAGAGGGAGCTTACAACTACATATTGGTAGCAGTGGATTCCTCCTCTCGATTACTTTGGATTTAGCCACAGTGATCAGCTGACGCCCGAACTGTTATAAAAGATCTGCAAGTCTTTATTGGGACATACGTAGTAGCCACATTCCATTTGAACCATGGAATGGCCTTTGCCTCTAGGGCTTACAGAGACACCATGTGAAAATTAGGAGTGCCTGTGTGGTACTCCTCCCCCTACCATCCGAAGGGAAACATTTCAGTGGAAAGGAAGAACCGGGACGTAAAGCAGTCTTTAAAAGCTAGGGTATTAGGTTCAGTTCGCAGTTGGTTCCATCACCTATATGGGGTCCAGAGAGCCATGAATAATCTGTCTAGAAAATCCCTGGGTGGTCGGACTCCTTATGAAATCTTGTTCGGGGTTAAGATGTGGGTTCCAGCCCTTGACAGTCCCAGTACAGTGGCGGCAGAAACACGATTTGACATCCATGAACATTTGGATGTTTTTATCACACTTCCCCCGCACCGTACCTCCAAATAATACTCTGTCATGAAACGAACGTGGTTGAAGCATCTTGTTTAACGCCCAAACTACATCTCCCATGATCCCTACTTCCGTGCACATGCAATGATGACGCGTCTACCTGGAAGCCTCTTAATCCAGGCAGCGGCGGCAGTGTGATGCTGCGAATTCTGAAGTAGCAGACGCCGGAGAGAGAGAGAGTTATGCTGGAAGTAATCCCTGGCATTTGGACGCTTGCTACTAGGGCAGTAAGGGTGACGTTGTCACCACTTGTGTGCATGTAATCCTACTTCAAGTGAAAGTGATCTGGGAACACTTTGCTCATTATTTTGACTCTTACAACCAGGTGGGGGAACTTTAATACCTCCAATGATTTCCCGTGTGTGTTCTATCAGTTACAGATCGATGAAGCAGAAGATGTGATTCTTTAGTGGATTCTCTACTTGTGACATGTGCTGTGATTAAACAGCTAACTATGTGCAGGGCATGAGAGGTTAATGCCAGTACAGTTTATTTGTTTATGATGATACTTATTACTGAAGACTTTATGTCACTCTTGTGATTTTTTCTTCCTAGCAGGGTCTTATGGTGTGTGTTGAGTATCAACCCCCCTTGTGATGCAAGTTCCTACAAACATTGTGGTGGGTAACGTGTGGCGTGAGAGTAGTGTGTGTGTTGTGTGTGCCCATGGTGTGTTCACTGCTTGGATGGTGTCTTTTCTTCTTTTGCAGATAAAGAGCCTTCCTCTGATACAATACGTACATCAAAGATTGATTTGCAGGAATGCAGGTTATTTTTCTTTACAGGTAGTTACAGCTTAGTATATGTTTAGTATCTCAGAGCATTTGCTATAGGAATTGAAACAGTCCTTCAACTGTGTTTTCTGTGTTGTAGGTCACCCTCCCCGCTGTTCCCATCCTTTCCTTCCCTTGCTTAATCATTCCTACCATCTGTGCTGTTATAGCATCAGAGGCTGGAGCGATTGAGAGGTGGACCCATTTTGGCAACACACAGATCCTGGGAGTTTGGAATAAAACCTTGACAGAATTCGCAGCCCAAGAATGTATTCTCTCCTGATCGATGTTAGGTTGATGATGGCCACTGTAGAGGATGTAATGGCAGCCTTGGTTATTGTGCAACAGGAATTAACTGCCTCTAGGGCAGAAACAGAGATCTTACAAGATTGCATTGATAAATTACAGAGAAATCCGTTTGATGTGAGCACAGGAAAAGGGGGTGGTGGTGCTTTGTGGTCTTCAGGGACCTTCACGGAGCAGCATCAACGCTGTTGGTGAAACTTCCCACACCTATATCCTTTGCGGCCCCAGAAAGGTTTAAAGGGGAGGAGAACAAGGTACAGGTCTTTATGACGCAGGTGTTTTTGCACTTTGCCTGTAAACCTCGGGTGTTTCCTACTAACCAAGCTAGAGTAGCCTTCCTTATTTCGTATTTACCTGGAGATGCAGCTTTGTGGGCAGTTCCGTTGGTATGTAATGACGATCCTCTTTTGTATGATTGGGATGGATTTAGAAAAGAGTTTGAAAATATCTTGTGGCAGGGTATGCTCAGACGTGAGTCCCTTGCTCACTTGGCCACTGGATTCAAGATAGCCTGGCTGATGAGGATTATGAATCCGAAACCGGTCCCAGGATGCTTGTTTCCGGTCCATGGAAGACATGGCTTGGCAGTTCGGGCTGTACTGTTCCCATGAGGCACAGGGTCAGACTGATTTGCATATAGCCATGTTTGAAATGGGGTGGCTGAGTGGGCTAAAGAATGGTGATGGATTAAACTCAGATCAGTTGACTGGGGGTGAGTGTTTGATTTGCTCAAACGCTCCGTCCATCATCCCCTTTTGTATCGCTTTGTTCGCCCTAAGTGTTGCAGGGTATGCTCAGACGTGAGTCCCTTGCTCACTTGGCCACTGGATTCAAGATAGCCTGGCTGATGAGGATTATGAATCCGAAACCGGTCCCAGGATTCTTGTTTCCGGTCCATGGAAGACATGGCTTGGCAGTTCGGGCTGTACTGTTCCCATGAGGCACAGGGTCAGACTGATTTGCATATAGCCATGTTTGAAATGGGGTGGCTGAGTGGGCTAAAGAATGGTGATGGATTAAACCCAGATCAGTTGACTGGGGGTGAGTGTTTGATTTGCTCAAACGCTCCGTCCATCATCCCCTTTTGTATCGCTTTGTTCGCCCTAAGTGTGGCAGGGTATGCTCAGACGTGAGTCCCTTGCTCACTTGGCCACTGGATTCAAGATAGCCTGGCTGATGAGGATTATGAATCCGAAACCGGTCCCAGGATGCTTGTTTCCGGTCCATGGAAGACATGGCTTGGCAGTTCGGGCTGTACTGTTCCCATGAGGCACAGGGTCAGACTGATTTGCATATAGCCATGTTTGAAATGGGGTGGCTGAGTGGGCTAAAGAATGGTGATGGATTAAACCCAGATCAGTTGACTGGGGGTGAGTGTTTGATTTGCTCAAACGCTCCGTCCATCATCCCCTTTTGTATCGCTTTGTTCGCCCTAAGTGTGGCAGGGTATGCTCAAACGTGAGTCCCTTGCTCACTTGGCCACTGGATTCAAGATATCCTGGCTGATGAGAATTATGAATCCGAAACCGGTCCCTGGATGCTTTTTTTCCGGTCCATGAAAGACATGGCTTGGCAGTTCGGGCTGTACTGTTCCCATGAGGCACAGGGTCAGACTGATTTGTATATAGCCATATTTGAAATGGGGTGGCTGAGTGGGCTAAAGAATGGTGATGGATTAAACCCAGATCAGTTGACTGGGGGTGAGTGTTTGATTTGCTCAAACGCTCCGTCCATCATCCCCTTTTGTATTGCTTTGTTCGCCCTAAGTGTGGCAGGGTATGCTCAGACGTGAGTCCCTTGATCACTTGGCCACTGGATTCAAGATAGCCTGGCTGATGAGGATTATGAATCCGAAACCGGTCCCAGGATGCTTGTTTCCGGTCCATGGAAGACATGGCTTGGCAGTTCGGGCTGTACTGTTCCCATGAGGCACAGGGTCAGACTGATTTGCATATAGCCATGTTTGAAATGGGGTGGCTGAGTGGGCTAAAGAATGGTGATGGATTAAACCCAGATCAATTGACTGGGGGTGAGTGTTTGATTTGCTCAAACGCTCCGTCCATCATCCCCTTTTGTATCGCTTTGTTCGCCCTAAGTGTGGCAGGGTATGCTCAGACGTGAGTCCCTTGCTCACTTGGCCACTGGATTCAAGATAGCCTGGCTGATGAGGATTATGAATCCGAAACCGGTCCCTGGATGCTTGTTTCCGGTCCATGGAAGACATGGCTTGGCAGTTCGGGCTGTACTGTTCCCATGAGGCACAGGGTCAGACTGATTTGCATATAGCCATGTTTGAAATGGGGTGGCTGAGTGGGCTAAAGAATGGTGATGGATTAAACCCAGATCAGTTGACTGGGGGTGAGTGTTTGATTTGCTCAAACGCTCCGTCCATCATCCCCTTTTGTATCGCTTTGTTCGCCCTAAGTGTGGCAGGGTATGCTCAGACGTGAGTCCCTTGCTCACTTGGCCACTGGATTCAAGATAGCCTGGCTGATGAGGATTATGAATCCGAAACCGGTCCCAGGATGCTTGTTTCCGGTCCATGGAAGACATGGCTTGGCAGTTCGGGCTGTACTGTTCCCATGAGGCACAGGGTCAGACTGATTTGCATATAGCCATGTTTGAAATGGGGTGGCTGAGTGGGCTAAAGAATGGTGATGGATTAAACCCAGATCAGTTGACTGGGGGTGAGTGTTTGATTTGCTCAAACGCTCCGTCCATCATCCCCTTTTGTATCGCTTTGTTCGCCCTAAGTGTGGCAGGATATGCTCAGACGTGAGTCCCTTGCTCACTTGGCCACTGGATTCAAGATAGCCTGGCTGATGAGGATTATGAATCCGAAACCGGTCCCAGGATGCTTGTTTCCGGTCCATGGAAGACATGGCTTGGCAGTTCGGGCTGTACTGTTCCCATGAGGCACAGGGTCAGACTGATTTGCATATAGCCATGTTTGAAATGGGGTGGCTGAGTGGGCTAAAGAATGGTGATGGATTAAACCCAGATCAGTTGACTGGGGGTGAGTGTTTGATTTGCTCAAACGCTCCGTCCATCATCCCCTTTTGTATCGCTTTGTTCGCCCTAAGTGTGGCAGGGTATGCTAAGACGTGAGTCCCTTGCTCACTTGGCCACTGGATTCAAGATAGCCTGGCTGATGAGGATTATGAATCCGAAACCGGTCCCAGGATGCTTGTTTCCGGTCCATGGAAGACATGGCTTGGCAGTTCGGGCTGTACTGTTCCCATGAGGCACAGGGTCAGACTGATTTGCATATAGCCATGTTTGAAATGGGGTGGCTGAGTGGGCTAAAGAATGGTGATGGATTAAACCCAGATCAATTGACTGGGGGTGAGTGTTTGATTTGCTCAAACGCTCCGTCCATCATCCCCTTTTGTATCGCTTTGTTCGCCCTAAGTGTGGCAGGGTATGCTAAGACGTGAGTCCCTTGCTCACTTGGCCACTGGATTCAAGATAGCCTGGCTGATGAGGATTATGAATCCGAAACCGGTCCCTGGATGCTTGTTTCCGGTCCATGGAAGACATGGCTTGGCAGTTCGGGCTGTACTGTTCCCATGAGGCACAGGGTCAGACTGATTTGCATATAGCCATGTTTGAAATGGGGTGGCTGAGTGGGCTAAAGAATGGTGATGGATTAAACCCAGATCAGTTGACTGGGGGTGAGTGTTTGATTTGCTCAAACGCTCCGTCCATCATCCCCTTTTGTATCGCTTTGTTCGCCCTAAGTGTGGCAGGGTATGCTAAGACGTGAGTCCCTTGCTCACTTGGCCACTGGATTCAAGATAGCCTGGCTGATGAGGATTATGAATCCGAAACCGGTCCCAGGATGCTTGTTTCCGGTCCATGGAAGACATGGCTTGGCAGTTCGGGCTGTACTGTTCCCATGAGGCACAGGGTCAGACTGATTTGCATATAGCCATGTTTGAAATGGGGTGGCTGAGTGGGCTAAAGAATGGTGATGGATTAAACCCAGATCAATTGACTGGGGGTGAGTGTTTGATTTGCTCAAACGCTCCGTCCATCATCCCCTTTTGTATCGCTTTGTTCGCCCTAAGTGTGGCAGGGTATGCTCAGACGTGAGTCCCTTGCTCACTTGGCCACTGGATTCAAGATAGCCTGGCTGATGAGGATTATGAATCCGAAACCGGTCCCTGGATGCTTGTTTCCGGTCCATGGAAGACATGGCTTGGCAGTTCGGGCTGTACTGTTCCCATGAGGCACAGGGTCAGACTGATTTGCATATAGCCATGTTTGAAATGGGGTGGCTGAGTGGGCTAAAGAATGGTGATGGATTAAACCCAGATCAGTTGACTGGGGGTGAGTGTTTGATTTGCTCAAACGCTCCATCCATCATCCCCTTTTGTATCGCTTTGTTCGCCCTAAGTGTGGCAGGGTATGCTCAGACGTGAGTCCCTTGCTCACTTGGCCACTGGATTCAAGATAGCCTGGCTGATGAGGATTATGAATCCGAAACCGGTCCCAGGATGCTTGTTTCCGGTCCATGGAAGACATGGCTTGGCAGTTCGGGCTGTACTGTTCCCATGAGGCACAGGGTCAGACTGATTTGCATATAGCCATGTTTGAAATGGGGTGGCTGAGTGGGCTAAAGAATGGTGATGGATTAAACCCAGATCAGTTGACTGGGGGTGAGTGTTTGATTTGCTCAAACGCTTCGTCCATCATCCCCTTTTGTATCGCTTTGTTCGCCCTAAGTGTGGCAGGATATGCTCAGACGTGAGTCCCTTGCTCACTTGGCCACTGGATTCAAGATAGCCTGGCTGATGAGGATTATGAATCCGAAACCAGTCCCAGGATGCTTGTTTCCGGTCCATGGAAGACATGGCTTGGCAGTTCGGGCTGTACTGTTCCCATGAGGCACAGGGTCAGACTGATTTGCATATAGCCATGTTTGAAATGGGGTGGTTGAGTGGGCTAAAGAATGGTGATGGATTAAACCCAGATCAGTTGACTGGGGGTGAGTGTTTGATTTGCTCAAACGCTCCGTCCGTCATCCCCTTTTGTATCGCTTAGTTCACCCTAAGTGTGGCAGGGTATGCTCAGACGTGAGTCCCTTGCTCACTTGGCCACTGGATTCAAGATAGCCTGGCTGATGAGGATTATGAATCCGAAACCGGTCCCAGGATGCTTGTTTCCGGTCCATGGAAGACATGTATTGGCAGTTCGGGCTGTACTGTTCCCATGAGGCACAGGGTCAGACTGATTTGCATATAGCCATGTTTGAAATGGGGTGGCTGAGTGGGCTAAAGAATTGTGATTGATTAAACCCAGATCAGTTGACTGGGGGTGAGTGTTTGATTTGCTCAAACGCTCCGTCCATCATCCACTTTTGTATCGCTTTGTTCGCCCTAAGTGTGGCAGGGTATGCTCAGACGTGATTCCCTTGCTCACTTGGCCACTGGATTCAAGATAGCCTGGCTGATGAGGATTATGAATCCGAAACCGGTCCCAGGATGCTTGTTTCCGGTCCATGGAAGACATGACTTTGCAGTTCGGGCTGTACTGTTCCCATGAGGCACAGGGTCAGACTGATTTGCATATAGCCATGTTTGAAATGGGGTGGCTGAGTAGGCATGGTGATGGATTAAATCCAGATCAGTTGACTGGGGGTGAGTGTTTGATTTGCTCAAACGCTCTGTCCATCATCCCCTTTTGTATCGCTTAGTTCACCCTAAGTGTGGCAGGGTATGCTCAGACGTGAGTCCCTTGCTCACTTGGCCACTGGATTCAAGATAGCCTGGCTGATGAGGATTATGAATCCGAAACCGGTCCCAGGATGCTTCTTTCCGGTCCATCGAAGACATGTCTTGGCAGTTCGGGCTGTACTGTTCCCATGAGGCACAGGGTCCGACTGATTTGCATATAGCCATGCTTGAAATGGGGTGGCTGAGTGGGCTAAAGAATTGTGATGGATTAAACCCAGATCAGTTGACTGGGGGTGAGTGTTTGATTTGCTCAAACGCTCCGTCCATCATCCACTTTTGTATCGCTTTGTTCGCCCTAAGTGTGGCAGGGTATGCTCAGACGTGAGTCCCTTGCTCACTTGGCCACTGGATTCAAGATAGCCTGGCTGATGAGGATTATGAATCCGAAACCGGTCCCAGGATGCTTGTTTCCGGTCCATGGAAGACATGGCTTGGCAGTTCGGGCTGTACTGTTCCCATGAGGCACAGGGTCAGACTGATTTGCATATAGCCATGTTTGAAATGGGGTGGCTTAATGGGCTAAAGAATGGTGATGGATTAAACCCAGATCAGTTGACTGGGGGTGAGTGTTTGATTTGCTCAAACGCTCCGTCCATCATCCCCTTTTGTATCGCTTTGTTCGCCCTAAGTGTGGCAGGGTATGCTCAGACGTGAGTCCCTTGCTCACTTGGCCACTGGATTCAAGATAGCCTGGCTGATGAGGATTATGAATCCGAAACCGGTCCCAGGATGCTTGTTTCCGGTCCATGGAAGACATGACTTTGCAGTTCGGGCTGTACTGTTCCCATGAGGCACAGGGTCAGACTGATTTGCATATAGCCATGTTTGAAATGGGGTGGCTGAGTAGGCATGGTGATGGATTAAATCCAGATCAGTTGACTGGGGGTGAGTGTTTGATTTGCTCAAACGCTCTGTCCATCATCCCCTTTTGTATCGCTTAGTTCACCCTAAGTGTGGCAGGGTATGCTCAGACGTGAGTCCCTTGCTCACTTGGCCACTGGATTCAAGATAGCCTGGCTGATGAGGATTATGAATCCGAAACCGGTCCCAGGATGCTTCTTTCCGGTCCATCGAAGACATGTCTTGGCAGTTCGGGCTGTACTGTTCCCATGAGGCACAGGGTCCGACTGATTTGCATATAGCCATGCTTGAAATGGGGTGGCTGAGTGGGCTAAAGAATTGTGATGGATTAAACCCAGATCAGTTGACTGGGGGTGAGTGTTTGATTTGCTCAAACGCTCCGTCCATCATCCACTTTTGTATCGCTTTGTTCGCCCTAAGTGTGGCAGGGTATGCTCAGACGTGAGTCCCTTGCTCACTTGGCCACTGGATTCAAGATAGCCTGGCTGATGAGGATTATGAATCCGAAACCGGTCCCAGGATGCTTGTTTCCGGTCCATGGAAGACATGGCTTGGCAGTTCGGGCTGTACTGTTCCCATGAGGCACAGGGTCAGACTGATTTGCATATAGCCATGTTTGAAATGGGGTGGCTTAATGGGCTAAAGAATGGTGATGGATTAAACCCAGATCAGTTGACTGGGGGTGAGTGTTTGATTTGCTCAAACGCTCCGTCCATCATCCCCTTTTGTATCGCTTTGTTCGCCCTAAGTGTGGCAGGGTATGCTCAGACGTGAGTCCCTTGCTCACTTGGCCACTGGATTCAAGATAGCCTGGCTGATGAGGATTATGAATCCGAAACCGGTCCCTGGATGCTTGTTTCCAGTCCATGGAAGACATGGCTTGGCAGCTCGGGCTGTACTGTTCCCATGAGGCACAGGGTCAGACTGATTTGCATATAGCCATGTTTGAAATGGGGTGGCTCAGTGGGCTAAAGAATGGTGATGGATTAAACCCAGATCAGTTGACTGGGGGCGAGTGTTTGATTTGTTCAAACGCTCCGTCCATCATCCCCTTTTGTATCGCTTTGTTCGCCCTAAGTGTGGCAGGGTATGCTCAGACGTGAGTCCCTTGATCACTTGGCCACTGGATTCAAGATAGCCTGGCTGATGAGGATTATGAATCCGAAACCGGTCCCAGGATGCTTGTTTCCGGTCCATGGAAGACATGACTTGGCAGTTCGGGCTGTACTGTTCCCATGAGGCACAGGGTCAGACTGATTTGCATATAGCCATGTTTGAAATGGGGTGGCTGAGTGGGCTAAAGAATGGCGATGGATTAAACCCAGATCAGTTGACTGGGGGTGAGTGTTTGATTTGCTCAAACGCTCCGTCCATCATCCCCTTTTGTATCGCTTTGGTCGCCCTAAATGTGGCAGGGTATGCTCAGACGTGAGTCCCTTGCTTACTTGGCCACTGGATTCAAGATAGCCTGGCTGATGAGAATTATGAATCCGAAACCGGTCCCAGGATGCTTGTTTCCGGTCCATGGAAGACATGGCTTGGCAGTTCGGGCTGTACTGTTCCCATGAGGCACAGGGTCAGACTGATTTGCATATAGCCATGTTTGAAATGGGGTGGCTGAGTGGGCTAAAGAATGGTGATGGATTAAACCCAGATCAGTTGACTGGGGGTGAGTGTTTGATTTGCTCAAACGCTCCGTCCATCATCCCCTTTTGTATCGCTTTGTTCGCCCTAAGTGTGGCAGGGTATGCTAAGACGTGAGTCCCTTGCTCACTTGGCCACTGGATTCAAGATAGCCTGGCTGATGAGGATTATGATTCCGAAACCGGTCCCAGGATGCTTGTTTCCGGTCCATGGAAGACATGGCTTGGCAGTTCGGGCTGTACTGTTCCCATGAGGCACAGGGTCAGACTGATTTGCATATTGCCATGTTTGAAATGGGGTGGCTGAGTGGGCTAAAGAATGGTGATGGATTAAACCCAGATCAGTTGACTGGGGGTGAGTGTTTGATTTGCTCAAACGCTCCGTCCATCATCCCCTTTTGTATCGCTTTGTTCGCCCTAAGTGTGGCAGGGTATGCTCAGACGTGAGTCCCTTGCTCACTTGGCCACTGGATTCAAGATAGCCTGGCTGATGAGGATTATGAATCCGAAACCGGTCCCAGGATGCTTGTTTCCGGTCCATGGAAGAAATGGCTTGGCAGTTCGGGCTGTACTGTTCCCATGAGGCACAGGGTCAGACTGATTTGCATATAGCCATGTTTGAAATGGGGTGGCTGAGTGGGCTAAAGAATGGTGATGGATTAAACCCAGATCAGTTGACTGGGAGTGAGTGTTTGATTTGCTCAAACGCTCCGTCCATCATTCCCTTTTGTATCGCTTTGTTCGCCCTAAGTGTGGCAGGGTATGCTCAGACGTGAGTCCCTTGCTCACTTGGCCACTGGATTCAAGATAGCCTGGCTGATGAGGATTATGAATCCGAAACCGGTCCCAGAATGCTTGTTTTCCGGTCCATGGAAGACATGGCTTGGCAGTTCGGGCTGTACTGTTCCCATGAGGCACAGGGTCAGACTGATTTGCATATAGCCATGTTTGAAATGGGGTGGCTGAGTGGGCTAAAGAATGGTGATGGATTAAACCCAGATCAGTTGACTGGGGGTGAGTGTTTGATTTGCTCAAACGCTCCGTCCATCATCCCCTTTTGTATCGCTTTGTTCGCCCTAAGTGTGGCAGGGTATGCTCAGACGTGAGTCCCTTGCTCACTTGGCCACTGGATTCAAGATAGCCTGGCTGATGAGCATTATGAATCCGAAACCGGTCCCAGGATGCTTGTTTCCGGTCCATGGAAGACATGGCTTGGCAGTTCGGGCTGTACTGTTCCCATGAGGCACAGGGTCAGACTGATTTGCATATAGCCATGTTTGAAATGGGGTGGCTGAGTGGGCTAAAGAATGGTGATGGATTAAACCCAGATCAGTTGACTGGGGGTGAGTGTTTGATTTGCTCAAACGCTCCGTCCGTCATCCCCTTTTGTATCGCTTAGTTCACCCTAAGTGTGGCAGGGTATGCTCAGACGTGAGTCCCTTGATCACTTGGCCACTGGATTCAAGATAGCCTGGCTGATGAGGATTATGAATCCGAAACCGGTCCCAGGATGCTTGTTTCCGGTCCATGGAAGACATGACTTGGCAGTTCGGGCTGTACTGTTCCCATGAGGCACAGGGTCAGACTGATTTGCATATAGCCATGTTTGAAATGGGGTGGCTGAGTGGGCTAAAGAATGGTGATGGATTAAACCCAGATCAGTTGACTGGGGGTGAGTGTTTGATTTGCTCAAACGCTCCGTCCATCATCCCCTTTTGTATCGCTTTGTTCGCCCTAAATGTGACAGGGTATGCTCAGACGTGAGTCCCTTGCTCACTTGGCCACTGGATTCAAGATGGCCTGGCTGATGAGGATTATGAATCCGAAACCGGTCCCAGGATGCTTGTTTCCGGTCCATGGAAGACATGGCTTGGCAGTTCGGGCTGTACTGTTCCCATGAGGCACAGGGTCAGACTGATTTGCATATAGCCATGTTTGAAATGGGGTGGCTGAGTGGGCTAAAGAATGGTGATGGATTAAACCCAGATCAGTTGACTGGGGGTGAGTGTTTGATTTGCTCAAACGCTCCGTCCATCATCCCCTTTTGTATCGCTTTGTTCGCCCTAAGTGTGGCCAGGTATGCTAAGACGTGAGTCCCTTGCTCACTTGGCCACTGGATTCAAGATAGCCTGGCTGATGAGGATTATGATTCCGAAACCGGTCCCAGGATGCTTGTTTCCGGTCCATGGAAGACATGGCTTGGCAGTTCGGGCTGTACTGTTCCCATGAGGCACAGGGTCAGACTGATTTGCATATAGCCATGTTTGAAATGGGGTGGCTGAGTGGGCTAAAGAATGGTGATGGATTAAACCCAGATCAGTTGACTGGGGGTGAGTGTTTGATTTGCTCAAACGCTCCGTCCATCATCCCCTTTTGTATCGCTTTGTTCGCCCTAAGTGTGGCAGGGTATGCTCAGACGTGAGTCCCTTGCTCACTTGGCCACTGGATTCAAGATAGCCTGGCTGATGAGGATTATGAATCCGAAACCGGTCCCAGGATGCTTGTTTCCGGTCCATGGAAGACATGGCTTGGCAGTTCGGGCTGTACTGTTCCCATGAGGCACAGGGTCAGACTGATTTGCATATAGCCATGTTTGAAATGGGGTGGCTGAGTGGGCTAAAGAATGGTGATGGATTAAACCCAGATCAGTTGAATGGGAGTGAGTGTTTGATTTGCTCAAACGCTCCGTCCATCATCCCCTTTTGTATCGCTTTGTTCGCCCTAAGTGTGGCAGGGTATGCTCAGACGTGAGTCCCTTGCTCACTTGGCCACTGGATTCAAGATAGCCTGGCTGATGAGGATTATGAATCCGAAACCGGTCCCAGGATGCTTGTTTCCGGTCCATGGAAGACATGGCTTGGCAGTTCGGGCTGTACTGTTCCCATGAGGCACAGGGTCAGACTGATTTGCATATAGCCATGTTTGAAATGGGGTGGCTGAGTGGGCTAAAGAATGGTGATGGATTAAACCCAGATCAGTTGAATGGGAGTGAGTGTTTGATTTGCTCAAACGCTCCGTCCATCATCCCCTTTTGTATCGCTTTGTTCGCCCTAAGTGTGGCAGGGTATGCTCAGACGTGAGTCCCTTGCTCACTTGGCCACTGGATTCAAGATAGCCTGGCTGATGAGGATTATGAATCCGAAACCGGTCCCAGGATGCTTGTTTCCGGTCCATGGAAGACATGGCATGGCAGTTCGGGCTGTACTGTTCCCATGAGGCGCAGGGTCAGACTGATTTGCATATAGCCATGTTTGAAATGGGGTGGCTGAGTGGGCTAAAGAATGGTGATGGATTAAACCCAGATCAGTTGACTGGGGGTGAGTGTTTGATTTGCTCAAACGCTCCGTCCATCATCCCCTTTGGTATCGCTTTGTTCGCCCTAAGTGTGGCAGGGTATGCTCAGACGTGAGTCCCTTGCTCACTTGGCCACTGGATTCAAGATAGCCTGGCTGATGAGCATTATGAATCCGAAACCGGTCCCAGGATGCTTGTTTCCGGTCCATGGAAGACATGGCATGGCAGTTCGGGCTGTACTGTTCCCATGAGGCGCAGGGTCAGACTGATTTGCATATAGCCATGTTTGAAATGGGGTGGCTGAGTGGGCTAAAGAATGGTGATGGATTAAACCCAGATCAGTTGACTGGGGGTGAGTGTTTGATTTGCTCAAACGCTCCGTCCGTCATCCCCTTTTGTATCGCTTAGTTCACCCTAAGTGTGGCAGGGTATGCTAAGACGTGAGTCCCTTGCTCACTTGGCCACTGGATTCAAGATAGCCTGGCTGATGAGGATTATGAATCCGAAACCGGTCCCAGGATGCTTGTTTCCGGTCCATGGAAGACATGGCTTTGCAGTTCGGGCTGTACTGTTCCCATGAGGCACAGGGTCAGACTGATTTGCATATAGCCATGTTTGAAATGGGGTGGCTGAGTGGGCATGGTGATGGATTAAATCCAGATCAGTTGACTGGGGGTGAGTGTTTGATTTGCTCAAACGCTCTGTCCATCATCCCCTTTTGTATCGCTTAGTTCACCCTAAGTGTGGCAGGGTATGCTCAGACGTGAGTCCCTTGCTCACTTGGCCACTGGATTCAAGATAGCCTGGCTGATGAGGATTATGAATCCGAAACCGGTCCCAGGATGCTTCTTTCCGGTCCATCGAAGACATGTCTTGGCAGTTCAGGCTGTACTGTTCCCATGAGGCACAGGGTCAGACTGATTTGCATATAGCCATGTTTGAAATGGGGTGGCTGAGTGGGCTAAAGAATTGTGATGGATTAAACCCAGATCAGTTGACTGGGGGTGAGTGTTTGATTTGCTCAAACGCTCCGTCCATCATCCACTTTTGTATCGCTTTGTTCGCCCTAAGTGTGGCAGGGTATGCTCAGACTTGAGTCCCTTGCTCACTTGGCCACTGGATTCAAGATAGCCTGGCTGATGAGGATTATGAATCCGAAACCGGTCCCAGGATGCTTGTTTCCGGTCCGTGGAAGACATGGCTTGGCAGTTCGGGCTGTACTGTTCCCATGAGGCACAGGGTCAGACTGATTTGCATATAGCCATGTTTGAAATGGGGTGGCTGAGTGGGCTAAAAAATGGTGATGGATTAAACCCAGATCAGTTGACTGGGGGTGAGTGTTTGATTTGCTCAAACGCTCCGTCCATCATCCCCTTTTGTATCGCTTTGTTCGCCCTAAGTGTGGCAGGGTATGCTCAGACGTGAGTCCCTTGCTCACTTGGCCACTGGATTCAAGATAGCTTGGCTGATGAGGATTATGAATCCGAAACCGGTCCCAGGATGCTTGTTTCCGGTCCATGGAAGACATGGCTTGGCAGTTCGGGCTGTACTGTTCCCATGAGGCACAGGGTCAGACTGATTTGCATATAGCCATGTTTGAAATGGGGTGGCTGAATGGGCTAAAGAATGGTGATGGATTAAACCCAGATCAGTTGACTGGGGGTGAGTGTTTGATTTGCTCAAACGCTCCGTCCATCATCCCCTTTTGTATCGCTTTGTTCGCCCTAAGTGTGGCAGGGTATGCTCAGACGTGAGTCCCTTGCTTACTTGGCCACTGGATTCAAGATAGCCTGGCTGATGAGGATTATGAATCCGAAACCGGTCCCTGGATGCTTGTTTCCAGTCCATGAAAGACATGGCTTGGCAGTTCGGGCTGTACTGTTCCCATGAGGCACAGGGTCAGACTGATTTGCATATAGCCATGTTTGAAATGGGGTGGCTGAGTGGGCTAAAGAATGGCGATGGATTAAACCCAGATCAGTTGACTGGGGGTGAGTGTTTGATTTGCTCAAACGCTCCGTCCATCATCCCCTTTTGTATCGCTTTGTTCGCCCTAAGTGTGGCAGGGTATGCTCAGACGTGAGTCCCTTGCTCACTTGGCCACTGGATTCAAGATAGCCTGGCTGATGAGCATTATGAATCCGAAACCGGTCCCAGGATGCTTGTTTCCGGTCCATGGAAGACATGGCATGGCAGTTCGGGCTGTACTGTACCCATGAGGCGCAGGGTCAGACTGATTTGCATATAGCCATGTTTGAAATGGGGTGGCTGAGTGGGCTAAAGAATGGTGATGGATTAAACCCAGATCAGTTGACTGGGGGTGAGTGTTTGATTTGCTCAAACGCTCCGTCCATCATCCCCTTTTGTATCGCTTTGTTCGCCCTAAATGTGGCAGGGTATGCTCAGACGTGAGTCCCTTGCTCACTTGGCCACTGGATTCAAGATAGCCTGGCTGATGACAATTATGAATCCGAAACCGGTCCCAGGATGCTTGTTTCCGGTCCATGGAAGACATGGCTTGGCAGTTCGGGCTGTACTGTTCCCATGAGGCACAGGGTCAGACTGATTTGCATATAGCCATGTTTGAAATGGGGTGGCTGAGTGGGCTAAAGAATGGTGATGGATTAAACCCAGATCAGTTGACTGGGAGTGAGTGTTTGATTTGCTCAAACGCTCCGTCCATCATTCCCTTTTGTATCGCTTTGTTCGCCCTAAGTGTGGCAGGGTATGCTCAGACGTGAGTCCCTTGCTCACTTGGCCACTGGATTCAAGATAGCCTGGCTGATGAGGATTATGAATCCGAAACCGGTCCCAGGATGCTTGTTTTCCGGTCCATGGAAGACATGGCTTGGCAGTTCGGGCTGTACTGTTCCCATGAGGCACAGGGTCAGACTGATTTGCATATAGCCATGTTTGAAATGGGGTGGCTGAGTGGGCTAAAGAATGGTGATGGATTAAACCCAGATCAGTTGACTGTGGGTGAGTGTTTGATTTGCTCAAATGCTCCGTCCATCATCCCCTTTTGTATCGCTTTGTTCGCCCTAAGTGTGGCAGGGTATGCTCAGACGTGAGTCCCTTGCTCACTTGGCCACTGGATTCAAGATAGCCTGGCTGATGAGCATTATGAATCCGAAACCGGTTCCAGGATGCTTGTTTCCGGTCCATGGAAGACATGGCTTGGCAGTTCGGGCTGTACTGTTCCCATGAGGCACAGGGTCAGACTGATTTGCATATAGCCATGTTTGAAATGGGGTGGCTGAGTGGGCTAAAGAATGGTGATGGATTAAACCCAGATCAGTTGACTGGGGGTGAGTGTTTGATTTGCTCAAACGCTCCGTCCGTCATCCCCTTTTGTATCGCTTAGTTCACCCTAAGTGTGGCAGGGTATGCTCAGACGTGAGTACCTTGATCACTTGGCCACTGGATTCAAGATAGCCTGGCTGATGAGGATTATGAATCCGAAACCGGTCCCAGGATGCTTGTTTCCGGTCCATGGAAGACATGACTTGGCAGTTCGGGCTGTACTGTTCCCATGAGGCACAGGGTCAGACTGATTTGCATATAGCCATGTTTGAAATGGGGTGGCTGAGTGGGCTAAAGAATGGTGATGGATTAAACCCAGATCAGTTGACTGGGGGTGAGTGTTTGATTTGCTCAAACGCTCCGTCCATCATCCCCTTTTGTATCGCTTTGTTCGCCCTAAATGTGGCAGGGTATGCTCAGACGTGAGTCCCTTGCTCACTTGGCCACTGGATTCAAGATGGCCTGGCTGATGAGGATTATGAATCCGAAACCGGTCCCAGGATGCTTGTTTCCGGTCCATGGAAGACATGGCTTGGCAGTTCGGGCTGTACTGTTCCCATGAGGCACAGGGTCAGACTGATTTGCATATAGCCATGTTTGAAATGGGGTGGCTGAGTGGGCTAAAGAATGGTGATGGATTAAACCCAGATCAGTTGACTGGGGGTGAGTGTTTGATTTGCTCAAACGCTCCGTCCATCATCCCCTTTTGTATCGCTTTGTTCGCCCTAAGTGTGGCCAGGTATGCTAAGACGTGAGTCCCTTGCTCACTTGGCCACTGGATTCAAGATAGCCTGGCTGATGAGGATTATGATTCCGAAACCGGTCCCAGGATGCTTGTTTCCGGTCCATGGAAGACATGGCTTGGCAGTTCGGGCTGTACTGTTCCCATGAGGCACAGGGTCAGACTGATTTGCATATAGCCATGTTTGAAATGGGGTGGCTGAGTGGGCTAAAGAATGGTGATGGATTAAACCCAGATCAGTTGACTGGGGGTGAGTGTTTGATTTGCTCAAACGCTCCGTCCATCATCCCCTTTTGTATCGCTTTGTTCGCCCTAAGTGTGGCAGGGTATGCTCAGACGTGAGTCCCTTGCTCACTTGGCCACTGGATTCAAGATAGCCTGGCTGATGAGGATTATGAATCCGAAACCGGTCCCAGGATGCTTGTTTCCGGTCCATGGAAGACATGGCTTGGCAGTTCGGGCTGTACTGTTCCCATGAGGCACAGGGTCAGACTGATTTTCATATAGCCATGTTTGAAATGGGGTGGCTGAGTGGGCTAAAGAATGGTGATGGATTAAACCCAGATCAGTTGAATGGGAGTGAGTGTTTGATTTGCTCAAACGCTCCGTCCATCATCCCCTTTTGCATCGCTTTGTTCGCCCTAAGTGTGGCAGGGTATGCTCAGACGTGAGTCCCTTGCTCACTTGGCCACTGGATTCAAGATAGCCTGGCTGATGAGGATTATGAATCCGAAACCGGTCCCAGGATGCTTGTTTCCGGTCCATGGAAGACATGGCATGGCAGTTCGGGCTGTACTGTTCCCATGAGGCGCAGGGTCAGACTGCTTTGCATATAGCCATGTTTGAAATGGGGTGGCTGAGTGGGCTAAAGAATAGTGATGGATTAAACCCAGATCAGTTGACTGGGGGTGAGTGTTTGATTTGCTCAAACGCTCCGTCCATCATCCCCTTTGGTATCGCTTTGTTCGCCCTAAGTGTGGCAGGGTATGCTCAGACGTGAGTCCCTTGCTCACTTGGCCACTGGATTCAAGATAGCCTGGCTGATGAGCATTATGAATCCGAAACCGGTCCCAGGATGCTTGTTTCCGGTCCATGGAAGACATGGCATGGCAGTTCGGGCTGTACTGTTCCCATGAGGCGCAGGGTCAGAATGATTTGCATATAGCCATGTTTGAAATGGGGTGGCTGAGTGGGCTAAAGAATGGTGATGGATTAAACCCAGATCAGTTGACTGGGGGTGAGTGTTTGATTTGCTCAAACGCTCTGTCCATCATCCCCTTTTGTATCGCTTAGTTCACCCTAAGTGTGGCAGGGTATGCTCAGACGTGAGTCCCTTGCTCACTTGGCCACTGGATTCAAGATAGCCTGGCTGATGAGGATTATGAATCCGAAACCGGTCCCAGGATGCTTCTTTCCGGTCCATCGAAGACATGTCTTGGCAGTTCGGGCTGTACTGTTCCCATGAGGCACAGGGTCAGACTGATTTGCATATAGCCATGTTTGAAATGGGGTGGCTGAGTGGGCTAAAGAATTGTGATGGATTAAACCCAGATCAGTTGACTGGGGGTGAGTGTTTGATTTGCTCAAACGCTCCGTCCATCATCCACTTTTGTATCGCTTTGTTCGCCCTAAGTGTGGCAGGGTATGCTCAGACTTGAGTCCCTTGCTCACTTGGCCATTGGATTCAAGATAGCCTGGCTGATGAGGATTATGAATCCGAAACCGGTCCCAGGATGCTTGTTTCCGGTCCGTGGAAGACATGGCTTGGCAGTTCGGGCTGTACTGTTCCCATGAGGCACAGGGTCAGACTGATTTGCATATAGCCATGTTTGAAATGGGGTGGCTGAGTGGGCTAAAAAATGGTGATGGATTAAACCCAGATCAGTTGACTGGGGGTGAGTGTTTGATTTGCTCAAACGCTCCGTCCATCATCCCCTTTTGTATCGCTTTGTTCGCCCTAAGTGTGGCAGGGTATGCTCAGACGTGAGTCCCTTGCTCACTTGGCCACTGGATTCAAGATAGCCTGGCTGATGAGGATTATGAATCCGAAACCGGTCCCAGGATGCTTGTTTCCGGTCCATGGAAGACATGGCTTGGCAGTTCGGGCTGTACTGTTCCCATGAGGCACAGGGTCAGACTGATTTGCATATAGCCATGTTTGAAATGGGGTGGCTGAATGGGCTAAAGAATGGTGATGGATTAAACCCAGATCAGTTGACTGGGGGTGAGTGTTTGATTTGCTCAAACGCTCCGTCCATCATCCCCTTTTGTATCGCTTTGTTCGCCCTAAGTGTGGCAGGGTATGCTCAGACGTGAGTCCCTTGCTTACTTGGCCACTGGATTCAAGATAGCCTGGCTGATGAGGATTATGAGTCCGAAACCGGTCCTTGGATGCTTGTTTCCAGTCCATGGAAGACATGGCTTGGCAGTTCGGGCTGTACTGTTCCCATGAGGCACAGGGTCAGACTGATTTGCATATAGCCATGTTTGAAATGGGGTGGCTGAGTGGGCTAAAGAATGGCGATGGATTAAACCCAGATCAGTTGACTGGGGGTGAGTGTTTGATTTGCTCAAACGCTCCGTCCATCATCCCCTTTTGTATCGCTTTGTTCGCCCTAAGTGTGGCAGGGTATGCTCAGACGTGAGTCCCTTGCTCACTTGGCCACTGGATTCAAGATAGCCTGGCTGATGAGCATTATGAATCCGAAACCGGTCCCAGGATGCTTGTTTCCGGTCCATGGAAGACATGGCATGGCAGTTCGGGCTGTACTGTTCCCATGAGGCCCAGGGTCAGACTGATTTGCATATAGCCATGTTTGAAATGGGGTGGCTGAGTGGGCTAAAGAATGGTGATGGATTAAACCCAGATCAGTTGACTGGGGGTGAGTGTTTGATTTGCTCAAACGCTCCGTCCGTCATCCCCTTTTGTATCGCTTAGTTCACCCTAAGTGTGGCAGGGTATGCTCAGACGTGAGTCCCTTGCTCACTTGGCCACTGGATTCAAGATAGCCTGGCTGATGAGGATTATGAATCCGAAACCGGTCCCAGGATGCTTGTTTCCGGTCCATGGAAGACATGGCTTTGCAGTTCGGGCTGTACTGTTCCCATGAGGCACAGGGTCAGACTGATTTGCATATAGCCATGTTTGAAATGGGGTGGCTGAGTGGGCATGGTGATGGATTACATCCAGATCAGTTGACTGGGGGTGAGTGTTTGATTTGCTCAAACGCTCTTTCCATCATCCCCTTTTGTATCGCTTAGTTCACCCTAAGTGTGGCAGGGTATGCTCAGACGTGAGTCCCTTGCTCACTTGGCCACTGGATTCAAGATAGCCTGGCTGATGAGGATTATGAATCCGAAACCGGTCCCAGGATGCTTCTTTCCGGTCCATCGAAGACATGTCTTGGCAGTTCGGGCTGTACTGTTCCCATGAGGCACAGGGTCAGACTGATTTGCATATAGCCATGTTTGAAATGGGGTGGCTGAGTGGGCTAAAGAATTGTGATGGATTAAACCCAGATCAGTTGACTGGGGGTGAGTGTTTGATTTGCTCAAACGCTCCGTCCATCATCCCCTTTTGTATCGCTTTGTTCGCCCTAAGTGTGGCAGGGTATGCTCAGACTTGAGTCCCTTGCTCACTTGGCCACTGGATTCAAGATAGCCTGGCTGATGAGGATTATGAATCCGAAACCGGTCCCAGGATGCTTGTTTCCGGTCCGTGGAAGACATGGCTTGGCAGTTCGGGCTGTACTGTTCCCATGAGGCACAGGGTCAGACTGATTTGCATATAGCCATGTTTGAAATGGGGTGGCTGAGTGGGCTAAAAAATGGTGATGGATTAAACCCAGATCAGTTGACTGGGGGTGAGTGTTTGATTTGCTCAAACGCTCCGTCCATCATCCCCTTTTGTATCGCTTTGTTCGCCCTAAGTGTGGCAGGGTATGCTCAGACGTGAGTCCCTTGCTCACTTGGCCACTGGATTCAAGATAGCCTGGCTGATGAGGATTATGAATCCGAAACCGGTCCCAGGATGCTTGTTTCCGGTCCATGGAAGACATGGCTTGGCAGTTCGGGCTGTACTGTTCCCATGAGGCACAGGGTCAGACTGATTTGCATATAGCCATGTTTGAAATGGGGTGGCTGAATGGGCTAAAGAATGGTGATGGATTAAACCCAGATCAGTTGACTGGGGGTGAGTGTTTGATTTGCTCAAACGCTCCGTCCATCATCCCCTTTTGTATCGCTTTGTTCGCCCTAAGTGTGGCAGGGTATGCTCAGACGTGAGTCCCTTGCTTACTTGGCCACTGGATTCAAGATAGCCTGGCTGATGAGGATTATGAATCCGAAACCGGTCCCTGGATGCTTGTTTCCAGTCCATGGAAGACATGGCTTGGCAGTTCGGGCTGTACTGTTCCCATGAGGCACAGGGTCAGACTGATTTGCATATAGCCATGTTTGAAATGGGGTGGCTGAGTGGGCTAAAGAATGGTGAATGATTAAACCCAGATCAGTTGACTGGGGGTGAGTGTTTGATTTGTTCAAACGCTCCGTCCATCATCCCCTTTTGTATCGCTTTGTTCGCCCTAAGTGTGGCAGGGTATGCTCAGACGTGAGTCCCTTGATCACTTGGCCACTGGATTCAAGATAGCCTGGCTGATGAGGATTATGAATCCGAAATCGGTCCCAGGATGCTTGTTTCCGGTCCATGGAAGACATGACTTGGCAGTTCGGGCTGTACTGTTCCCATGAGGCACAGGGTCAGACTGATTTGCATATAGCCATGTTTGAAATGGGGTGGCTGAGTGGGCTAAAGAATGGCGATGGATTAAACCCAGATCAGTTGACTGGGGGTGAGTGTTTGATTTGCTCAAACGCTCCGTCCATCATCCCCTTTTGTATCGCTTTGTTCGCCCTAAGTGTGGCAGGGTATGATCAGACGTGAGTCCCTTGCTCACTTGGCCACTGGATTCAAGATAGCTTGGCTGATGAGGATTATGAATCCGAAACCGGTCCCAGGATTCTTGTTTCCGGTCCATGGAAGACATGGCTTGGCAGTTCGGGCTGTACTGTTCCCATGAGGCACAGGGTCAGACTGATTTGCATATAGCCATGTTTGAAATGGGGTGGCTGAATGGGCTAAAGAATGGTGATGGATTAAACCCAGATCAGTTGACTGGGGGTGAGTGTTTGATTTGCTCAAACGCTCCGTCCATCATCCCCTTTGGTATCGCTTTGTTCGCCCTAAGTGTGGCAGGGTATGCTCAGACGTGAGTCCCTTGCTTACTTGGCCACTGGATTCAAGATAGCCTGGCTGATGAGGATTATGAATCCGAAACCGGTCCCTGGATGCTTGTTTCCAGTCCATGAAAGACATGGCTTGGCAGTTCGGGCTGTACTGTTCCCATGAGGCACAGGGTCAGACTGATTTGCATATAGCCATGTTTGAAATGGGGTGGCTGAGTGGGCTAAAGAATGGCGATGGATTAAACCCAGATCAGTTGACTGGGGGTGAGTGTTTGATTTGCTCAAACGCTCCGTCCATCATCCCCTTTTGTATCGCTTTGTTCGCCCTAAGTGTGGCAGGGTATGCTCAGACGTGAGTCCCTTGCTCACTTGGCCACTGGATTCAAGATAGCCTGGCTGATGAGCATTATGAATCCGAAACCGGTCCCAGGATGCTTGTTTCCGGTCCATGGAAGACATGGCATGGCAGTTCGGGCTGTACTGTACCCATGAGGCGCAGGGTCAGACTGATTTGCATATAGCCATGTTTGAAATGGGGTGGCTGAGTGGGCTAAAGAATGGTGATGGATTAAACCCAGATCAGTTGACTGGGGGTGAGTGTTTGATTTGCTCAAACGCTCCGTCCATCATCCCCTTTTGTATCGCTTTGTTCGCCCTAAATGTGGCAGGGTATGCTCAGACGTGAGTCCCTTGCTCACTTGGCCACTGGATTCAAGATAGCCTGGCTGATGAGGATTATGAATCCGAAACCGGTCCCAGGATGCTTCTTTCCGGTCCATCGAAGACATGTCTTGGCAGTTCGGGCTGTACTGTTCCCATGAGGCACAGGGTCAGACTGATTTGCATATAGCCATGTTTGAAATGGGGTGGCTGAGTGGGCTAAAGAATTGTGATGGATTAAACCCAGATCAGTTGACTGGGGGTGAGTGTTTGATTTGCTCAAACGCTCCGTCCATCATCCACTTTTGTATCGCTTTGTTCGCCCTAAGTGTGGCAGGGTATGCTCAGACTTGAGTCCCTTGCTCACTTGGCCATTGGATTCAAGATAGCCTGGCTGATGAGGATTATGAATCCGAAACCGGTCCCAGGATGCTTGTTTCCGGTCCGTGGAAGACATGGCTTGGCAGTTCGGGCTGTACTGTTCCCATGAGGCACAGGGTCAGACTGATTTGCATATAGCCATGTTTGAAATGGGGTGGCTGAGTGGGCTAAAAAATGGTGATGGATTAAACCCAGATCAGTTGACTGGGGGTGAGTGTTTGATTTGCTCAAACGCTCCGTCCATCATCCCCTTTTGTATCGCTTTGTTCGCCCTAAGTGTGGCAGGGTATGCTCAGACGTGAGTCCCTTGCTCACTTGGCCACTGGATTCAAGATAGCCTGGCTGATGAGGATTATGAATCCGAAACCGGTCCCAGGATGCTTGTTTCCGGTCCATGGAAGACATGGCTTGGCAGTTCGGGCTGTACTGTTCCCATGAGGCACAGGGTCAGACTGATTTGCATATAGCCATGTTTGAAATGGGGTGGCTGAATGGGCTAAAGAATGGTGATGGATTAAACCCAGATCAGTTGACTGGGGGTGAGTGTTTGATTTGCTCAAACGCTCCGTCCATCATCCCCTTTTGTATCGCTTTGTTCGCCCTAAGTGTGGCAGGGTATGCTCAGACGTGAGTCCCTTGCTTACTTGGCCACTGGATTCAAGATAGCCTGGCTGATGAGGATTATGAGTCCGAAACCGGTCCTTGGATGCTTGTTTCCAGTCCATGGAAGACATGGCTTGGCAGTTCGGGCTGTACTGTTCCCATGAGGCACAGGGTCAGACTGATTTGCATATAGCCATGTTTGAAATGGGGTGGCTGAGTGGGCTAAAGAATGGCGATGGATTAAACCCAGATCAGTTGACTGGGGGTGAGTGTTTGATTTGCTCAAACGCTCCGTCCATCATCCCCTTTTGTATCGCTTTGTTCGCCCTAAGTGTGGCAGGGTATGCTCAGACGTGAGTCCCTTGCTCACTTGGCCACTGGATTCAAGATAGCCTGGCTGATGAGCATTATGAATCCGAAACCGGTCCCAGGATGCTTGTTTCCGGTCCGTGGAAGACATGGCTTGGCAGTTCGGGCTGTACTGTTCCCATGAGGCACAGGGTCAGACTGATTTGCATATAGCCATGTTTGAAATGGGGTGGCTGAGTGGGCTAAAAAATGGTGATGGATTAAACCCAGATCAGTTGACTGGGGGTGAGTGTTTGATTTGCTCAAACGCTCCGTCCATCATCCCCTTTTGTATCGCTTTGTTCGCCCTAAGTGTGGCAGGGTATGCTCAGACGTGAGTCCCTTGCTCACTTGGCCACTGGATTCAAGATAGCCTGGCTGATGAGGATTATGAATCCGAAACCGGTCCCAGGATGCTTGTTTCCGGTCCATGGAAGACATGGCTTGGCAGTTCGGGCTGTACTGTTCCCATGAGGCACAGGGTCAGACTGATTTGCATATAGCCATGTTTGAAATGGGGTGGCTGAATGGGCTAAAGAATGGTGATGGATTAAACCCAGATCAGTTGACTGGGGGTGAGTGTTTGATTTGCTCAAACGCTCCGTCCATCATCCCCTTTTGTATCGCTTTGTTCGCCCTAAGTGTGGCAGGGTATGCTCAGACGTGAGTCCCTTGCTTACTTGGCCACTGGATTCAAGATAGCCTGGCTGATGAGGATTATGAATCCGAAACCGGTCCCTGGATGCTTGTTTCCAGTCCATGGAAGACATGGCTTGGCAGTTCGGGCTGTACTGTTCCCATGAGGCACAGGGTCAGACTGATTTGCATATAGCCATGTTTGAAATGGGGTGGCTGAATGGGCTAAAGAATGGTGATGGATTAAACCCAGATCAGTTGACTGGGGGTGAGTGTTTGATTTGCTCAAACGCTCCGTCCATCATCCCCTTTGGTATCGCTTTGTTCGCCCTAAGTGTGGCAGGGTATGCTCAGACGTGAGTCCCTTGCTTACTTGGCCACTGGATTCAAGATAGCCTGGCTGATGAGGATTATGAATCCGAAACCGGTCCCTGGATGCTTGTTTCCAGTCCATGAAAGACATGGCTTGGCAGTTCGGGCTGTACTGTTCCCATGAGGCACAGGGTCAGACTGATTTGCATATAGCCATGTTTGAAATGGGGTGGCTGAGTGGGCTAAAGAATGGCGATGGATTAAACCCAGATCAGTTGACTGGGGGTGAGTGTTTGATTTGCTCAAACGCTCCGTCCATCATCCCCTTTTGTATCGCTTTGTTCGCCCTAAGTGTGGCAGGGTATGCTCAGACGTGAGTCCCTTGCTCACTTGGCCACTGGATTCAAGATAGCCTGGCTGATGAGCATTATGAATCCGAAACCGGTCCCAGGATGCTTGTTTCCGGTCCATGGAAGACATGGCATGGCAGTTCGGGCTGTACTGTACCCATGAGGCGCAGGGTCAGACTGATTTGCATATAGCCATGTTTGAAATGGGGTGGCTGAGTGGGCTAAAGAATGGTGATGGATTAAACCCAGATCAGTTGACTGGGGGTGAGTGTTTGATTTGCTCAAACGCTCCGTCCATCATCCCCTTTTGTATCGCTTTGTTCGCCCTAAATGTGGCAGGGTATGCTCAGACGTGAGTCCCTTGCTCACTTGGCCACTGGATTCAAGATAGCCTGGCTGATGAGGATTATGAATCCGAAACCGGTCCCAGGATGCTTCTTTCCGGTCCATCGAAGACATGTCTTGGCAGTTCGGGCTGTACTGTTCCCATGAGGCACAGGGTCAGACTGATTTGCATATAGCCATGTTTGAAATGGGGTGGCTGAGTGGGCTAAAGAATTGTGATGGATTAAACCCAGATCAGTTGACTGGGGGTGAGTGTTTGATTTGCTCAAACGCTCCGTCCATCATCCACTTTTGTATCGCTTTGTTCGCCCTAAGTGTGGCAGGGTATGCTCAGACTTGAGTCCCTTGCTCACTTGGCCATTGGATTCAAGATAGCCTGGCTGATGAGGATTATGAATCCGAAACCGGTCCCAGGATGCTTGTTTCCGGTCCGTGGAAGACATGGCTTGGCAGTTCGGGCTGTACTGTTCCCATGAGGCACAGGGTCAGACTGATTTGCATATAGCCATGTTTGAAATGGGGTGGCTGAGTGGGCTAAAAAATGGTGATGGATTAAACCCAGATCAGTTGACTGGGGGTGAGTGTTTGATTTGCTCAAACGCTCCGTCCATCATCCCCTTTTGTATCGCTTTGTTCGCCCTAAGTGTGGCAGGGTATGCTCAGACGTGAGTCCCTTGCTCACTTGGCCACTGGATTCAAGATAGCCTGGCTGATGAGGATTATGAATCCGAAACCGGTCCCAGGATGCTTGTTTCCGGTCCATGGAAGACATGGCTTGGCAGTTCGGGCTGTACTGTTCCCATGAGGCACAGGGTCAGACTGATTTGCATATAGCCATGTTTGAAATGGGGTGGCTGAATGGGCTAAAGAATGGTGATGGATTAAACCCAGATCAGTTGACTGGGGGTGAGTGTTTGATTTGCTCAAACGCTCCGTCCATCATCCCCTTTTGTATCGCTTTGTTCGCCCTAAGTGTGGCAGGGTATGCTCAGACGTGAGTCCCTTGCTTACTTGGCCACTGGATTCAAGATAGCCTGGCTGATGAGGATTATGAGTCCGAAACCGGTCCTTGGATGCTTGTTTCCAGTCCATGGAAGACATGGCTTGGCAGTTCGGGCTGTACTGTTCCCATGAGGCACAGGGTCAGACTGATTTGCATATAGCCATGTTTGAAATGGGGTGGCTGAGTGGGCTAAAGAATGGCGATGGATTAAACCCAGATCAGTTGACTGGGGGTGAGTGTTTGATTTGCTCAAACGCTCCGTCCATCATCCCCTTTTGTATCGCTTTGTTCGCCCTAAGTGTGGCAGGGTATGCTCAGACGTGAGTCCCTTGCTCACTTGGCCACTGGATTCAAGATAGCCTGGCTGATGAGCATTATGAATCCGAAACCGGTCCCAGGATGCTTGTTTCCGGTCCATGGAAGACATGGCATGGCAGTTCGGGCTGTACTGTTCCCATGAGGCCCAGGGTCAGACTGATTTGCATATAGCCATGTTTGAAATGGGGTGGCTGAGTGGGCTAAAGAATGGTGATGGATTAAACCCAGATCAGTTGACTGGGGGTGAGTGTTTGATTTGCTCAAACGCTCCGTCCGTCATCCCCTTTTGTATCGCTTAGTTCACCCTAAGTGTGGCAGGGTATGCTCAGACGTGAGTCCCTTGCTCACTTGGCCACTGGATTCAAGATAACCTGGCTGATGAGGATTATGAATCCGAAACCGGTCCCAGGATGCTTGTTTCCGGTCCATGGAAGACATGGCTTTGCAGTTCGGGCTGTACTGTTCCCATGAGGCACAGGGTCAGACTGATTTGCATATAGCCATGTTTGAAATGGGGTGGCTGAGTGGGCATGGTGATGGATTACATCCAGATCAGTTGACTGGGGGTGAGTGTTTGATTTGCTCAAACGCTCTTTCCATCATCCCCTTTTGTATCGCTTAGTTCACCCTAAGTGTGGCAGGGTATGCTCAGACGTGAGTCCCTTGCTCACTTGGCCACTGGATTCAAGATAGCCTGGCTGATGAGGATTATGAATCCGAAACCGGTCCCAGGATGCTTCTTTCCGGTCCATCGAAGACATGTCTTGGCAGTTCGGGCTGTACTGTTCCCATGAGGCACAGGGTCAGACTGATTTGCATATAGCCATGTTTGAAATGGGGTGGCTGAGTGGGCTAAAGAATTGTGATGGATTAAACCCAGATCAGTTGACTGGGGGTGAGTGTTTGATTTGCTCAAACGCTCCGTCCATCATCCCCTTTTGTATCGCTTTGTTCGCCCTAAGTGTGGCAGGGTATGCTCAGACTTGAGTCCCTTGCTCACTTGGCCACTGGATTCAAGATAGCCTGGCTGATGAGGATTATGAATCCGAAACCGGTCCCAGGATGCTTGTTTCCGGTCCGTGGAAGACATGGCTTGGCAGTTCGGGCTGTACTGTTCCCATGAGGCACAGGGTCAGACTGATTTGCATATAGCCATGTTTGAAATGGGGTGGCTGAGTGGGCTAAAAAATGGTGATGGATTAAACCCAGATCAGTTGACTGGGGGTGAGTGTTTGATTTGCTCAAACGCTCCGTCCATCATCCCCTTTTGTATCGCTTTGTTCGCCCTAAGTGTGGCAGGGTATGCTCAGACGTGAGTCCCTTGCTCACTTGGCCACTGGATTCAAGATAGCCTGGCTGATGAGGATTATGAATCCGAAACCGGTCCCAGGATGCTTGTTTCCGGTCCATGGAAGACATGGCTTGGCAGTTCGGGCTGTACTGTTCCCATGAGGCACAGGGTCAGACTGATTTGCATATAGCCATGTTTGAAATGGGGTGGCTGAATGGGCTAAAGAATGGTGATGGATTAAACCCAGATCAGTTGACTGGGGGTGAGTGTTTGATTTGCTCAAACGCTCCGTCCATCATCCCCTTTTGTATCGCTTTGTTCGCCCTAAGTGTGGCAGGGTATGCTCAGACGTGAGTCCCTTGCTTACTTGGCCACTGGATTCAAGATAGCCTGGCTGATGAGGATTATGAATCCGAAACCGGTCCCTGGATGCTTGTTTCCAGTCCATGGAAGACATGGCTTGGCAGTTCGGGCTGTACTGTTCCCATGAGGCACAGGGTCAGACTGATTTGCATATAGCCATGTTTGAAATGGGGTGGCTGAGTGGGCTAAAGAATGGTGAATGATTAAACCCAGATCAGTTGACTGGGGGTGAGTGTTTGATTTGTTCAAACGCTCCGTCCATCATCCCCTTTTGTATCGCTTTGTTCGCCCTAAGTGTGGCAGGGTATGCTCAGACGTGAGTCCCTTGATCACTTGGCCACTGGATTCAAGATAGCCTGGCTGATGAGGATTATGAATCCGAAATCGGTCCCAGGATGCTTGTTTCCGGTCCATGGAAGACATGACTTGGCAGTTCGGGCTGTACTGTTCCCATGAGGCACAGGGTCAGACTGATTTGCATATAGCCATGTTTGAAATGGGGTGGCTGAGTGGGCTAAAGAATGGCGATGGATTAAACCCAGATCAGTTGACTGGGGGTGAGTGTTTGATTTGCTCAAACGCTCCGTCCATCATCCCCTTTTGTATCGCTTTGTTCGCCCTAAGTGTGGCAGGGTATGATCAGACGTGAGTCCCTTGCTCACTTGGCCACTGGATTCAAGATAGCTTGGCTGATGAGGATTATGAATCCGAAACCGGTCCCAGGATTCTTGTTTCCGGTCCATGGAAGACATGGCTTGGCAGTTCGGGCTGTACTGTTCCCATGAGGCACAGGGTCAGACTGATTTGCATATAGCCATGTTTGAAATGGGGTGGCTGAATGGGCTAAAGAATGGTGATGGATTAAACCCAGATCAGTTGACTGGGGGTGAGTGTTTGATTTGCTCAAACGCTCCGTCCATCATCCCCTTTTGTATCGCTTTGTTCGCCCTAAGTGTGGCAGGGTATGCTCAGACGTGAGTCCCTTGCTTACTTGGCCACTGGATTCAAGATAGCCTGGCTGATGAGGATTATGAATCCGAAACCGGTCCCTGGATGCTTGTTTCCAGTCCATGAAAGACATGGCTTGGCAGTTCGGGCTGTACTGTTCCCATGAGGCACAGGGTCAGACTGATTTGCATATAGCCATGTTTGAAATGGGGTGGCTGAGTGGGCTAAAGAATGGCGATGGATTAAACCCAGATCAGTTGACTGGGGGTGAGTGTTTGATTTGCTCAAACGCTCCGTCCATCATCCCCTTTTGTATCGCTTTGTTCGCCCTAAGTGTGGCAGGGTATGCTCAGACGTGAGTCCCTTGCTCACTTGGCCACTGGATTCAAGATAGCCTGGCTGATGAGCATTATGAATCCGAAACCGGTCCCAGGATGCTTGTTTCCGGTCCATGGAAGACATGGCATGGCAGTTCGGGCTGTACTGTACCCATGAGGCGCAGGGTCAGACTGATTTGCATATAGCCATGTTTGAAATGGGGTGGCTGAGTGGGCTAAAGAATGGTGATGGATTAAACCCAGATCAGTTGACTGGGGGTGAGTGTTTGATTTGCTCAAACGCTCCGTCCATCATCCCCTTTTGTATCGCTTTGTTTGCCCTAAATGTGGCAGGGTATGCTCAGACGTGAGTCCCTTGCTCACTTGGCCACTGGATTCAAGATAGCCTGGCTGATGAGAATTATGAATCCGAAACCGGTCCCAGGATGCTTGTTTCCGGTCCATGGAAGACATGGCTTGGCAGTTCGGGCTGTACTGTTCCCATGAGGCACAGGGTCAGACTGATTTGCATATAGCCATGTTTGAAATGGGGTGGCTGAGTGGGCTAAAGAATGGTGATGGATTAAACCCAGATCAGTTGACTGGGAGTGAGTGTTTGATTTGCTCAAACGCTCCGTCCATCATTCCCTTTTGTATCGCTTTGTTCGCCCTAAGTGTGGCAGGGTATGCTCAGACGTGAGTCCCTTGCTCACTTGGCCACTGGATTCAAGATAGCCTGGCTGATGAGGATTATGAATCCGAAACCGGTCCCAGGATGCTTGTTTTCCGGTCCATGGAAGACATGGCTTGGCAGTTCGGGCTGTACTGTTCCCATGAGGCACAGGGTCAGACTGATTTGCATATAGCCATGTTTGAAATGGGGTGGCTGAGTGGGCTAAAGAATGGTGATGGATTAAACCCAGATCAGTTGACTGGGGGTGAGTGTTTGATTTGCTCAAATGCTCCGTCCATCATCCCCTTTTGTATCGCTTTGTTCGCCCTAAGTGTGGCAGGGTATGCTCAGACGTGAGTCCCTTGCTCACTTGGCCACTGGATTCAAGATAGCCTGGCTGATGAGCATTATGAATCCGAAACCGGTTCCAGGATGCTTGTTTCCGGTCCATGGAAGACATGGCTTGGCAGTTCGGGCTGTACTGTTCCCATGAGGCACAGGGTCAGACTGATTTGCATATAGCCATGTTTGAAATGGGGTGGCTGAGTGGGCTAAAGAATGGTGATGGATTAAACCCAGATCAGTTGACTGGGGGTGAGTGTTTGATTTGCTCAAACGCTCCGTCCGTCATCCCCTTTTGTATCGCTTAGTTCACCCTAAGTGTGGCAGGGTATGCTCAGACGTGAGTACCTTGATCACTTGGCCACTGGATTCAAGATAGCCTGGCTGATGAGGATTATGAATCCGAAACCGGTCCCAGGATGCTTGTTTCCGGTCCATGGAAGACATGACTTGGCAGTTCGGGCTGTACTGTTCCCATGAGGCACAGGGTCAGACTGATTTGCATATAGCCATGTTTGAAATGGGGTGGCTGAGTGGGCTAAAGAATGGTGATGGATTAAACCCAGATCAGTTGACTGGGGGTGAGTGTTTGATTTGCTCAAACGCTCCGTCCATCATCCCCTTTTGTATCGCTTTGTTCGCCCTAAATGTGGCAGGGTATGCTCAGACGTGAGTCCCTTGCTCACTTGGCCACTGGATTCAAGATGGCCTGGCTGATGAGGATTATGAATCCAAAACCGGTCCCAGGATGCTTGTTTCCGGTCCATGGAAGACATGGCTTGGCAGTTCGGGCTGTACTGTTCCCATGAGGCACAGGGTCAGACTGATTTGCATATAGCCATGTTTGAAATGGGGTGGCTGAGTGGGCTAAAGAATGGTGATGGATTAAACCCAGATCAGTTGACTGGGGGTGAGTGTTTGATTTGCTCAAACGCTCCGTCCATCATCCCCTTTTGTATCGCTTTGTTCGCCCTAAGTGTGGCCAGGTATGCTAAGACGTGAGTCCCTTGCTCACTTGGCCACTGGATTCAAGATAGCCTGGCTGATGAGGATTATGATTCCGAAACCGGTCCCAGGATGCTTGTTTCCGGTCCATGGAAGACATGGCTTGGCAGTTCGGGCTGTACTGTTCCCATGAGGCACAGGGTCAGACTGATTTGCATATAGCCATGTTTGAAATGGGGTGGCTGAGTGGGCTAAAGAATGGTGATGGATTAAACCCAGATCAGTTGACTGGGGGTGAGTGTTTGATTTGCTCAAACGCTCCGTCCATCATCCCCTTTTGTATCGCTTTGTTCGCCCTAAGTGTGGCAGGGTATGCTCAGACGTGAGTCCCTTGCTCACTTGGCCACTGGATTCAAGATAGCCTGGCTGATGAGGATTATGAATCCGAAACCGGTCCCAGGATGCTTGTTTCCGGTCCATGGAAGACATGGCTTGGCAGTTCGGGCTGTACTGTTCCCATGAGGCACAGGGTCAGACTGATTTGCATATAGCCATGTTTGAAATGGGGTGGCTTAATGGGCTAAAGAATGGTGATGGATTAAACCCAGATCAGTTGAATGGGAGTGAGTGTTTGATTTGCTCAAACGCTCCGTCCATCATCCCCTTTTGCATCGCTTTGTTCGCCCTAAGTGTGGCAGGGTATGCTCAGACGTGAGTCCCTTGCTCACTTGGCCACTGGATTCAAGATAGCCTGGCTGATGAGGATTATGAATCCGAAACCGGTCCCAGGATGCTTGTTTCCGGTCCATGGAAGACATGGCATGGCAGTTCGGGCTGTACTGTTCCCATGAGGCGCAGGGTCAGACTGCTTTGCATATAGACATGTTTGAAATGGGGTGGCTGAGTGGGCTAAAGAATAGTGATGGATTAAACCCAGATCAGTTGACTGGGGGTGAGTGTTTGATTTGCTCAAACGCTCCGTCCATCATCCCCTTTGGTATCGCTTTGTTCGCCCTAAGTGTGGCAGGGTATGCTCAGACGTGAGTCCCTTGCTCACTTGGCCACTGGATTCAAGATAGCCTGGCTGATGAGCATTATGAATCCGAAACCGGTCCCAGGATGCTTGTTTCCGGTCCATGGAAGACATGGCATGGCAGTTCGGGCTGTACTGTTCCCATGAGGCGCAGGGTCAGAATGATTTGCATATAGCCATGTTTGAAATGGGGTGGCTGAGTGGGCTAAAGAATGGTGATGGATTAAACCCAGATCAGTTGACTGGGGGTGAGTGTTTGATTTGCTCAAACGCTCCGTCCGTCATCCCCTTTTGTATCGCTTAGTTCACCCTAAGTGTGGCAGGGTATGCTCAGACGTGAGTCCCTTGCTCACTTGGCCACTGGATTCAAGATAGCCTGGCTGATGAGGATTATGAATCCGAAACCGGTCCCAGGATGCTTGTTTCCGGTCCATGGAAGACATGGCTTTGCAGTTCGGGCTGTACTGTTCCCATGAGGCACAGGGTCAGACTGATTTGCATATAGCCATGTTTGAAATGGGGTGGCTGAGTGGGCATGGTGATGGATTAAATCCAGATCAGTTGACTGGGGGTGAGTGTTTGATTTGCTCAAACGCTCTGTCCATCATCCCCTTTTGTATCGCTTAGTTCACCCTAAGTGTGGCAGGGTATGCTCAGACGTGAGTCCCTTGCTCACTTGGCCACTGGATTCAAGATAGCCTGGCTGATGAGGATTATGAATCTGAAACCGGTCCCAGGATGCTTCTTTCCGGTCCATCGAAGACATGTCTTGGCAGTTCGGGCTGTACTGTTCCCATGAGGCACAGGGTCAGACTGATTTGCATATAGCCATGTTTGAAATGGGGTGGCTGAGTGGGCTAAAGAATTGTGATGGATTAAACCCAGATCAGTTGACTGGGGGTGAGTGTTTGATTTGCTCAAACGCTCCGTCCATCATCCACTTTTGTATCGCTTTGTTCGCCCTAAGTGTGGCAGGGTATGCTCAGACTTGAGTCCCTTGCTCACTTGGCCACTGGATTCAAGATAGCCTGGCTGATGAGGATTATGAATCCGAAACCGGTCCCAGGATGCTTGTTTCCGGTCCGTGGAAGACATGGCTTGGCAGTTCGGGCTGTACTGTTCCCATGAGGCACAGGGTCAGACTGATTTGCATATAGCCATGTTTGAAATGGGGTGGCTGAGTGGGCTAAAAAATGGTGATGGATTAAACCCAGATCAGTTGACTGGGGGTGAGTGTTTGATTTGCTCAAACGCTCCGTCCATCATCCCCTTTTGTATCGCTTTGTTCGCCCTAAGTGTGGCAGGGTATGCTCAGACGTGAGTCCCTTGCTCACTTGGCCACTGGATTCAAGATAGCCTGGCTGATGAGGATTATGAATCCGAAACCGGTCCCAGGATGCTTGTTTCCGGTCCATGGAAGACATGGCTTGGCAGTTCGGGCTGTACTGTTCCCATGAGGCACAGGGTCAGACTGATTTGCATATAGCCATGTTTGAAATGGGGTGGCTTAATGGGCTAAAGAATGGTGATGGATTAAACCCAGATCAGTTGAATGGGAGTGAGTGTTTGATTTGCTCAAACGCTCCGTCCATCATCCCCTTTTGCATCGCTTTGTTCGCCCTAAGTGTGGCAGGGTATGCTCAGACGTGAGTCCCATGCTCACTTGGCCACTGGATTCAAGATAGCCTGGCTGATGAGGATTATGAATCCGAAACCGGTCCCAGGATGCTTGTTTCCGGTCCATGGAAGACATGGCATGGCAGTTCGGGCTGTACTGTTCCCATGAGGCGCAGGGTCAGACTGCTTTGCATATAGACATGTTTGAAATGGGGTGGCTGAGTGGGCTAAAGAATAGTGATGGATTAAACCCAGATCAGTTGACTGGGGGTGAGTGTTTGATTTGCTCAAACGCTCCGTCCATCATCCCCTTTGGTATCGCTTTGTTCGCCCTAAGTGTGGCAGGGTATGCTCAGACGTGAGTCCCTTGCTCACTTGGCCACTGGATTCAAGATAGCCTGGCTGATGAGCATTATGAATCCGAAACCGGTCCCAGGATGCTTGTTTCCGGTCCATGGAAGACATGGCATGGCAGTTCGGGCTGTACTGTTCCCATGAGGCGCAGGGTCAGAATGATTTGCATATAGCCATGTTTGAAATGGGGTGGCTGAGTGGGCTAAAGAATGGTGATGGATTAAACCCAGATCAGTTGACTGGGGGTGAGTGTTTGATTTGCTCAAACGCTCCGTCCGTCATCCCCTTTTGTATCGCTTAGTTCACCCTAAGTGTGGCAGGGTATGCTCAGACGTGAGTCCCTTGCTCACTTGGCCACTGGATTCAAGATAGCCTGGCTGATGAGGATTATGAATCCGAAACCGGTCCCAGGATGCTTGTTTCCGGTCCATGGAAGACATGGCTTTGCAGTTCGGGCTGTACTGTTCCCATGAGGCACAGGGTCAGACTGATTTGCATATAGCCATGTTTGAAATGGGGTGGCTGAGTGGGCATGGTGATGGATTAAATCCAGATCAGTTGACTGGGGGTGAGTGTTTGATTTGCTCAAACGCTCTGTCCATCATCCCCTTTTGTATCGCTTAGTTCACCCTAAGTGTGGCAGGGTATGCTCAGACGTGAGTCCCTTGCTCACTTGGCCACTGGATTCAAGATAGCCTGGCTGATGAGGATTATGAATCTGAAACCGGTCCCAGGATGCTTCTTTCCGGTCCATCGAAGACATGTCTTGGCAGTTCGGGCTGTACTGTTCCCATGAGGCACAGGGTCAGACTGATTTGCATATAGCCATGTTTGAAATGGGGTGGCTGAGTGGGCTAAAGAATTGTGATGGATTAAACCCAGATCAGTTGACTGGGGGTGAGTGTTTGATTTGCTCAAACGCTCCGTCCATCATCCACTTTTGTATCGCTTTGTTCGCCCTAAGTGTGGCAGGGTATGCTCAGACTTGAGTCCCTTGCTCACTTGGCCACTGGATTCAAGATAGCCTGGCTGATGAGGATTATGAATCCGAAACCGGTCCCAGGATGCTTGTTTCCGGTCCGTGGAAGACATGGCTTGGCAGTTCGGGCTGTACTGTTCCCATGAGGCACAGGGTCAGACTGATTTGCATATAGCCATGTTTGAAATGGGGTGGCTGAGTGGGCTAAAAAATGGTGATGGATTAAACCCAGATCAGTTGACTGGGGGTGAGTGTTTGATTTGCTCAAACGCTCCGTCCATCATCCCCTTTTGTATCGCTTTGTTCGCCCTAAGTGTGGCAGGGTATGCTCAGACGTGAGTCCCTTGCTCACTTGGCCACTGGATTCAAGATAGCCTGGCTGATGAGGATTATGAATCCGAAACCGGTCCCAGGATGCTTGTTTCCGGTCCATGGAAGACATGGCTTGGCAGTTCGGGCTGTACTGTTCCCATGAGGCACAGGGTCAGACTGATTTGCATATAGCCATGTTTGAAATGGGGTGGCTGAATGGGCTAAAGAATGGTGATGGATTAAACCCAGATCAGTTGACTGGGGGTGAGTGTTTGATTTGCTCAAACGCTCCGTCCATCATCCCCTTTTGTATCGCTTTGTTCGCCCTAAGTGTGGCAGGGTATGCTCAGACGTGAGTCCCTTGCTTACTTGGCCACTGGATTCAAGATAGCCTGGCTGATGAGGATTATGAGTCCGAAACCGGTCCTTGGATGCTTGTTTCCAGTCCATGGAAGACATGGCTTGGCAGTTCGGGCTGTACTGTTCCCATGAGGCACAGGGTCAGACTGATTTGCATATAGCCATGTTTGAAATGGGGTGGCTGAGTGGGCTAAAGAATGGCGATGGATTAAACCCAGATCAGTTGACTGGGGGTGAGTGTTTGATTTGCTCAAACGCTCCGTCCATCATCCCCTTTTGTATCGCTTTGTTCGCCCTAAGTGTGGCAGGGTATGCTCAGACGTGAGTCCCTTGCTCACTTGGCCACTGGATTCAAGATAGCCTGGCTGATGAGCATTATGAATCCGAAACCGGTCCCAGGATGCTTGTTTCCGGTCCATGGAAGACATGGCATGGCAGTTCGGGCTGTACTGTTCCCATGAGGCCCAGGGTCAGACTGATTTGCATATAGCCATGTTTGAAATGGGGTGGCTGAGTGGGCTAAAGAATGGTGATGGATTAAACCCAGATCAGTTGACTGGGGGTGAGTGTTTGATTTGCTCAAACGCTCCGTCCGTCATCCCCTTTTGTATCGCTTAGTTCACCCTAAGTGTGGCAGGGTATGCTCAGACGTGAGTCCCTTGCTCACTTGGCCACTGGATTCAAGATAGCCTGGCTGATGAGGATTATGAATCCGAAACCGGTCCCAGGATGCTTGTTTCCGGTCCATGGAAGACATGGCTTTGCAGTTCGGGCTGTACTGTTCCCATGAGGCACAGGGTCAGACTGATTTGCATATAGCCATGTTTGAAATGGGGTGGCTGAGTGGGCATGGTGATGGATTACATCCAGATCAGTTGACTGGGGGTGAGTGTTTGATTTGCTCAAACGCTCTTTCCATCATCCCCTTTTGTATCGCTTAGTTCACCCTAAGTGTGGCAGGGTATGCTCAGACGTGAGTCCCTTGCTCACTTGGCCACTGGATTCAAGCTAGCCTGGCTGATGAGGATTATGAATCCGAAACCGGTCCCAGGATGCTTCTTTCCGGTCCATCGAAGACATGTCTTGGCAGTTCGGGCTGTACTGTTCCCATGAGGCACAGGGTCAGACTGATTTGCATATAGCCATGTTTGAAATGGGGTGGCTGAATGGGCTAAAGAATGGTGATGGATTAAACCCAGATCAGTTGACTGGGGGTGAGTGTTTGATTTGCTCAAACGCTCCGTCCATCATCCCCTTTTGTATCGCTTTGTTCGCCCTAAGTGTGGCAGGGTATGCTCAGACGTGAGTCCCTTGCTTACTTGGCCACTGGATTCAGGATAGCCTGGCTGATGAGGATTATGAATCCGAAACCGGTCCCTGGATGCTTGTTTCCAGTCCATGGAAGACATGGCTTGGCAGTTCGGGCTGTACTGTTCCCATGAGGCACAGGGTCAGACTGATTTGCATATAGCCATGTTTGAAATGGGGTGGCTGAGTGGGCTAAAGAATGGTGAATGATTAAACCCAGATCAGTTGACTGGGGGTGAGTGTTTGATTTGTTCAAACGCTCCGTCCATCATCCCCTTTTGTATCGCTTTGTTCGCCCTAAGTGTGGCAGGGTATGCTCAGACGTGAGTCCCTTGATCACTTGGCCACTGGATTCAAGATAGCCTGGCTGATGAGGATTATGAATCCGAAACCGGTCCCAGGATGCTTGTTTCCGGTCCATGGAAGACATGACTTGGCAGTTCGGGCTGTACTGTTCCCATGAGGCACAGGGTCAGACTGATTTGCATATAGCCATGTTTGAAATGGGGTGGCTGAGTGGGCTAAAGAATGGCGATGGATTAAACCCAGATCAGTTGACTGGGGGTGAGTGTTTGATTTGCTCAAACGCTCCGTCCATCATCCCCTTTTGTATCGCTTTGTTCGCCCTAAATGTGGCAGGGTATGCTCAGACGTGAGTCCCTTGCTCACTTGGCCACTGGATTCAAGATAGCCTGGCTGATGAGAATTATGAATCCGAAACCGGTCCCAAGATGCTTGTTTCCGGTCCATGGAAGACATGGCTTGGCAGTTCGGGCTGTACTGTTCCCATGAGGCACAGGGTCAGACTGATTTGCATATAGCCATGTTTGAAATGGGGTGGCTGAGTGGGCTAAAGAATGGTGATGGATTAAACCCAGATCAGTTGACTGGGGGTGAGTGTTTGATTTGCTCAAACGCTCCGTCCATCATCCCCTTTTGTATCGCTTTGTTCGCCCTAAGTGTGGCAGGGTATGCTCAGACGTGAGTCCCTTGCTCACTTGGCCACTGGATTCAAGATAGCCTGGCTGATGAGGATTATGAATCCGAAACCGGTCCCAGGATGCTTGTTTCCGGTCCATGGAAGACATGGCTTGGCAGTTCGGGCTGTACTGTTCCCATGAAGCACAGGGTCAGACTGATTTGCATATAGCCATGTTTGAAATGGGGTGGCTGAGTGGGCTAAAGAATGGTGATGGATTAAACCCAGATCAGTTGAATGGGAGTGAGTGTTTGATTTGCTCAAACGCTCGTCCATCATCCCCTTTTGTATCGCTTTGTTCGCCCTAAGTGTGGCAGGGTATGCTCAGACGTGAGTCCCTTGCTCACTTGGCCACTGGATTCAAGATAGCCTGGCTGATGAGGATTATGAATCCGAAACCGGTCCCAGGATGCTTGTTTTCCGGTCCATGGAAGACATGGCTTGGCAGTTCGGGCTGTGCTGTTCCCATGAGGCACAGGGTCAGACTGATTTGCATATTGCCATGTTTGAAATGGGGTGGCTGAGTGGGCTAAAGAATGGTGATGGATTAAACCCAGATCAGTTGACTGGGGGTGAGTGTTTGATTTGCTCAAACGCTCCGTCCATCATCCCCTTTGGTATCGCTTTGTTCGCCCTAAGTGTGGCAGGGTATGCTCAGACGTGAGTCCCTTGCTCACTTGGCCACTGGATTCAAGATAGCCTGGCTGATGAGCATTATGAATCCGAAACCGGTCCCAGGATGCTTGTTTCCGGTCCATGGAAGACATGGCTTGGCAGTTCGGGCTGTACTGTTCCCATGAGGCGCAGGGTCAGACTGATTTGCATATAGCCATGTTTGAAATGGGGTGGCTGAGTGGGCTAAAGAATGGTGATGGATTAAACCCAGATCAGTTGACTGGGGGTGAGTGTTTGATTTGCTCAAACGCTCCGTCCGTCATCCCCTTTTATATCGCTTAGTTCACCCTAAGTGTGGCAGGGTATGCTCAGACGTGAGTCCCTTGCTCACTTGGCCACTGGATTCAAGATAGCCTGGCTGATGAGGATTATGAATCCGAAACCGGTCCCAGGATGCTTGTTTCCGGTCCATGGAAGACATGTCTTGGCAGTTCGGGCTGTACTGTTCCCATGAGGCACAGGGTCAGACTGATTTGCATATAGCCATGTTTGAAATGGGGTGGCTGAGTGGGCTAAAGAATTGTGATGGAATAAACCCAGATCAGTTGACTGGGGGTGAGTGTTTGATTTGCTCAAACGCTCCGTCCATCATCCACTTTTGTATCGCTTTGTTCGCCCTAAGTGTGGCAGGGTATGCTCAGACGTGAGTCCCTTGCTCACTTGGCCACTGGATTCAAGATAGCCTGGCTGATGAGGATTATGAATACGAAACCGGTCCCAGGATGCTTGTTTCCGGTCCATGGAAGACATGGCTTGGCAGTTTGGGCTGTACTGTTCCCATGAGGCACAGGGTCAGACTGATTTGCATATAGCCATGTTTGAAATGGGGTGGCTGAGTGGGCTAAAGAATGGTGATGGATTAAACCCAGATCAGTTGACTGGGGGTGAGTGTTTGATTTGCTCAAACGCTCCGTCCATCATCCCCTTTTGTATCGCTTTGTTCGCCCTAAGTGTGGCAGGGTATGCTCAGACGTGAGTCCCTTGCTCACTTGGCCACTGGATTCAAGATAGCCTGGCTGATGAGGATTATGAATCCCAAACCGGTCCCAGGATGCTTGTTTCCAGTCCATGGAAGACATGGCTTGGCAATTCGGGCTGTACTGTTCCCATGAGGCACAGGGTCAGACTGATTTGCATATAGCCATGTTTGAAATGGGGTGGCTGAGTGGGCTAAAGAATGGTGATGGATTAAACCCAGATCAGTTGACTGGGGGTGAGTGTTTGATTTGCTCAAACGCTCCGTCCATCATCCCCTTTTGTATCGCTTTGTTCGCCCTAAGTGTGGCAGGGTATGCTCAGACGTGAGTCCCTTGCTCACTTGGCCACTGGATTCAAGATAGCCTGGCTGATGAGGATTATGAATCCGAAACCGGTCCCTGGAAGCTTGTTTCCGGGCCATGGAAGACATGGCTTGGCAGTTCGGGCTGTACTGTTCCCATGAGGCACAGGGTCAGACTGATTTGCATATAGCCATGTTTGAAATGGGGTGGCTGAGTGGGCTAAAGAATGGTGATGGATTAAACCCAGATCAGTTGACTGGGGGTGAGTGTTTGATTTGCTCAAACGCTCCGTCCATCATCCCCTTTTGTATCGCTTTGTTCGCCCTAAGTGTGGCAGGGTATGCTCAGACGTGAGTCCCTTGCTCACTTGGCCACTGGATTCAAGATAGCCTGGCTGATGAGAATTATGAATCCGAAACCGGTCCCAGGATGCTTGTTTCCGGTCCATGGAAGACATGGCTTGGCAGTTCGGGCTGTACTGTTCCCATGAGGCACAGGGTCAGACTGATTTGCATATAGCCATGTTTGAAATGGGGTGGCTGAGTGGGCTAAAGAATGGTGATGGATTAAACCCAGATCAGTTGACTGGGGGTGAGTGTTTGATTTGCTCAAACGCTCCGTCCATCATCCCCTTTTGTATCGCTTTGTTCGCCCTAAGTGTGGCAGGGTATGCTCAGACGTGAGCCCCTTGCTCACTTGGCCACTGGATTCAAGATAGCCTGGCTGATGAGGATTATGAATCCGAAACCGGTCCCAGGATGCTTGTTTCCGGTCCATGGAAGACATGGCTTGGCAGTTCGGGCTGTACTGTTCCCATGAGGCACAGGGTCAGACTGATTTGCATATAGCCATGTTTGAAACGGGGTGGCTGAGTGGGCTAAAGAATGGTGATGGATTAAACCCAGATCAGTTGACTGGGGGTGAGTGTTTGATTTGCTCAAACGCTCCGTCCATCATCCCCTTTTGTATCGCTTTGTTCGCCCTAAGTGTGGCAGGGTATGCTCAGACGTGAGTCCCTTGCTCACTTGGCCACTCGATTCAAGATAGCCTGGCTGATGAGGATTATGAATCCGAAACCGGTCCCAGGATGCTTGTTTCCGGTCCATGGAAGACATGGCTTGGCAGTTCGGGCTGTACTGTTCCCATGATGCACAGGGTCAGACTGATTTGCATATAGCCATGTTTGAAATGGGGTGGCTGAGTGGGCTAAAGAATGGTGATGGATTAAACCCAGATCAGTTGACTGGGAGTGAGTGTTTGATTTGCTCAAACGCTCCGTCCATCATCCCCTTTTGTATCGCTTTGTTCGCCCTAAGTGTGGCAGGGTATGCTCAGACGTGAGTCCCTTGCTCACTTGGCCACTGGATTCAAGATAGCCTGGCTGATGAGGATTATGAATCCGAAACCGGTCCCAGGATGCTTGTTTTCCGGTCCATGGAAGACATGGCTTGGCAGTTCGGGCTGTACTGTTCCCATGAGGCACACGGTCAGACTGATTTGCATATAGCCATGTTTGAAATGGGGTGGCTGAGTGGGCTAAAGAATGGTGATGGATTAAACCCAGATCAGTTGACTGGGAGTGAGTGTTTGATTTGCTCAAACGCTCCGTCCATCATCCCCTTTTGTATCGCTTTGTTCGCCCTAAGTGTGGCAGGGTATGCTCAGACGTGAGTCCCTTGCTCACTTGGCCACTGGATTCAAGATAGCCTGGCTGATGAGGATTATGAATCCGAAACCGGTCCCAGGATGCTTGTTTTCCGGTCCATGGAAGACATGGCTTGGCAGTTCGGGCTGTACTGTTCCCATGAGGCACAGGGTCAGACTGATTTGCATATAGCCATGTTTGAAATGGGGTGGCTGAGTGGGCTAAAGAATGGTGATGGATTAAACCCAGATCAGTTGACTGGGGGTGAGTGTTTGATTTGCTCAAACGCTCCGTCCATCATCCCCTTTTGTATCGCTTTGTTCGCCCTAAGTGTGGCAGGGTGTGCTCAGACGTGAGTCCCTTGCTCACTTGGCCACTGGATTCAAGATAGCCTGGCTGATGAGGATTATGAATCCGAAACCGGTCCCAGGATGCTTGTTTCTGGTCCATGGAAGACATGGCTTGGCAGTTCGGGCTGTACTGTTCCCATGAGGCACAGGGTCAGACTGATTTGCATATAGCCATGTTTGAAATAGGGTGGCTGAGTGGGCTAAAGAATGGTGATGGATTAAACCCAGATCAGTTGACTGGGGGTGAGTGTTTGATTTGCTCAAACGCTCCGTCCGTCATCCCCTTTTGTATCGCTTCGTTCACCCTAAGTGTGGCAGGGTATGCTCAGACGTGAGTCCCTTGCTCACTTGGCCACTGGATTCAAGATAGCCTGGCTGATGAGGATTATGAATCCGAAACCGGTCCCAGGATGCTTGTTTCCGGTCCATGGAAGACATGTCTTGGCAGTTCGGGCTGTACTGTTCCCATGAGGCACAGGGTCAGACTGATTTGCATATAGCCATGTTTGAAATGGGGTGGCTGAGTGGGCTAAAGAATTGTGATGGATTAAACCCAGATCAGTTGACTGGGGGTGAGTGTTTCATTTGCTCAAACGCTCCGTCCATCATCCACTTTTGTATCGCTTTGTTCGCCCTAAGTGTGGCAGGGTATGCTCAGACGTGAGTCCCTTGCTCACTTGGCCACTGGATTCAAGATAGCCTGGCTGATGAGGATTATGAATCCAAAACCGGTTACAGGATGCTTGTTTCCAGTCCATGGAAGACATGGCTTGGCAGTTCGGGCTGTACTGTTCCCATGAGGCACAGGGTCAGACTGATTTGCATATAGCCATGTTTGAAATGGGGTGGCTGAGTGGGCTAAAGAATTGTGATGGATTAAACCCAGATCAGTTGACTGGGGGTGAGTGTTTGATTTGCTCAAACGCTCCGTCCATCATCCACTTTTGTATCGCTTTGTTCGCCCTAAGTGTGGCAGGGTATGCTCAGACGTGAGTCCCTTGCTCACTTGGCCACTGGATTCAAGATAGCCTGGCTGATGAGGATTATGAATCCGAAACCGGTCCCAGGATGCTTGTTTCCGGTCCATGGAAGACATGTCTTGGCAGTTCGGGCTGTACTGTTCCCATGAGGCACAGGGTCAGACTGATTTGCATATAGCCATGTTTGAAATGGGGTGGCTGAGTGGGCTAAAGAATTGTGATGGATTAAACCCAGATCAGTTGACTGGGGGTGAGTGTTTGATTTGCTCAAACGCTCCGTCCATCATCCACTTTTGTATCACTTTGTTCGCCCTAAGTGTGGCAGGGTATGCTCAGACGTGAGTCCCTTGCTCACTTGGCCACTGGATTCAAGATAGCCTGGCTGATGAGGATTATGAATCCAAAACCGGTCCCAGGATGCTTGTTTCCAGTCCATGGAAGACATGGCTTGGCAGTTCGGGCTGTACTGTTCCCATGAGGCACAGGGTCAGACTGATTTGCATATAGCCATGTTTGAAATGGGGTGGCTGAGTGGGCTAAAGAATGGTGATGGATTAAACCCAGATCAGTTGACTGGGGGTGAGTGTTTGACTTGCTCAAACGCTCCGTCCATCATCCCCTTTTGTATCGCTTTGTTCGCCCTAAGTGTGGCAGAGTATGCTCAGACGTGAGTCCCTTGCTCACTTGGCCACTGGATTCAAGATAGCCTGGCTGATGAGGATTATGAATCCGAAACCGGTCCCAGGATGCTTGTTTCCGGTCCATGGAAGACATGGCTTGGCAGTTCGGGCTGTACTGTTCCCATGAGGCACAGGGTCAGACTGATTTGCATATAGCCATGTTTGAAATGGGGTGGCTGAGTGGGCTAAAGAACGGTGATGGATTAAACCCAGATCAGTTGACTGGGGTGAGTGCTTGATTTGCTCAAACGCTCCGTCCATCATCCCCTTTTGTATCGCTTTGTTCGCCCTAAGTGTGGCAGGATATGCTCAGACGTGAGTCCCTGGCTCACTTGGCCACTGGATTCAAGATAGCCTGGCTGATGAGGATTATGAATCCGAAACCGGTCCCAGGATGCTTGTTTCCGGTCCATGGAAGACATGGCTTGGCAGTTCGGGATGTACTGTTCCCATGAGGCACAGGGTCAGACTGATTTGCATATAGCCATGTTTGAAATGGGGTGGCTGAGTGGGCTAAAGAATGGTGATGGATCAGACCCAGATCAGTTGACTGGGGGTGAGTGTTTGATTTGCTCAAACGCTCCGTCCATCATCCCCTTTTGTATCGCTTTGTTCGCCCTAAGTGTGGCAGGGTATGATCAGACGTGAGTCCCTTGCTCACTTGGCCACTGGATTCAAGATAGCCTGGCTGATGAGGATTATGAATCCGAAACCGGTCCCAGGATGCTTGTTTCCGGTCCATGGAAGACATGTCTTGGCAGTTCGGGCTGTACTGTTCCCATGAGGCACAGGGTCAGACTGATTTGCATATAGCCATGTTTGAAATGGGGTGGCTGAGTGGGCTAAAGAATTGTGATGGATTAAACCCAGATCAGTTGACTGGGGGTGAGTGTTTGATTTGCTCAAACGCTCCGTCCATCATCCACTTTTGTATCGCTTTGTTCGCCCTAAGTGTGGCAGGGTATGCTCAGACGTGAGTCCCTTGCTCACTTGGCCACTGGATTCAAGATAGCCTGGCTGATGAGGATTATGAATCCAAAACCGGTCCCAGGATGCTTGTTTCCAGTCCATGGAAGACATGGCTTGGCAGTTCGGGCTGTACTGTTCCCATGAGGCACAGGGTCAGACTGATTTGCATATAGCCATGTTTGAAATGGGGTGGCTGAGTGGGCTAAAGAATGGTGATGGATTAAACCCAGATCAGTTGACTGGGGGTGAGTGTTTGACTTGCTCAAACGCTCCGTCCATCATCCCCTTTTGTATCGCTTTGTTCGCCCTAAGTGTGGCAGGGTATGCTCAGACGTGAGTCCCTTGCTCACTTGGCCACTGGATTCAAGATAGCCTGGCTGATGAGGATTATGAATCCGAAACCGGTCCCAGGATGCTTGTTTCCGGTCCATGGAAGACATGGCTTGGCAGTTCGGGCTGTACTGTTCCCATGAGGCACAGGGTCAGACTGATTTGCATATAGCCATGTTTGAAATGGGGTGGCTGAGTGGGCTAAAGAACGGTGATGGATTAAACCCAGATCAGTTGACTGGGGTGAGTGCTTGATTTGCTCAAACGCTCCGTCCATCATCCCCTTTTGTATCGCTTTGTTCGCCCTAAGTGTGGCAGGATATGCTCAGACGTGAGTCCCTGGCTCACTTGGCCACTGGATTCAAGATAGCCTGGCTGATGAGGATTATGAATCCGAAACCGGTCCCAGGATGCTTGTTTCCGGTCCATGGAAGACATGGCTTGGCAGTTCGGGATGTACTGTTCCCATGAGGCACAGGGTCAGACTGATTTGCATATAGCCATGTTTGAAATGGGGTGGCTGAGTGGGCTAAAGAATGGTGATGGATCAGACCCAGATCAGTTGACTGGGGGTGAGTGTTTGATTTGCTCAAACGCTCCGTCCATCATCCCCTTTTGTATCGCTTTGTTCGCCCTAAATGTGGCAGGGTATGCTCAGACTTGAGTCCCTTGCTCACTTGGCCACTGGATTCAAGATAGCCTGGCTGATGAGGATTATGAATCCGAAACCGGTCCCAGGATGCTTGTTTCCGGTCCGTGGAAGACATGGCTTGGCAGTTCGGGCTGTACTGTTCCCATGAGGCACAGGGTCAGACTGATTTGCATATAGCCATGTTTGAAATGGGGTGGCTGAGTGGGCTAAAAAATGGTGATGGATTAAACCCAGATCAGTTGACTGGGGGTGAGTGTTTGATTTGCTCAAACGCTCCGTCCATCATCCCCTTTTGTATCGCTTTGTTCGCCCTAAGTGTGGCAGGGTATGCTCAGACGTGAGTCCCTTGCTCACTTGGCCACTGGATTCAAGATAGCCTGGCTGATGAGGATTATGAATCCGAAACCGGTCCCAGGATGCTTGTTTCCGGTCCATGGAAGACATGGCTTGGCAGTTCGGGCTGTACTGTTCCCATGAGGCACAGGGTCAGACTGATTTGCATATAGCTATGTTTGAAATGGGGTGGCTGAATGGGCTAAAGAATGGTGATGGATTAAACCCAGATCAGTTGACTGGGGGTGAGTGTTTGATTTGCTCAAACGCTCCGTCCATCATCCCCTTTTGTATCGCTTTGTTCGCCCTAAGTGTGGCAGGGTATGCTCAGACGTGAGTCCCTTGCTTACTTGGCCACTGGATTCAAGATAGCCTGGCTGATGAGGATTATGAATCCGAAACCGGTCCCTGGATGCTTGTTTCCAGTCCATGGAAGACATGGCTTGGCAGTTCGGGCTGTACTGTTACCATGAGGCACAGGGTCAGACTGATTTGCATATAGCCATGTTTGAAATGGGGTGGCTGAGTGGGCTAAAGAATGGTGAATGATTAAACCCAGATCAGTTGACTGGGGGTGAGTGTTTGATTTGTTCAAACGCTCCGTCCATCATCCCCTTTTGTATCGCTTTGTTCGCCCTAAGTGTGGCAGGGTATGCTCAGACGTGAGTCCCTTGATCACTTGGCCACTGGATTCAAGATAGCCTGGCTGATGAGGATTATGAATCCGAAACCGGTCCCAGGATGCTTGTTTCCGGTCCATGGAAGACATGACTTGGCAGTTCGGGCTGTACTGTTCCCATGAGGCACAGGGTCAGACTGATTTGCATATAGCCATGTTTGAAATGGGGTGGCTGAGTGGGCTAAAGAATGGCGATGGATTAAACCCAGATCAGTTGACTGGGGGTGAGTGTTTGATTTGCTCAAACGCTCCGTCCATCATCCCCTTTTGTATCGCTTTGTTCGCCCTAAATGTGGCAGGGTATGCTCAGACGTGAGTCCCTTGCTCACTTGGCCACTGGATTCAAGATAGCCTGGCTGATGAGAATTATGAATCCGAAACCGGTCCCAAGATGCTTGTTTCCGGTCCATGGAAGACATGGCTTGGCAGTTCGGGCTGTACTGTTCCCATGAGGCACAGGGTCAGACTGATTTGCATATAGCCATGTTTGAAATGGGGTGGCTGAGTGGGCTAAAGAATGGTGATGGATTAAACCCAGATCAGTTGACTGGGGGTGAGTGTTTGATTTGCTCAAACGCTCCGTCCATCATCCCCTTTTGTATCGCTTTGTTCGCCCTAAATGTGGCAGGGTATGCTCAGACGTGAGTCCCTTGCTCACTTGGCCACTGGATTCAAGATAGCCTGGCTGATGAGAATTATGAATCCGAAACCGGTCCCAGGATGCTTGTTTCCGGTCCATGGAAGACATGGCTTGGCAGTTCGGGCTGTACTGTTCCCATGAGGCACAGGGTCAGACTGATTTGCATATAGCCATGTTTGAAATGGGGTGGCTGAGTGGGCTAAAGAATGGTGATGGATTAAACCCAGATCAGTTGACTGGGAGTGAGTGTTTGATTTGCTCAAACGCTCCGTCCATCATTCCCTTTTGTATCGCTTTGTTCGCCCTAAGTGTGGCAGGGTATGCTCAGACGTGAGTCCCTTGCTCACTTGGCCACTGGATTCAAGATAGCCTGGCTGATGAGGATTATGAATCCGAAACCGGTCCCAGGATGCTTGTTTTCCGGTCCATGCAAGACATGGCTTGGCAGTTCGGGCTGTACTGTTCCCATGAGGCACAGGGTCAGACTGATTTGCATATAGCCATGTTTGAAATGGGGTGGCTGAGTGGGCTAAAGAATGGTGATGGATTAAACCCAGATCAGTTGACTGGGGGTGAGTGTTTGATTTGCTCAAATGCTCCGTCCATCATCCCCTTTTGTATCGCTTTGTTCGCCCTAAGTGTGGCAGGGTATGCTCAGACGTGAGTCCCTTGCTCACTTGGCCACTGGATTCAAGATAGCCTGGCTGATGAGCATTATGAATCCGAAACCGGTTCCAGGATGCTTGTTTCCGGTCCATGGAAGACATGGCTTGGCAGTTCGGGCTGTACTGTTCCCATGAGGCACAGGGTCAGACTGATTTGCATATAGCCATGTTTGAAATGGGGTGGCTGAGTGGGCTAAAGAATGGTGATGGATTAAACCCAGATCAGTTGACTGGGGGTGAGTGTTTGATTTGCTCAAACGCTCCGTCCGTCATCCCCTTTTGTATCGCTTAGTTCACCCTAAGTGTGGCAGGGTATGCTCAGACGTGAGTACCTTGATCACTTGGCCACTGGATTCAAGATAGCCTGGCTGATGAGGATTATGAATCCGAAACCGGTCCCAGGATGCTTGTTTCCGGTCCATGGAAGACATGACTTGGCAGTTCGGGCTGTACTGTTCCCATGAGGCACAGGGTCAGACTGATTTGCATATAGCCATGTTTGAAATGGGGTGGCTGAGTGGGCTAAAGAATGGTGATGGATTAAACCCAGATCAGTTGACTGGGGGTGAGTGTTTGATTTGCTCAAACGCTCCGTCCATCATCCCCTTTTGTATCGCTTTGTTCGCCCTAAATGTGGCAGGGTATGCTCAGACGTGAGTCCCTTGCTCACTTGGCCACTGGATTCAAGATGGCCTGGCTGATGAGGATTATGAATCCGAAACCGGTCCCAGGATGCTTGTTTCCGGTCCATGGAAGACATGGCTTGGCAGTTCGGGCTGTACTGTTCCCATGAGGCACAGGGTCAGACTGATTTGCATATAGCCATGTTTGAAATGGGGTGGCTGAGTGGGCTAAAGAATGGTGATGGATTAAACCCAGATCAGTTGACTGGGGGTGAGTGTTTGATTTGCTCAAACGCTCCGTCCATCATCCCCTTTTGTATCGCTTTGTTCGCCCTAAGTGTGGCCAGGTATGCTAAGACGTGAGTCCCTTGCTCACTTGGCCACTGGATTCAAGATAGCCTGGCTGATGAGGATTATGATTCCGAAACCGGTCCCAGGATGCTTGTTTCCGGTCCATGGAAGACATGGCTTGGCAGTTCGGGCTGTACTGTTCCCATGAGGCACAGGGTCAGACTGATTTGCATATAGCCATGTTTGAAATGGGGTGGCTGAGTGGGCTAAAGAATGGTGATGGATTAAACCCAGATCAGTTGACTGGGGGTGAGTGTTTGATTTGCTCAAACGCTCCGTCCATCATCCCCTTTTGTATCGCTTTGTTCGCCCTAAGTGTGGCAGGGTATGCTCAGACGTGAGTCCCTTGCTCACTTGGCCACTGGATTCAAGATAGCCTGGCTGATGAGGATTATGAATCCGAAACCGGTCCCAGGATGCTTGTTTCCGGTCCATGGAAGACATGGCTTGGCAGTTCGGGCTGTACTGTTCCCATGAGGCACAGGGTCAGACTGATTTGCATATAGCCATGTTTGAAATGGGGTGGCTGAGTGGGCTAAAGAATGGTGATGGATTAAACCCAGATCAGTTGAATGGGAGTGAGTGTTTGATTTGCTCAAACGCTCCGTCCATCATCCCCTTTTGCATCGCTTTGTTCGCCCTAAGTGTGGCAGGGTATGCTCAGACGTGAGTCCCTTGCTCACTTGGCCACTGGATTCAAGATAGCCTGGCTGATGAGGATTATGAATCCGAAACCGGTCCCAGGATGCTTGTTTCCGGTCCATGGAAGACATGGCATGGCAGTTCGGGCTGTACTGTTCCCATGAGGCGCAGGGTCAGACTGCTTTGCATATAGCCATGTTTGAAATGGGGTGGCTGAGTGGGCTAAAGAATAGTGATGGATTAAACCCAGATCAGTTGACTGGGGGTGAGTGTTTGATTTGCTCAAACGCTCCGTCCATCATCCCCTTTGGTATCGCTTTGTTCGCCCTAAGTGTGGCAGGGTATGCTCAGACGTGAGTCCCTTGCTCACTTGGCCACTGGATTCAAGATAGCCTGGCTGATGAGCATTATGAATCCGAAACCGGTCCCAGGATGCTTGTTTCCGGTCCATGGAAGACATGGCATGGCAGTTCGGGCTGTACTGTTCCCATGAGGCGCAGGGTCAGAATGATTTGCATATAGCCATGTTTGAAATGGGGTGGCTGAGTGGGCTAAAGAATGGTGATGGATTAAACCCAGATCAGTTGACTGGGGGTGAGTGTTTGATTTGCTCAAACGCTCCGTCCGTCATCCCCTTTTGTATCGCTTAGTTCACCCTAAGTGTGGCAGGGTATGCTCAGACGTGAGTCCCTTGCTCACTTGGCCACTGGATTCAAGATAGCCTGGCTGATGAGGATTATGAATCCGAAACCGGTCCCAGGATGCTTGTTTCCGGTCCATGGAAGACATGGCTTTGCAGTTCGGGCTGTACTGTTCCCATGAGGCACAGGGTCAGACTGATTTGCATATAGCCATGTTTGAAATGGGGTGGCTGAGTGGGCATGGTGATGGATTAAATCCAGATCAGTTGACTGGGGGTGAGTGTTTGATTTGCTCAAACGCTCTGTCCATCATCCCCTTTTGTATCGCTTAGTTCACCCTAAGTGTGGCAGGGTATGCTCAGACGTGAGTCCCTTGCTCACTTGGCCACTGGATTCAAGATAGCCTGGCTGATGAGGATTATGAATCCGAAACCGGTCCCAGGATGCTTCTTTCCGGTCCATCGAAGACATGTCTTGGCAGTTCGGGCTGTACTGTTCCCATGAGGCACAGGGTCAGACTGATTTGCATATAGCCATGTTTGAAATGGGGTGGCTGAGTGGGCTAAAGAATTGTGATGGATTAAACCCAGATCAGTTGACTGGGGGTGAGTGTTTGATTTGCTCAAACGCTCCGTCCATCATCCACTTTTGTATCGCTTTGTTCGCCCTAAGTGTGGCAGGGTATGCTCAGACTTGAGTCCCTTGCTCACTTGGCCACTGGATTCAAGATAGCCTGGCTGATGAGGATTATGAATCCGAAACCGGTCCCAGGATGCTTGTTTCCGGTCCGTGGAAGACATGGCTTGGCAGTTCGGGCTGTACTGTTCCCATGAGGCACAGGGTCAGACTGATTTGCATATAGCCATGTTTGAAATGGGGTGGCTGAGTGGGCTAAAAAATGGTGATGGATTAAACCCAGATCAGTTGACTGGGGGTGAGTGTTTGATTTGCTCAAACGCTCCGTCCATCATCCCCTTTTGTATCGCTTTGTTCGCCCTAAGTGTGGCAGGGTATGCTCAGACGTGAGTCCCTTGCTCACTTGGCCACTGGATTCAAGATAGCCTGGCTGATGAGGATTATGAATCCGAAACCGGTCCCAGGATGCTTGTTTCCGGTCCATGGAAGACATGGCTTGGCAGTTCGGGCTGTACTGTTCCCATGAGGCACAGGGTCAGACTGATTTGCATATAGCCATGTTTGAAATGGGGTGGCTGAATGGGCTAAAGAATGGTGATGGATTAAACCCAGATCAGTTGACTGGGGGTGAGTGTTTGATTTGCTCAAACGCTCCGTCCATCATCCCCTTTTGTATCGCTTTGTTCGCCCTAAGTGTGGCAGGGTATGCTCAGACGTGAGTCCCTTGCTTACTTGGCCACTGGATTCAAGATAGCCTGGCTGATGAGGATTATGAGTCCGAAACCGGTCCTTGGATGCTTGTTTCCAGTCCATGGAAGACATGGCTTGGCAGTTCGGGCTGTACTGTTCCCATGAGGCACAGGGTCAGACTGATTTGCATATAGCCATGTTTGAAATGGGGTGGCTGAGTGGGCTAAAGAATGGCGATGGATTAAACCCAGATCAGTTGACTGGGGGTGAGTGTTTGATTTGCTCAAACGCTCCGTCCATCATCCCCTTTTGTATCGCTTTGTTCGCCCTAAGTGTGGCAGGGTATGCTCAGACGTGAGTCCTTTGCTCACTTGGCCACTGGATTCAAGATAGCCTGGCTGATGAGCATTATGAATCCGAAACCGGTCCCAGGATGCTTGTTTCCGGTCCATGGAAGACATGGCATGGCAGTTCGGGCTGTACTGTTCCCATGAGGCCCAGGGTCAGACTGATTTGCATATAGCCATGTTTGAAATGGGGTGGCTGAGTGGGCTAAAGAATGGTGATGCATTAAACCCAGATCAGTTGACTGGGGGTGAGTGTTTGATTTGCTCAAACGCTCCGTCCGTCATCCCCTTTTGTATCGCTTAGTTCACCCTAAGTGTGGCAGGGTATGCTCAGACGTGAGTCCCTTGCTCACTTGGCCACTGGATTCAAGATAGCCTGGCTGATGAGGATTATGAATCCGAAACCGGTCCCAGGATGCTTGTTTCCGGTCCATGGAAGACATGGCTTTGCAGTTCGGGCTGTACTGTTCCCATGAGGCACAGGGTCAGACTGATTTGCATATAGCCATGTTTGAAATGGGGTGGCTGAGTGGGCATGGTGATGGATTACATCCAGATCAGTTGACTGGGGGTGAGTGTTTGATTTGCTCAAACGCTCTTTCCATCATCCCCTTTTGTATCGCTTAGTTCACCCTAAGTGTGGCAGGGTATGCTCAGACGTGAGTCCCTTGCTCACTTGGCCACTGGATTCAAGATAGCCTGGCTGATGAGGATTATGAATCCGAAACCAGTCCCAGGATGCTTCTTTCCGGTCCATCGAAGACATGTCTTGGCAGTTCGGGCTGTACTGTTCCCATGAGGCACAGGGTCAGACTGATTTGCATATAGCCATGTTTGAAATGGGGTGGCTGAGTGGGCTAAAGAATTGTGATGGATTAAACCCAGATCAGTTGACTGGGGGTGAGTGTTTGATTTGCTCAAACGCTCCGTCCATCATCCCCTTTTGTATCGCTTTGTTCGCCCTAAGTGTGGCAGGGTATGCTCAGACTTGAGTCCCTTGCTCACTTGGCCACTGGATTCAAGATAGCCTGGCTGATGAGGATTATGAATCCGAAACCGGTCCCAGGATGCTTGTTTCCGGTCCGTGGAAGACATGGCTTGGCAGTTCGGGCTGTACTGTTCCCATGAGGCACAGGGTCAGACTGATTTGCATATAGCCATGTTTGAAATGGGGTGGCTGAGTGGGCTAAAAAATGGTGATGGATTAAACCCAGATCAGTTGACTGGGGGTGAGTGTTTGATTTGCTCAAACGCTCCGTCCATCATCCCCTTTTGTATCGCTTTGTTCGCCCTAAGTGTGGCAGGGTATGCTCAGACGTGAGTCCCTTGCTCACTTGGCCACTGGATTCAAGATAGCCTGGCTGATGAGGATTATGAATCCGAAACCGGTCCCAGGATGCTTGTTTCCGGTCCATGGAAGACATGGCTTGGCAGTTCGGGCTGTACTGTTCCCATGAGGCACAGGGTCAGACTGATTTGCATATAGCCATGTTTGAAATGGGGTGGCTGAATGGGCTAAAGAATGGTGATGGATTAAACCCAGATCAGTTGACTGGGGGTGAGTGTTTGATTTGCTCAAACGCTCCGTCCATCATCCCCTTTTGTATCGCTTTGTTCGCCCTAAGTGTGGCAGGGTATGCTCAGACGTGAGTCCCTTGCTTACTTGGCCACTGGATTCAAGATAGCCTGGCTGATGAGGATTATGAATCCGAAACCGGTCCCTGGATGCTTGTTTCCAGTCCATGGAAGACATGGCTTGGCAGTTCGGGCTGTACTGTTCCCATGAGGCACAGGGTCAGACTGATTTGCATATAGCCATGTTTGAAATGGGGTGGCTGAGTGGGCTAAAGAATGGTGAATGATTAAACCCAGATCAGTTGACTGGGGGTGAGTGTTTGATTTGCTCAAACGCTCCGTCCATCATCCCCTTTTGTATCGCTTTGTTCGCCCTAAGTGTGGCCAGGTATGCTAAGACGTGAGTCCCTTGCTCACTTGGCCACTGGATTCAAGATAGCCTGGCTGATGAGGATTATGATTCCGAAACCGGTCCCAGGATGCTTGTTTCCGGTCCATGGAAGACATGGCTTGGCAGTTCGGGCTGTACTGTTCCCATGAGGCACAGGGTCAGACTGATTTGCATATAGCCATGTTTGAAATGGGGTGGCTGAGTGGGCTAAAGAATGGTGATGGATTAAACCCAGATCAGTTGACTGGGGGTGAGTGTTTGATTTGCTCAAACGCTCCGTCCATCATCCCCTTTTGTATCGCTTTGTTCGCCCTAAGTGTGGCAGGGTATGCTCAGACGTGAGTCCCTTGCTCACTTGGCCACTGGATTCAAGATAGCCTGGCTGATGAGGATTATGAATCCGAAACCGGTCCCAGGATGCTTGTTTCCGGTCCATGGAAGACATGGCTTGGCAGTTCGGGCTGTACTGTTCCCATGAGGCACAGGGTCAGACTGATTTGCATATAGCCATGTTTGAAATGGGGTGGCTGAGTGGGCTAAAGAATGGTGATGGATTAAACCCAGATCAGTTGAATGGGAGTGAGTGTTTGATTTGCTCAAACGCTCCGTCCATCATCCCCTTTTGCATCGCTTTGTTCGCCCTAAGTGTGGCAGGGTATGCTCAGACGTGAGTCCCTTGCTCACTTGGCCACTGGATTCAAGATAGCCTGGCTGATGAGGATTATGAATCCGAAACCGGTCCCAGGATGCTTGTTTCCGGTCCATGGAAGACATGGCATGGCAGTTCGGGCTGTACTGTTCCCATGAGGCGCAGGGTCAGACTGCTTTGCATATAGCCATGTTTGAAATGGGGTGGCTGAGTGGGCTAAAGAATAGTGATGGATTAAACCCAGATCAGTTGACTGGGGGTGAGTGTTTGATTTGCTCAAACGCTCCGTCCATCATCCCCTTTGGTATCGCTTTGTTCGCCCTAAGTGTGGCAGGGTATGCTCAGACGTGAGTCCCTTGCTCACTTGGCCACTGGATTCAAGATAGCCTGGCTGATGAGCATTATGAATCCGAAACCGGTCCCAGGATGCTTGTTTCCGGTCCATGGAAGACATGGCATGGCAGTTCGGGCTGTACTGTTCCCATGAGGCGCAGGGTCAGAATGATTTGCATATAGCCATGTTTGAAATGGGGTGGCTGAGTGGGCTAAAGAATGGTGATGGATTAAACCCAGATCAGTTGACTGGGGGTGAGTGTTTGATTTGCTCAAACGCTCCGTCCGTCATCCCCTTTTGTATCGCTTAGTTCACCCTAAGTGTGGCAGGGTATGCTCAGACGTGAGTCCCTTGCTCACTTGGCCACTGGATTCAAGATAGCCTGGCTGATGAGGATTATGAATCCGAAACCGGTCCCAGGATGCTTGTTTCCGGTCCATGGAAGACATGGCTTTGCAGTTCGGGCTGTACTGTTCCCATGAGGCACAGGGTCAGACTGATTTGCATATAGCCATGTTTGAAATGGGGTGGCTGAGTGGGCATGGTGATGGATTAAATCCAGATCAGTTGACTGGGGGTGAGTGTTTGATTTGCTCAAACGCTCTGTCCATCATCCCCTTTTGTATCGCTTAGTTCACCCTAAGTGTGGCAGGGTATGCTCAGACGTGAGTCCCTTGCTCACTTGGCCACTGGATTCAAGATAGCCTGGCTGATGAGGATTATGAATCCGAAACCGGTCCCAGGATGCTTCTTTCCGGTCCATCGAAGACATGTCTTGGCAGTTCGGGCTGTACTGTTCCCATGAGGCACAGGGTCAGACTGATTTGCATATAGCCATGTTTGAAATGGGGTGGCTGAGTGGGCTAAAGAATTGTGATGGATTAAACCCAGATCAGTTGACTGGGGGTGAGTGTTTGATTTGCTCAAACCCTCCGTCCATCATCCACTTTTGTATCGCTTTGTTCGCCCTAAGTGTGGCAGGGTATGCTCAGACTTGAGTCCCTTGCTCACTTGGCCACTGGATTCAAGATAGCCTGGCTGATGAGGATTATGAATCCGAAACCGGTCCCAGGATGCTTGTTTCCGGTCCGTGGAAGACATGGCTTGGCAGTTCGGGCTGTACTGTTCCCATGAGGCACAGGGTCAGACTGATTTGCATATAGCCATGTTTGAAATGGGGTGGCTGAGTGGGCTAAAAAATGGTGATGGATTAAACCCAGATCAGTTGACTGGGGGTGAGTGTTTGATTTGCTCAAACGCTCCGTCCATCATCCCCTTTTGTATCGCTTTGTTCGCCCTAAGTGTGGCAGGGTATGCTCAGACGTGAGTCCCTTGCTCACTTGGCCACTGGATTCAAGATAGCCTGGCTGATGAGGATTATGAATCCGAAACCGGTCCCAGGATGCTTGTTTCCGGTCCATGGAAGACATGGCTTGGCAGTTCGGGCTGTACTGTTCCCATGAGGCACAGGGTCAGACTGATTTGCATATAGCCATGTTTGAAATGGGGTGGCTGAATGGGCTAAAGAATGGTGATGGATTAAACCCAGATCAGTTGACTGGGGGTGAGTGTTTGATTTGCTCAAACGCTCCGTCCATCATCCCCTTTTGTATCGCTTTGTTCGCCCTAAGTGTGGCAGGGTATGCTCAGACGTGAGTCCCTTGCTTACTTGGCCACTGGATTCAAGATAGCCTGGCTGATGAGGATTATGAGTCCGAAACCGGTCCTTGGATGCTTGTTTCCAGTCCATGGAAGACATGGCTTGGCAGTTCGGGCTGTACTGTTCCCATGAGGCACAGGGTCAGACTGATTTGCATATAGCCATGTTTGAAATGGGGTGGCTGAGTGGGCTAAAGAATGGCGATGGATTAAACCCAGATCAGTTGACTGGGGGTGAGTGTTTGATTTGCTCAAACGCTCCGTCCATCATCCCCTTTTGTATCGCTTTGTTCGCCCTAAGTGTGGCAGGGTATGCTCAGACGTGAGTCCCTTGCTCACTTGGCCACTGGATTCAAGATAGCCTGGCTGATGAGCATTATGAATCCGAAACCGGTCCCAGGATGCTTGTTTCCGGTCCATGGAAGACATGGCATGGCAGTTCGGGCTGTACTGTTCCCATGAGGCCCAGGGTCAGACTGATTTGCATATAGCCATGTTTGAAATGGGGTGGCTGAGTGGGCTAAAGAATGGTGATGGATTAAACCCAGATCAGTTGACTGGGGGTGAGTGTTTGATTTGCTCAAACGCTCCGTCCGTCATCCCCTTTTGTATCGCTTAGTTCACCCTAAGTGTGGCAGGGTATGCTCAGACGTGAGTCCCTTGCTCACTTGGCCACTGGATTCAAGATAGCCTGGCTGATGAGGATTATGAATCCGAAACCGGTCCCAGGATGCTTGTTTCCGGTCCATGGAAGACATGGCTTTGCAGTTCGGGCTGTACTGTTCCCATGAGGCACAGGGTCAGACTGATTTGCATATAGCCATGTTTGAAATGGGGTGGCTGAGTGGGCATGGTGATGGATTACATCCAGATCAGTTGACTGGGGGTGAGTGTTTGATTTGCTCAAACGCTCTTTCCATCATCCCCTTTTGTATCGCTTAGTTCACCCTAAGTGTGGCAGGGTATGCTCAGACGTGAGTCCCTTGCTCACTTGGCCACTGGATTCAAGATAGCCTGGCTGATGAGGATTATGAATCCGAAACCGGTCCCAGGATGCTTGTTTCCGGTCCGTGGAAGACATGGCTTGGCAGTTCGGGCTGTACTGTTCCCATGAGGCACAGGGTCAGACTGATTTGCATATAGCCATGTTTGAAATGGGGTGGCTGAGTGGGCTAAAAAATGGTGATGGATTAAACCCAGATCAGTTGACTGGGGGTGAGTGTTTGATTTGCTCAAACGCTCCGTCCATCATCCCCTTTTGTATCGCTTTGTTCGCCCTAAGTGTGGCAGGGTATGCTCAGACGTGAGTCCCTTGCTCACTTGGCCACTGGATTCAAGATAGCCTGGCTGATGAGGATTATGAATCCGAAACCGGTCCCAGGATGCTTGTTTCCGGTCCATGGAAGACATGGCTTGGCAGTTCGGGCTGTACTGTTCCCATGAGGCACAGGGTCAGACTGATTTGCATATAGCCATGTTTGAAATGGGGTGGCTGAATGGGCTAAAGAATGGTGATGGATTAAACCCAGATCAGTTGACTGGGGGTGAGTGTTTGATTTGCTCAAACGCTCCGTCCATCATCCCCTTTTGTATCGCTTTGTTCGCCCTAAGTGTGGCAGGGTATGCTCAGACGTGAGTCCCTTGCTTACTTGGCCACTGGATTCAAGATAGCCTGGCTGATGAGGATTATGAGTCCGAAACCGGTCCTTGGATGCTTGTTTCCAGTCCATGGAAGACATGGCTTGGCAGTTCGGGCTGTACTGTTCCCATGAGGCACAGGGTCAGACTGATTTGCATATAGCCATGTTTGAAATGGGGTGGCTGAGTGGGCTAAAGAATGGCGATGGATTAAACCCAGATCAGTTGACTGGGGGTGAGTGTTTGATTTGCTCAAACGCTCCGTCCATCATCCCCTTTTGTATCGCTTTGTTCGCCCTAAGTGTGGCAGGGTATGCTCAGACGTGAGTCCCTTGCTCACTTGGCCACTGGATTCAAGATAGCCTGGCTGATGAGCATTATGAATCCGAAACCGGTCCCAGGATGCTTGTTTCCGGTCCATGGAAGACATGGCATGGCAGTTCGGGCTGTACTGTTCCCATGAGGCCCAGGGTCAGACTGATTTGCATATAGCCATGTTTGAAATGGGGTGGCTGAGTGGGCTAAAGAATGGTGATGGATTAAACCCAGATCAGTTGACTGGGGGTGAGTGTTTGATTTGCTCAAACGCTCCGTCCGTCATCCCCTTTTGTATCGCTTAGTTCACCCTAAGTGTGGCAGGGTATGCTCAGACGTGAGTCCCTTGCTCACTTGGCCACTGGATTCAAGATAGCCTGGCTGATGAGGATTATGAATCCGAAACCGGTCCCAGGATGCTTGTTTCCGGTCCATGGAAGACATGGCTTTGCAGTTCGGGCTGTACTGTTCCCATGAGGCACAGGGTCAGACTGATTTGCATATAGCCATGTTTGAAATGGGGTGGCTGAGTGGGCATGGTGATGGATTACATCCAGATCAGTTGACTGGGGGTGAGTGTTTGATTTGCTCAAACGCTCTTTCCATCATCCCCTTTTGTATCGCTTAGTTCACCCTAAGTGTGGCAGGGTATGCTCAGACGTGAGTCCCTTGCTCACTTGGCCACTGGATTCAAGATAGCCTGGCTGATGAGGATTATGAATCCGAAACCGGTCCCAGGATGCTTCTTTCCGGTCCATCGAAGACATGTCTTGGCAGTTCGGGCTGTACTGTTCCCATGAGGCACAGGGTCGGACTGATTTGCATATAGCCATGTTTGAAATGGGGTGGCTGAGTGGGCTAAAGAATTGTGATGGATTAAACCCAGATCAGTTGACTGGGGGTGAGTGTTTGATTTGCTCAAACGCTCCGTCCATCATCCCCTTTTGTATCGCTTTGTTCGCCCTAAGTGTGGCAGGGTATGCTCAGACTTGAGTCCCTTGCTCACTTGGCCACTGGATTCAAGATAGCCTGGCTGATGAGGATTATGAATCCGAAACCGGTCCCAGGATGCTTGTTTCCGGTCCGTGGAAGACATGGCTTGGCAGTTCGGGCTGTACTGTTCCCATGAGGCACAGGGTCAGACTGATTTGCATATAGCCATGTTTGAAATGGGGTGGCTGAGTGGGCTAAAAAATGGTGATGGATTAAACCCAGATCAGTTGACTGGGGGTGAGTGTTTGATTTGCTCAAACGCTCCGTCCATCATCCCCTTTTGTATCGCTTTGTTCGCCCTAAGTGTGGCAGGGTATGCTCAGACGTGAGTCCCTTGCTCACTTGGCCACTGGATTCAAGATAGCCTGGCTGATGAGGATTATGAATCCGAAACCGGTCCCAGGATGCTTGTTTCCGGTCCATGGAAGACATGGCTTGGCAGTTCGGGCTGTACTGTTCCCATGAGGCACAGGGTCAGACTGATTTGCATATAGCCATGTTTGAAATGGGGTGGCTGAATGGGCTAAAGAATGGTGATGGATTAAACCCAGATCAGTTGACTGGGGGTGAGTGTTTGATTTGCTCAAACGCTCCGTCCATCATCCCCTTTTGTATCGCTTTGTTCGCCCTAAGTGTGGCAGGGTATGCTCAGACGTGAGTCCCTTGCTTACTTGGCCACTGGATTCAAGATAGCCTGGCTGATGAGGATTATGAATCCGAAACCGGTCCCTGGATGCTTGTTTCCAGTCCATGGAAGACATGGCTTGGCAGTTCGGGCTGTACTGTTCCCATGAGGCACAGGGTCAGACTGATTTGCATATAGCCATGTTTGAAATGGGGTGGCTGAGTGGGCTAAAGAATGGTGAATGATTAAACCCAGATCAGTTGACTGGGGGTGAGTGTTTGATTTGTTCAAACGCTCCGTCCATCATCCCCTTTTGTATCGCTTTGTTCGCCCTAAGTGTGGCAGGGTATGCTCAGACGTGAGTCCCTTGATCACTTGGCCACTGGATTCAAGATAGCCTGGCTGATGAGGATTATGAATCCGAAACCGGTCCCAGGATGCTTGTTTCCGGTCCATGGAAGACATGACTTGGCAGTTCGGGCTGTACTGTTCCCATGAGGCAAAGGGTCAGACTGATTTGCATATAGCCATGTTTGAAATGGGGTGGCTGAGTGGGCTAAAGAATGGCGATGGATTAAACCCAGATCAGTTGACTGGGGGTGAGTGTTTGATTTGCTCAAACGCTCCGTCCATCATCCCCTTTTGTATCGCTTTGTTCGCCCTAAATGTGGCAGGGTATGCTCAGACGTGAGTCCCTTGCTCACTTGGCCACTGGATTCAAGATAGCCTGGCTGATGAGAATTATGAATCCGAAACCGGTCCCAAGATGCTTGTTTCCGGTCCATGGAAGACATGGCTTGGCAGTTCGGGCTGTACTGTTCCCATGAGGCACAGGGTCAGACTGATTTGCATATAGCCATGTTTGAAATGGGGTGGCTGAGTGGGCTAAAGAATGGTGATGGATTAAACCCAGATCAGTTGACTGGGGGTGAGTGTTTGATTTGCTCAAACGCTCCGTCCATCATCCCCTTTTGTATCGCTTTGTTCGCCCTAAGTGTGGCAGGGTATGCTCAGACGTGAGCCCCTTGCTCACTTGGCCACTGGATTCAAGATAGCCTGGCTGATGAGGATTATGATTCCGAAACCGGTCCCAGGATGCTTGTTTCCGGTCCATGGAAGACATGGCTTGGCAGTTCGGGCTGTACTGTTCCCATGAGGCACAGGGTCAGACTGATTTGCATATAGCCATGTTTGAAATGGGGTGGCTGAGTGGGCTAAAGAATGGTGATGGATTAAACCCAGATCAGTTGACTGGGGGTGAGTGTTTGATTTGCTCAAACGCTCCGTCCATCATCCCCTTTTGTATCGCTTTGTTCGCCCTAAGTGTGGCAGGGTATGCTCAGACGTGAGTCCCTTGCTCACTTGGCCACTGGATTCAAGATAGCCTGGCTGATGAGGATTATGAATCCGAAACCGGTCCCAGGATGCTTGTTTCCGGTCCATGGAAGACATGGCTTGGCAGTTCGGGCTGTACTGTTCCCATGAAGCACAGGGTCAGACTGATTTGCATATAGCCATGTTTGAAATGGGGTGGCTGAGTGGGCTAAAGAATGGTGATGGATTAAACCCAGATCAGTTGAATGGGAGTGAGTGTTTGATTTGCTCAAACGCTCGTCCATCATCCCCTTTTGTATCGCTTTGTTCGCCCTAAGTGTGGCAGGGTATGCTCAGACGTGAGTCCCTTGCTCACTTGGCCACTGGATTCAAGATAGCCTGGCTGATGAGGATTATGAATCCGAAACCGGTCCCAGGATGCTTGTTTTCCGGTCCATGGAAGACATGGCTTGGCAGTTCGGGCTGTGCTGTTCCCATGAGGCACAGGGTCAGACTGATTTGCATATTGCCATGTTTGAAATGGGGTGGCTGAGTGGGCTAAAGAATGGTGATGGATTAAACCCAGATCAGTTGACTGGGGGTGAGTGTTTGATTTGCTCAAACGCTCCGTCCATCATCCCCTTTGGTATCGCTTTGTTCGCCCTAAGTGTGGCAGGGTATGCTCAGACGTGAGTCCCTTGCTCACTTGGCCACTGGATTCAAGATAGCCTGGCTGATGAGCATTATGAATCCGAAACCGGTCCCAGGATGCTTGTTTCCGGTCCATGGAAGACATGGCTTGGCAGTTCGGGCTGTACTGTTCCCATGAGGCGCAGGGTCAGACTGATTTGCATATAGCCATGTTTGAAATGGGGTGGCTGAGTGGGCTAAAGAATGGTGATGGATTAAACCCAGATCAGTTGACTGGGGGTGAGTGTTTGATTTGCTCAAACGCTCCGTCCGTCATCCCCTTTTATATCGCTTAGTTCACCCTAAGTGTGGCAGGGTATGCTCAGACGTGAGTCCCTTGCTCACTTGGCCACTGGATTCAAGATAGCCTGGCTGATGAGGATTATGAATCCGAAACCGGTCCCAGGATGCTTGTTTCCGGTCCATGGAAGACATGTCTTGGCAGTTCGGGCTGTACTGTTCCCATGAGGCACAGGGTCAGACTGATTTGCATATAGCCATGTTTGAAATGGGGTGGCTGAGTGGGCTAAAGAATTGTGATGGAATAAACCCAGATCAGTTGACTGGGGGTGAGTGTTTGATTTGCTCAAACGCTCCGTCCATCATCCACTTTTGTATCGCTTTGTTCGCCCTAAGTGTGGCAGGGTATGCTCAGACGTGAGTCCCTTGCTCACTTGGCCACTGGATTCAAGATAGCCTGGCTGATGAGGATTATGAATACGAAACCGGTCCCAGGATGCTTGTTTCCGGTCCATGGAAGACATGGCTTGGCAGTTTGGGCTGTACTGTTCCCATGAGGCACAGGGTCAGACTGATTTGCATATAGCCATGTTTGAAATGGGGTGGCTGAGTGGGCTAAAGAATGGTGATGGATTAAACCCAGATCAGTTGACTGGGGGTGAGTGTTTGATTTGCTCAAACGCTCCGTCCATCATCCACTTTTGTATCGCTTTGTTCGCCCTAAGTGTGGCAGGGTATGCTCAGACGTGAGTCCCTTGCTCACTTGGCCACTGGATTCAAGATAGCCTGGCTGATGAGGATTATGAATCCGAAACCGGTCCCAGGATGCTTGTTTCCAGTCCATGGAAGACATGGCTTGGCAATTCGGGCTGTACTGTTCCCATGAGGCACAGGGTCAGACTGATTTGCATATAGCCATGTTTGAAATGGGGTGGCTGAGTGGGCTAAAGAATGGTGATGGATTAAACCCAGATCAGTTGACTGGGGGTGAGTGTTTGATTTGCTCAAACGCTCCGTCCATCATCCCCTTTTGTATCGCTTTGTTCGCCCTAAGTGTGGCAGGGTATGCTCAGACGTGAGTCCCTTGCTCACTTGGCCACTGGATTCAAGATAGCCTGGCTGATGAGGATTATGAATCCGAAACCGGTCCCTGGAAGCTTGTTTCCGGGCCATGGAAGACATGGCTTGGCAGTTCGGGCTGTACTGTTCCCATGAGGCACAGGGTCAGACTGATTTGCATATAGCCATGTTTGAAATGGGGTGGCTGAGTGGGCTAAAGAATGGTGATGGATTAAACCCAGATCAGTTGACTGGGGGTGAGTGTTTGATTTGCTCAAACGCTCCGTCCATCATCCCCTTTTGTATCGCTTTGTTCGCCCTAAGTGTGGCAGGGTATGCTCAGACGTGAGTCCCTTGCTCACTTGGCCACTGGATTCAAGATAGCCTGGCTGATGAGAATTATGAATCCGAAACCGGTCCCAGGATGCTTGTTTCCGGTCCATGGAAGACATGGCTTGGCAGTTCGGGCTGTACTGTTCCCATGAGGCACAGGGTCAGACTGATTTGCATATAGCCATGTTTGAAATGGGGTGGCTGAGTGGGCTAAAGAATGGTGATGGATTAAACCCAGATCAGTTGACTGGGGGTGAGTGTTTGATTTGCTCAAACGCTCCGTCCATCATCCCCTTTTGTATCGCTTTGTTCGCCCTAAGTGTGGCAGGGTATGCTCAGACGTGAGCCCCTTGCTCACTTGGCCACTGGATTCAAGATAGCCTGGCTGATGAGGATTATGAATCCGAAACCGGTCCCAGGATGCTTGTTTCCGGTCCATCGAAGACATGTCTTGGCAGTTCGGGCTGTACTGTTCCCATGAGGCACAGGGTCAGACTGATTTGCATATAGCCATGTTTGAAATGGGGTGGCTGAGTGGGCTAAAGAATTGTGATGGATTAAACCCAGATCAGTTGACTGGGGGTGAGTGTTTGATTTGCTCAAACGCTCCGTCCATCATCCCCTTTTGTATCGCTTTGTTCGCCCTAAATGTGGCAGGGTATGCTCAGACTTGAGTCCCTTGCTCACTTGGCCACTGGATTCAAGATAGCCTGGCTGATGAGGATTATGAATCCGAAACCGGTCCCAGGATGCTTGTTTCCGGTCCGTGGAAGACATGGCTTGGCAGTTCGGGCTGTACTGTTCCCATGAGGCACAGGGTCAGACTGATTTGCATATAGCCATGTTTGAAATGGGGTGGCTGAGTGGGCTAAAAAATGGTGATGGATTAAACCCAGATCAGTTGACTGGGGGTGAGTGTTTGATTTGCTCAAACGCTCCGTCCATCATCCCCTTTTGTATCGCTTTGTTCGCCCTAAGTGTGGCAGGGTATGCTCAGACGTGAGTCCCTTGCTCACTTGGCCACTGGATTCAAGATAGCCTGGCTGATGAGGATTATGAATCCGAAACCGGTCCCAGGATGCTTGTTTCCGGTCCATGGAAGACATGGCTTGGCAGTTCGGGCTGTACTGTTCCCATGAGGCACAGGGTCAGACTGATTTGCATATAGCCATGTTTGAAATGGGGTGGCTGAATGGGCTAAAGAATGGTGATGGATTAAACCCAGATCAGTTGACTGGGGGTGAGTGTTTGATTTGCTCAAACGCTCCGTCCATCATCCCCTTTTGTATCGCTTTGTTCGCCCTAAGTGTGGCAGGGTATGCTCAGACGTGAGTCCCTTGCTTACTTGGCCACTGGATTCAAGATAGCCTGGCTGATGAGGATTATGAATCCGAAACCGGTCCCTGGATGCTTGTTTCCAGTCCATGGAAGACATGGCTTGGCAGTTCGGGCTGTACTGTTACCATGAGGCACAGGGTCAGACTGATTTGCATATAGCCATGTTTGAAATGGGGTGGCTGAGTGGGCTAAAGAATGGTGAATGATTAAACCCAGATCAGTTGACTGGGGGTGAGTGTTTGATTTGTTCAAACGCTCCGTCCATCATCCCCTTTTGTATCGCTTTGTTCGCCCTAAGTGTGGCAGGGTATGCTCAGACGTGAGTCCCTTGATCACTTGGCCACTGGATTCAAGATAGCCTGGCTGATGAGGATTATGAATCCGAAACCGGTCCCAGGATGCTTGTTTCCGGTCCATGGAAGACATGACTTGGCAGTTCGGGCTGTACTGTTCCCATGAGGCACAGGGTCAGACTGATTTGCATATAGCCATGTTTGAAATGGGGTGGCTGAGTGGGCTAAAGAATGGCGATGGATTAAACCCAGATCAGTTGACTGGGGGTGAGTGTTTGATTTGCTCAAACGCTCCGTCCATCATCCCCTTTTGTATCGCTTTGTTCGCCCTAAATGTGGCAGGGTATGCTCAGACGTGAGTCCCTTGCTCACTTGGCCACTGGATTCAAGATAGCCTGGCTGATGAGAATTATGAATCCGAAACCGGTCCCAAGATGCTTGTTTCCGGTCCATGGAAGACATGGCTTGGCAGTTCGGGCTGTACTGTTCCCATGAGGCACAGGGTCAGACTGATTTGCATATAGCCATGTTTGAAATGGGGTGGCTGAGTGGGCTAAAGAATGGTGATGGATTAAACCCAGATCAGTTGACTGGGGGTGAGTGTTTGATTTGCTCAAACGCTCCGTCCATCATCCCCTTTTGTATCGCTTTGTTCGCCCTAAGTGTGGCAGGGTATGCTCAGACGTGAGCCCCTTGCTCACTTGGCCACTGGATTCAAGATAGCCTGGCTGATGAGGATTATGATTCCGAAACCGGTCCCAGGATGCTTGTTTCCGGTCCATGGAAGACATGGCTTGGCAGTTCGGGCTGTACTGTTCCCATGAGGCACAGGGTCAGACTGATTTGCATATAGCCATGTTTGAAATGGGGTGGCTGAGTGGGCTAAAGAATGGTGATGGATTAAACCCAGATCAGTTGACTGGGGGTGAGTGTTTGATTTGCTCAAACGCTCCGTCCATCATCCCCTTTTGTATCGCTTTGTTCGCCCTAAGTGTGGCAGGGTATGCTCAGACGTGAGTCCCTTGCTCACTTGGCCACTGGATTCAAGATAGCCTGGCTGATGAGGATTATGAATCCGAAACCGGTCCCAGGATGCTTGCTTCCGGTCCATGGAAGACATGGCTTGGCAGTTCGGGCTGTACTGTTCCCATGAAGCACAGGGTCAGACTGATTTGCATATAGCCATGTTTGAAATGGGGTGGCTGAGTGGGCTAAAGAATGGTGATGGATTAAACCCAGATCAGTTGAATGGGAGTGAGTGTTTGATTTGCTCAAACGCTCGTCCATCATCCCCTTTTGTATCGCTTTGTTCGCCCTAAGTGTGGCAGGGTATGCTCAGACGTGAGTCCCTTGCTCACTTGGCCACTGGATTCAAGATAGCCTGGCTGATGAGGATTATGAATCCGAAACCGGTCCCAGGATGCTTGTTTTCCGGTCCATGGAAGACATGGCTTGGCAGTTCGGGCTGTGCTGTTCCCATGAGGCACAGGGTCAGACTGATTTGCATATTGCCATGTTTGAAATGGGGTGGCTGAGTGGGCTAAAGAATGGTGATGGATTAAACCCAGATCAGTTGACTGGGGGTGAGTGTTTGATTTGCTCAAACGCTCCGTCCATCATCCCCTTTGGTATCGCTTTGTTCGCCCTAAGTGTGGCAGGGTATGCTCAGACGTGAGTCCCTTGCTCACTTGGCCACTGGATTCAAGATAGCCTGGCTGATGAGCATTATGAATCCGAAACCGGTCCCAGGATGCTTGTTTCCGGTCCATGGAAGACATGGCTTGGCAGTTCGGGCTGTACTGTTCCCATGAGGCGCAGGGTCAGACTGATTTGCATATAGCCATGTTTGAAATGGGGTGGCTGAGTGGGCTAAAGAATGGTGATGGATTAAACCCAGATCAGTTGACTGGGGGTGAGTGTTTGATTTGCTCAAACGCTCCGTCCGTCATCCCCTTTTATATCGCTTAGTTCACCCTAAGTGTGGCAGGGTATGCTCAGACGTGAGTCCCTTGCTCACTTGGCCACTGGATTCAAGATAGCCTGGCTGATGAGGATTATGAATCCGAAACCGGTCCCAGGATGCTTGTTTCCGGTCCATGGAAGACATGTCTTGGCAGTTCGGGCTGTACTGTTCCCATGAGGCACAGGGTCAGACTGATTTGCATATAGCCATGTTTGAAATGGGGTGGCTGAGTGGGCTAAAGAATTGTGATGGAATAAACCCAGATCAGTTGACTGGGGGTGAGTGTTTGATTTGCTCAAACGCTCCGTCCATCATCCACTTTTGTATCGCTTTGTTCGCCCTAAGTGTGGCAGGGTATGCTCAGACGTGAGTCCCTTGCTCACTTGGCCACTGGATTCAAGATAGCCTGGCTGATGAGGATTATGAATACGAAACCGGTCCCAGGATGCTTGTTTCCGGTCCATGGAAGACATGGCTTGGCAGTTTGGGCTGTACTGTTCCCATGAGGCACAGGGTCAGACTGATTTGCATATAGCCATGTTTGAAATGGGGTGGCTGAGTGGGCTAAAGAATGGTGATGGATTAAACCCAGATCAGTTGACTGGGGGTGAGTGTTTGATTTGCTCAAACGCTCCGTCCATCATCCACTTTTGTATCGCTTTGTTCGCCCTAAGTGTGGCAGGGTATGCTCAGACGTGAGTCCCTTGCTCACTTGGCCACTGGATTCAAGATAGCCTGGCTGATGAGGATTATGAATCCGAAACCGGTCCCAGGATGCTTGTTTCCAGTCCATGGAAGACATGGCTTGGCAATTCGGGCTGTACTGTTCCCATGAGGCACAGGGTCAGACTGATTTGCATATAGCCATGTTTGAAATGGGGTGGCTGAGTGGGCTAAAGAATGGTGATGGATTAAACCCAGATCAGTTGACTGGGGGTGAGTGTTTGATTTGCTCAAACGCTCCGTCCATCATCCCCTTTTGTATTGCTTTGTTCGCCCTAAGTGTGGCAGGGTATGCTCAGACGTGAGTCCCTTGCTCACTTGGCCACTGGATTCAAGATAGCCTGGCTGATGAGGATTATGAATCCGAAACCGGTCCCTGGAAGCTTGTTTCCGGGCCATGGAAGACATGGCTTGGCAGTTCGGGCTGTACTGTTCCCATGAGGCACAGGGTCAGACTGATTTGCATATAGCCATGTTTGAAATGGGGTGGCTGAGTGGGCTAAAGAATGGTGATGGATTAAACCCAGATCAGTTGACTGGGGGGGAGTGTTTGATTTGCTCAAACGCTCCGTCCATCATCCCCTTTTGTATCGCTTTGTTCGCCCTAAGTGTGGCAGGGTATGCTCAGACGTGAGTCCCTTGCTCACTTGGCCACTGGATTCAAGATAGCCTGGCTGATGAGGATTATGAATACGAAACCGGTCCCTGGAAGCTTGTTTCCGGGCCATGGAAGACATGGCTTGGCAGTTCGGGCTGTACTGTTCCCATGAGGCACAGGGTCAGACTGATTTGCATATAGCCATGTTTGAAATGGGGTGGCTGAGTGGGCTAAAGAATGGTGATGGATTAAACCCAGATCAGTTGAATGGGAGTGAGTGTTTGATTTGCTCAAACGCTCGTCCATCATCCCCTTTTGTATCGCTTTGTTCGCCCTAAGTGTGGCAGGGTATGCTCAGACGTGAGTCCCTTGCTCACTTGGCCACTGGATTCAAGATAGCCTGGCTGATGAGGATTATGAATCCGAAACCGGTCCCAGGATGCTTGTTTTCCGGTCCATGGAAGACATGGCTTGGCAGTTCGGGCTGTGCTGTTCCCATGAGGCACAGGGTCAGACTGATTTGCATATTGCCATGTTTGAAATGGGGTGGCTGAGTGGGCTAAAGAATGGTGATGGATTAAACCCAGATCAGTTGACTGGGGGTGAGTGTTTGATTTGCTCAAACGCTCCGTCCATCATCCCCTTTGGTATCGCTTTGTTCGCCCTAAGTGTGGCAGGGTATGCTCAGACGTGAGTCCCTTGCTCACTTGGCCACTGGATTCAAGATAGCCTGGCTGATGAGCATTATGAATCCGAAACCGGTCCCAGGATGCTTGTTTCCGGTCCATGGAAGACATGGCTTGGCAGTTCGGGCTGTACTGTTCCCATGAGGCGCAGGGTCAGACTGATTTGCATATAGCCATGTTTGAAATGGGGTGGCTGAGTGGGCTAAAGAATGGTGATGGATTAAACCCAGATCAGTTGACTGGGGGTGAGTGTTTGATTTGCTCAAACGCTCCGTCCGTCATCCCCTTTTATATCGCTTAGTTCACCCTAAGTGTGGCAGGGTATGCTCAGACGTGAGTCCCTTGCTCACTTGGCCACTGGATTCAAGATAGCCTGGCTGATGAGGATTATGAATCCGAAACCGGTCCCAGGATGCTTGTTTCCGGTCCATGGAACACATGTCTTGGCAGTTCGGGCTGTACTGTTCCCATGAGGCACAGGGTCAGACTGATTTGCATATAGCCATGTTTGAAATGGGGTGGCTGAGTGGGCTAAAGAATTGTGATGGAATAAACCCAGATCAGTTGACTGGGGGTGAGTGTTTGATTTGCTCAAACGCTCCGTCCATCATCCACTTTTGTATCGCTTTGTTCGCCCTAAGTGTGGCAGGGTATGCTCAGACGTGAGTCCCTTGCTCACTTGGCCACTGGATTCAAGATAGCCTGGCTGATGAGGATTATGAATACGAAACCGGTCCCAGGATGCTTGTTTCCGGTCCATGGAAGACATGGCTTGGCAGTTTGGGCTGTACTGTTCCCATGAGGCACAGGGTCAGACTGATTTGCATATAGCCATGTTTGAAATGGGGTGGCTGAGTGGGCTAAAGAATGGTGATGGATTAAACCCAGATCAGTTGACTGGGGGTGAGTGTTTGATTTGCTCAAACGCTCCGTCCATCATCCACTTTTGTATCGCTTTGTTCGCCCTAAGTGTGGCAGGGTATGCTCAGACGTGAGTCCCTTGCTCACTTGGCCACTGGATTCAAGATAGCCTGGCTGATGAGGATTATGAATCCGAAACCGGTCCCAGGATGCTTGTTTCCAGTCCATGGAAGACATGGCTTGGCAATTCGGGCTGTACTGTTCCCATGAGGCACAGGGTCAGACTGATTTGCATATAGCCATGTTTGAAATGGGGTGGCTGAGTGGGCTAAAGAATGGTGATGGATTAAACCCAGATCAGTTGACTGGGGGTGAGTGTTTGATTTGCTCAAACGCTCCGTCCAGCATCCCCTTTTGTATCGCTTTGTTCGCCCTAAGTGTGGCAGGGTATGCTCAGACGTGAGTCCCTTGCTCACTTGGCCACTGGATTCAAGATAGCCTGGCTGATGAGGATTATGAATCCGAAACCGGTCCCTGGAAGCTTGTTTCCGGGCCATGGAAGACATGGCTTGGCAGTTCGGGCTGTACTGTTCCCATGAGGCACAGGGTCAGACTGATTTGCATATAGCCATGTTTGAAATGGGGTGGCTGAGTGGGCTAAAGAATGGTGATGGATTAAACCCAGATCAGTTGACTGGGGGTGAGTGTTTGATTTGCTCAAACGCTCCGTCCATCATCCCCTTTTGTATCGCTTTGTTCGCCCTAAGTGTGGCAGGGTATGCTCAGACGTGAGTCCCTTGCTCACTTGGCCACTGGATTCAAGATAGCCTGGCTGATGAGAATTATGAATCCGAAACCGGTCCCAGGATGCTTGTTTCCGGTCCATGGAAGACATGGCTTGGCAGTTCGGGCTGTACTGTTCCCATGAGGCACAGGGTCAGACTGATTTGCATATAGCCATGTTTGAAATGGGGTGGCTGAGTGGGCTAAAGAATGGTGATGGATTAAACCCAGATCAGTTGACTGGGGGTGAGTGTTTGATTTGCTCAAACGCTCCGTCCATCATCCCCTTTTGTATCGCTTTGTTCGCCCTAAGTGTGGCAGGGTATGCTCAGACGTGAGCCCCTTGCTCACTTGGCCACTGGATTCAAGATAGCCTGGCTGATGAGGATTATGAATCCGAAACCGGTCCCAGGATGCTTGTTTCCGGTCCATGGAAGACATGGCTTGGCAGTTCGGGCTGTACTGTTCCCATGAGGCACAGGGTCAGACTGATTTGCATATAGCCATGTTTGAAACGGGGTGGCTGAGTGGGCTAAAGAATGGTGATGGATTAAACCCAGATCAGTTGACTGGGGGTGAGTGTTTGATTTGCTCAAACGCTCCGTCCATCATCCCCTTTTGTATCGCTTTGTTCGCCCTAAGTGTGGCAGGGTATGCTCAGACGTGAGTCCCTTGCTCACTTGGCCACTGGATTCAAGATAGCCTGGCTGATGAGGATTATGAATCCGAAACCGGTCCCAGGATGCTTGTTTCCGGTCCATGGAAGACATGGCTTGGCAGTTCGGGCTGTACTGTTCCCATGATGCACAGGGTCAGACTGATTTGCATATAGCCATGTTTGAAATGGGGTGGCTGAGTGGGCTAAAGAATGGTGATGGATTAAACCCAGATCAGTTGACTGGGAGTGAGTGTTTGATTTGCTCAAACGCTCCGTCCATCATCCCCTTTTGTATCGCTTTGTTCGCCCTAAGTGTGGCAGGGTATGCTCAGACGTGAGTCCCTTGCTCACTTGGCCACTGGATTCAAGATAGCCTGGCTGATGAGGATTATGAATCCGAAACCGGTCCCAGGATGCTTGTTTTCCGGTCCATGGAAGACATGGCTTGGCAGTTCGGGCTGTACTGTTCCCATGAGGCACACGGTCAGACTGATTTGCATATAGCCATGTTTGAAATGGGGTGGCTGAGTGGGCTAAAGAATGGTGATGGATTAAACCCAGATCAGTTGACTGGGAGTGAGTGTTTGATTTGCTCAAACGCTCCGTCCATCATCCCCTTTTGTATCGCTTTGTTCGCCCTAAGTGTGGCAGGGTATGCTCAGACGTGAGTCCCTTGCTCACTTGGCCACTGGATTCAAGATAGCCTGGCTGATGAGGATTATGAATCCGAAACCGGTCCCAGGATGCTTGTTTTCCGGTCCATGGAAGACATGGCTTGGCAGTTCGGGCTGTACTGTTCCCATGAGGCACAGGGTCAGACTGATTTGCATATAGCCATGTTTGAAATGGGGTGGCTGAGTGGGCTAAAGAATGGTGATGGATTAAACCCAGATCAGTTGACTGGGGGTGAGTGTTTGATTTGCTCAAACGCTCCGTCCATCATCCCCTTTTGTATCGCTTTGTTCGCCCTAAGTGTGGCAGGGTATGCTCAGACGTGAGTCCCTTGCTCACTTGGCCACTGGATTCAAGATAGCCTGGCTGATGAGGATTATGAATCCGAAACCGGTCCCAGGATGCTTGTTTCTGGTCCATGGAAGACATGGCTTGGCAGTTCGGGCTGTACTGTTCCCATGAGGCACAGGGTCAGACTGATTTGCATATAGCCATGTTTGAAATAGGGTGGCTGAGTGGGCTAAAGAATGGTGATGGATTAAACCCAGATCAGTTGACTGGGGGTGAGTGTTTGATTTGCTCAAACGCTCCGTCCGTCATCCCCTTTTGTATCGCTTCGTTCACCCTAAGTGTGGCAGGGTATGCTCAGACGTGAGTCCCTTGCTCACTTGGCCACTGGATTCAAGATAGCCTGGCTGATGAGGATTATGAATCCGAAACCGGTCCCAGGATGCTTGTTTCCGGTCCATGGAAGACATGTCTTGGCAGTTCGGGCTGTACTGTTCCCATGAGGCACAGGGTCAGACTGATTTGCATATAGCCATGTTTGAAATGGGGTGGCTGAGTGGGCTAAAGAATTGTGATGGATTAAACCCAGATCAGTTGACTGGGGGTGAGTGTTTGATTTGCTCAAACGCTCCGTCCATCATCCACTTTTGTATCGCTTTGTTCGCCCTAAGTGTGGCAGGGTATGCTCAGACGTGAGTCCCTTGCTCACTTGGCCACTGGATTCAAGATAGCCTGGCTGATGAGGATTATGAATCCAAAACCGGTTACAGGATGCTTGTTTCCAGTCCATGGAAGACATGGCTTGGCAGTTCGGGCTGTACTGTTCCCATGAGGCACAGGGTCAGACTGATTTGCATATAGCCATGTTTGAAATGGGGTGGCTGAGTGGGCTAAAGAATTGTGATGGATTAAACCCAGATCAGTTGACTGGGGGTGAGTGTTTGATTTGCTCAAACGCTCCGTCCATCATCCACTTTTGTATCGCTTTGTTCGCCCTAAGTGTGGCAGGGTATGCTCAGACGTGAGTCCCTTGCTCACTTGGCCACTGGATTCAAGATAGCCTGGCTGATGAGGATTATGAATCCAAAACCGGTCCCAGGATGCTTGTTTCCAGTCCATGGAAGACATGGCTTGGCAGTTCGGGCTGTACTGTTCCCATGAGGCACAGGGTCAGACTGATTTGCATATAGCCATGTTTGAAATGGGGTGGCTGAGTGGGCTAAAGAATGGTGATGGATTAAACCCAGATCAGTTGACTGGGGGTGAGTGTTTGACTTGCTCAAACGCTCCGTCCATCATCCCCTTTTGTATCGCTTTGTTCGCCCTAAGTGTGGCAGGGTATGCTCAGACGTGAGTCCCTTGCTCACTTGGCCACTGGATTCAAGATAGCCTGGCTGATGAGGATTATGAATCCGAAACCGGTCCCAGGATGCTTGTTTCCGGTCCATGGAAGACATGGCTTGGCAGTTCGGGCTGTACTGTTCCCATGAGGCACAGGGTCAGACTGATTTGCATATAGCCATGTTTGAAATGGGGTGGCTGAGTGGGCTAAAGAACGGTGATGGATTAAACCCAGATCAGTTGACTGGGGTGAGTGCTTGATTTGCTCAAACGCTCCGTCCATCATCCCCTTTTGTATCGCTTTGTTCGCCCTAAGTGTGGCAGGATATGCTCAGACGTGAGTCCCTGGCTCACTTGGCCACTGGATTCAAGATAGCCTGGCTGATGAGGATTATGAATCCGAAACCGGTCCCAGGATGCTTGTTTCCGGTCCATGGAAGACATGGCTTGGCAGTTCGGGCTGTACTCTTCCCATGAGGCACAGGGTCAGACTGATTTGCATATAGCCATGTTTGAAATGGGGTGGCTGAGTGGGCTGAAGAATGGTGATGGATTAAACCCAGATCAGTTGACTGGGGGTGAGTGTTTGATTTGCTCAAACGCTCCGTCCGTCATCCCCTTTTGTATCGCTTAGTTCACCCTAAGTGTGGCAGGGTATGCTCAGACGTGAGTCCCTTGCTCACTTGGCCACTGGATTCAAGATAGCCTGGCTGATGAGGATTATGAATCCGAAACCGGTCCCAGGATGCTTGTTTCCGGTCCATGGAAGACATGGCTTGGCAGTTCGGGCTGTACTGTTCCCATGAGGCACAGGGTCAGACTGATTTGCATATAGCCATGTTTGAAATGGGGTGGCTGAGTGGGCTAAAGAATGGTGATGGATTAAACCCAGATCAGTTGACTGGGGGTGAGTGTTTGATTTGCTCATACGCTCCGTCCATCATCCTCTTTTGTATCGCTTTGTTCGCCCTAAGTGTGGCAGGGTGTGCTCAGACGTGAGTCCCTTGCTCACTTGGCCACTGGATTCAAGATAGCCTGGCTGATGAGGATTATGAATCCGAAACCGGTCCCAGGATGCTTGTTTCCGTTCCATGGAAGACATGGCTTGGCAGTTCGGGCTGTACTGTTCCCATGAGGCACAGGGTCAGACTGATTTGCATATAGCCATGTTTGAAATGGGGTGGTTGAGTGGGCTACAGAATGGTGATGGATTAAACCCAGATCAGTTGACTGGGAGTGATTGTTTGATTTGCTCAAACGCTCCGTCCGTCATCCCCTTTTGTATCGCTTAGTTCACCCTAAGTGTGGCAGGGTATGCTCAGACGTGAGTCCCTTGCTCACTTGGCCACTGGATTCAAGATAGCCTGGCTGATGTGGATTATGAATCCGAAACCGGTCCCAGGATGCTTGTTTCCGGTCCATGGAAGACATGACTTGGCAGTTCGGGCTGTACTGTTCCCATGAGGCACAGGGTCAGACTGATTTGCATATAGCCATGTTTGAAATGGGGTGGCTGAGTGGGCTAAAGAATGGTGATGGATTAAACCCAGATCAGTTGACTGGGGGTGAGTGTTTGATTTGCTCAAACGCTCCGTCCATCATCCCCTTTTGTATCGCTTTGTTCGCCCTAAGTGTGGCAGGGTATGCTCAGACGTGAGTCCCTTGCTCACTTGGCCACTGGATGCAAGATAGCCTGGCTGATGAGGATTATGAATCCGAAACCGGTCCCAGGATGCTTGTTTCCGGTCCATGGAAGACATGGCTTGGCAGTTCGGGCTGTACTGTTCCCATGAGGCACAGGGTCAGACTGATTTGCATATAGCCATGTTTGAAATGGGGTGGCTGAGTGGGCTAAAGAATGGTGATGGATTAAATCCAGATCAGCTGACTGGGGGTGAGTGTTTGATTTGCTCAAACGCTCCGTCCATCATCCCCTTTTGTATCGCTTTGTTCGCCCTAAGTGTGGCAGGGTATGCTCAGACGTGAGTCCCTTGCTCACTTGGCCACTGGATTCAAGATAGCCTGGCTGATGAGGATTATGAATCCGAAACAGGTCCCTGGATGCTTGTTTCCAGTCCATGGACGACATGGCTTGGCAGTTCGGGCTATACTGTTCCCATGAGGCACAGGGTTAGACTGATTTGCATATAGCCATGTTTGAAATGGGGTGGCTGAGTGGGCTAAAGAATGGTGATGGATTAAACCCAGATCAGTTGACTGGGGGTGAGTGTTTGATTTGCTCAAACGCTCCGTCCATCATCCCCTTTTGTATCGCTTTGTTCGCCCTAAGTGTGGCAGGGTATGCTCAGACGTGAGTCCCTTGCTCACTTGGCCACTGGATTCAAGATAGCCTGGCTGATGAGGATCATGAATCCGAAACCGGTCCCAGGATGCTTGTTTCCGGTCCATGGAAGACGTGACTTGGCAGTTCGGGCTGTACTGTTCCCATGAGGCACAGGGTCAGACTGATTTGCATATAGCCATGTTTGAAATGGGGTGGCTGAGTGGGCTAAAGAATGGTGATGGATTAAACCCAGATCAGTTGACTGGGGGTGAGTGTTTGATTCGCTCAAACGCTCCGTCCATCATCCCGTTTTGTATCGCTTTGTTCGCCCTAAGTGTGGCAGGGTATGCTCAGACGTGAGTCCCTTGATCACTTGGCCACTGGATTCAAGATAGCCTGGCTCATGAGGATTATGAATCCGAAACCGGTCCCAGGATGCTTGTTTCCGGTCCATGGAAGACATGGCTTGGCAGTTCCGGCTGTACTGTTCCCATGAGGCACAGGGTCAGACTGATTTGCATATAGCCATGTTTGAAATGGGGTGGCTGAGTGGGCTAAAGAATGGTGATGGATTAAACCCAGATCAGTTGACTGGGGGTGAGTGTTTGATTTGCTCAAACGCTCCGTCCATCATCCCCTTTTGTATCGCTTTGTTCGCCCTAAGTGTGGCAGGGTATGCTCAGACGTGAGTCCCTTGCTCACTTGGCCACTGGATTCAAGATAGCCTGGCTGATGAGGATTATGAATCCGAAACCGGTCCCTGGAAGCTTGTTTCCAGTCCATGGAAGACATGGCTTGGCAGTTCGGGCTGTACTGTTCCCATGAGGCACAGGGTCAGACTGATTTGCATATAGCCATGTTTGAAATGGGGTGGCTGAGTGGGCTAAAGAATGGTGATGGATTAAACCCAGATCAGTTGACTGGGTGTGAGTGTTTGATTTGCTCAAACGCTCCATCCATCATCCCCTTTTGTATTGCTTTGTTCGCCCTAAGTGTGGCAGGGTATGCTCAGACGTGAGTCCCTTGATCACTTGGCCACTGGATTCAAGATAGCCTGGCTGATGAGGATTATGAATCCGAAACCGGTCCCAGGATGCTTGTTTCCGGTCCATGGAAGACATGACTTGGCAGTTCGGGCTGTACTGTTCCCATGAGGCACAGGGTCAGACTGATTTGCATATAGCCATGTTTGAAATGGGGTGGCTGAGTGGGCTAAAGAATGGTGATGGATTAAACCCAGATCAGTTGACTGGGTTGAGTGTTTGATTTGCTCAAACGCTCCGTCCATCATCCCCTTTTGTATCGCTTTGTTCGCCCTAAATGTGGCAGGGTATGCTCAGACGTGAGTCCCTTGCTCACTTGGCCACTGGATTCAAGATAGCCTGGCTGATGAGGATTATGAATCCGAAACCGGTCCCAGGATGCTTGTTTCCGGTCCATGGAAGACATGGCTTGGCAGTTCGGGCTGTACTGTTCCCATGAGGCACAGGGTCAGACTGATTTGCATATAGCCATGTTTGAAATGGGGTGGCTGAGTGGGCTAAAGAATGGTGATGGATTAAACCCAGATCAGTTGACTGGGGGTGAGTGTTTGATTTGCTCAAACGCTCCGTCCATCATCCCCTTTTGTATCGCTTTGTTCGCCCTAAGTGTGGCAGGGTATGCTAAGACGTGAGTCCCTTGCTCACTTGGCCACTGGATTCAAGATAGCCTGGCTGATGAGGATTATGAATCCGAAACCGGTCCCAGGATGCTTGTTTCCGGTCCATGGAAGACATGGCTTGGCAGTTCGGGCTGTACTGTTCCCATGAGGCACAGGGTCAGACTGGTTTGCATATAGCCATGTTTGAAATGGGGTGGCTGAGTGGGCTAAAGAATGGTGATGGATTAAACCCAGATCAGTTGACTGGGGGTGAGTGTTTGATTTGCTCAAACGCTCCGTCCATCATCCCCTTTTGTATCGCTTTGTTCTCCCCAAGTGTGGCAGGGTATGCTCAGACGTGAGTCCCTTGCTCACTTGGCCACTGGATTCAAGATAGCCTGGCTGATGAGGATTATGAATCCGAAACCGGTCCCAGGATGCTTGTTTCCGGTCCATGGAAGACATGGCTTGGCAGTTCGGGCTGTACTGTTCCCATGAGGCACAGGGTCAGACTGATTTGCATATAGCCATGTTTGAAATGGGGTGGCTGAGTGGGCTAAAGAATGGTGATGGATTAAACCCAGATCAGTTGACTGGGAGTGAGTGTTTGATTTGCTCAAACGCTCCGTCCATCATCCCCTTTTGTATCTCTTTGTTCGCCCTAAGTGTGGCAGGGTATGCTCAGACGTGAGTCCCTTGCTCACTTGGCCACTGGATTCAAGATAGCCTGGCTGATGAGGATTATGAATCCGAAACCGGTCCCAGGATGCTTGTTTTCCGGTCCATGGAAGACATGGCTTGGCAGTTCGGGCTGTACTGTTCCCATGAGGCACAGGGTCAGACTGATTTGCATATAGCCATGTTTGAAATGGGGTGGCTGAGTGGGCTAAAGAATGGTGATGGATTAAACCCAGATCAGTTGACTGGGGTGAGTGTTTGATTTGCTCAAACGCTCCGTCCATCATCCCCTTTTGTATCGCTTTGTTCGCCCTAAGTGTGGCATGGTATGCTCAGACGTAAGTCCCTTGCTCACTTGGCCACTGGATTCAAGATAGCCTGGCTGATGAGGATTATGAATCCGAAACCGGTCCCAGGATGCTTGTTTCCGGTCCATGGAAGACATGGCTTGGCAGTTCGGGCTGTACTGTTCCCATGAGGCACAGGGTCAGACTGATTTGCATATAGCCATGTTTGAAATGGGGTGGCTGAGTGGGCTAAAGAATGGTGATGGATTAAATCCAGATCAGTTGACTGGGGGTGAGTGTTTGATTTGCTCAAACGCTCCGTCCATCATCCCCTTTTGTATCGCTTTGTTCGCCCTAAGTGTGGCAGGGTATGCTCAGACGTGAGTCCCTTGCTCACTTGGCCACTGGATTCAAGATAGCCTGGCTGATGAGGATTATGAATCCGAAACAGGTCCCTGGATGCTTGTTTCCAGTCCATGGAAGACATGGCTTGGCAGTTCGGGCTGTACTGTTCCCATGAGGCACAGGGTTAGACTGATTTGCATATAGCCATGTTTGAAATGGGGTGGCTGAGTGGGCTAAAGAATGGTGATGGATTAAACCCAGATCAGTTGACTGGGGGTGAGTGTTTGATTTGCTCAAACGCTCCGTCCATCATCCCCTTTTTTATCGCTTTGTTCGCCCTAAGTGTGGCAGGGTATGCTCAGACGTGAGTCCCTTGCTCACTTGGCCACTGGATTCAAGATAGCCTGGCTGATGAGGATCATGAATCCGAAACCGGTCCCAGGATGCTTGTTTCCGGTCCATGGAAGAATGACTTGGCAGTTCGGGCTGTACTGTTCCCATGAGGCACAGGGTCAGACTGATTTGCATATAGCCATGTTTGAAATGGGGTGGCTGAGTGGGCTAAAGAATGGTGATGGATTAAACCCAGATCAGTTGACTGGGGGTGAGTGTTTGATTTGCTCAGACGTTCGTCCATCATCCCCTTTTGTATCGCTTTGTTCGCCCTAAGTGTGGCAGGGTATGCTCAGACGTGAGTCCCTTGATCACTTGGCCACTGGATTCAAGATAGCCTGGCTGATGAGGATTATGAATCCGAAACTGGTCCCAGGATGCTTGTTTCCGGTCCATGGAAGACATGGCTTGGCAGTTCCGGCTGTACTGTTCCCATGAGGCACAGGGTCAGACTGATTTGCATATAGCCATGTTTGAAATGGGGTGGCTGAGTGGGCTAAAGAATGGTGATGGATTAAACCCAGATCAGTTGACTGGGGTGAGTGTTTGATTTGCTCAAACGCTCCGTCCATCATCCCCTTTTGTATCGCTTTGTACGCCCTAACTGTGGCAGGGTATGCTAAGACGTGAGTCCCTTTGCTCACTTGGCCACTGGATTCAAGATAGCCTGGCTGATGAGGATTATGAATCCGAAACCGGTCCCAGGATGCTTGTTTACGGTCCATGGAAGACATTGCTTGGCAGTTCGGGCTGTACTGTTCCCATGAGGCACAGGGTCAGACTGATTTGCATATAGCCATGTTTGAAATGGGGTGGCTGAGTGGGCTAAAGAATGGTGATGGATTAAACCCAGATCAGTTGACTGGGGTGAGTGTTTGATTTGCTCAAACGCTCCGTCCATCATCCCCTTTTGTATCGCTTTGTTCGCCCTAAGTGTGGCAGGGTATGCTCAGACGTGAGTCCCTTGCTCACTTGGCCACTGGATTCAAGATAGCCTGGCTGATGAGGATTATGAATCCGAAACCGGTCCCTGGATGCTTGTTTCCAGTCCATGGAAGACATGGCTTGGCAGTTCGGGCTGTACTGTTCCCATGAGGCACAGGGTCAGACTGATTTGCATATAGCCATGTTTTAAATGGGGTGGCTGAGTGGGCTAAAGAATGGCGATGGATTAAACCCAGATCAGTTGACTGGGTGTGAGTGTTTGATTTGCTCAAACGCTCCGTCCATCATCCCCTTTTGTATCGCTTTGTTCGCCCTAAGTGTGGCAGGGTATGCTCAGACGTGAGTCCCTTGATCACTTGGCCACTGGATTCAAGATAGCCTGGCTGATGAGGATTATGAATCCGAAACCGGTCCCAGGATGCTTGGTTCCGGTCCATGGAAGACATGACTTGGCAGTTCGGGCTGTACTATTCCCATGAGGCACAGGGTCAGACTGATTTGCATATAGCCATGTTTGAAATGGGGTGGCTGAGTGGGCTAAAGAATGGTGATGGATTAAACCCAGATCAGTTGACTGGGGGTGAGTGTTTGATTTGCTCAAACGCTCCGTCCATCATCCCCTTTTGTATCGCTTTGTTCGCCCTAAGTGTGGCAGGGTATGCTCAGACGTGAGTCCCTTGCTCACTTGGCCACTGGATTCAAGATAGCCTGGCTGATGAGGATCATGAATCCGAAACCGGTCCCAGGATGCTTGTTTCCGGTCCATGGAAGACATGACTTCGCAGTTCGGGCTGTACTGTTCCCATGAGGCACAGGGTCAGACTGATTTGCATATAGCCATGTTTGAAATGGGGTGGCTGAGTGGGCTAAAGAATGGTGATGGATTAAACCCAGATCAGTTGACTGGGGGTGAGTGTTTGATTTGCTCAAACGCTCCGTCCATCATCCCCTTTTGTATCGCTTTGTTCGCCCTAAGTGTGGCAGGGTATGCTCAGACGTGAGTCCCTTGATCACTTGGCCACTGGATTCAAGATAGCCTGGCTGATGAGGATTATGAATCCGAAACCGGTCCCAGGATGCTTGTTTCCGGTCCATGGAAGACATGGCTTGGCAGTTCCGGCTGTACTGTTCCCATGAGGCACAGGGTCAGACTGATTTGCATATAGACATGTTTGAAATGGGGTGGCTGAGTGGGCTAAAGAATGGTGATGGATTAAACCCAGATCAGTTGACTTGAGGTGAGTGTTTGATTTGCTTAAACGCTCCGTCCATCATCCCCTTTTGTATCGCTTTGTTCGCCCTAAGTGTGGCAGGGTATGCTAAGACGTGAGTCCCTTGCTCACTTGGCCACTGGATTCAAGATAGCCTGGCTGATGAGGATTATGAATCCGAAACCGGTCCCAGGATGCTTGTTTCCGGTCCATGGAAGACATGGCTTGGCAGTTCGGGCTGTACTGTTCCCATGAGGCACAGGGTCAGACTGATTTGCATATAGCCATGTTTGAAATGGGGTGGCTGAGTGGGCTAAAGAATGGTGATGGATTAAACCCAGATCAGTTGACTGGGGGTGAGTGTTTGATTTGCTCAAACGCTCCGTCCATCATCCCCTTTTGTATCGCTTTGTTCGTCCTAAGTGTGGCAGGGTATGCTCAGACGTGAGTCCCTTGCTCACTTGGCCACTGGATTCAAGATAGCCTGGCTGATGAGGATTATGAATCCGAAACCGGTCCCTGGATGCTTGTTTCCAGTCCATGGAAGACATGGCTTGGCAGTTCGGGCTGTACTGTTCCCATGAGGCACAGGGTCAGACTGATTTGCATATAGCCATGTTTGAAATGGGGTGGCTGAGTGGGCTAAAGAATGGTGATGGATTAAACCCAGATCAGTTGACTGGGTGTGAGTGTTTGATTTGCTCAAACGCTCCGTCCATCATCCCCTTTTGTATCGCTTTGTTCGCCCTAAGTGTGGCAGGGTATGCTCAGACGTGAGTCCCTTGATCACTTGGCCACTGGATTCAAGATAGCCTGGCCGATGAGGATTATGAATCCGAAACCGGTCCCAGGATGCTTGTTTCCAGTCCATGGAAGACATGACTTGGCAGTTCGGGCTGTACTGTTCCCATGAGGCACAGGGTCAGACTGATTTGCATATAGCCATGTTTGAAATGGGGTGGCTGAGTGGGCTAAAGAATGGTGATGGATTAAACCCAGATCAGTTGACTGGGGGTGAGTGTTTGATTTGCTCAAACGCTCTGTCCATCATCCCCTTTTGTATCGCTTTGTTCGCCCTAAGTGTGGCAGGGTATGCTAAGACGTGAGTCCCTTGCTCACTTGGCCACTGGATTCAAGATAGCCTGGCTGATGAGGATTATGAATCCGAAACCGGTCCCAGGATGCTTGTTTCCGGTCCATGGAAGACATGGCTTGGCAGTTCGGGCTGTACTGTTCCCATGAGGCACAGGGTCAGACTGATTTGCATATAGCCATGTTTGAAATGGGGTGGCTGAGTGGGCTAAAGAATGGTGATGGATTAAACCCAGATCAGTTGACTGGGGGTGAGTGTTTGATTTGCTCAAACGCTCCGTCCATCATCCCCTTTTGTATCGCTTTGTTCTCCCTAAGTGTGGCAGGGTATGCTCAGACGTGAGTCCCTTGCTCACTTGGCCACTGGATTCAAGATAGCCTGGCTGATGAGGATTATGAATCCGAAACCGGTCCCAGGATGCTTGTTTCCGGTCCATGGAAGACATGGCTTGGCAGTTCGGGCTGTACTGTTCCCATGAGGCACAGGGTCAGACTGATTTGCATATAGCCATGTTTGAAATGGGGTGGCTGAGTGGGCTAAAGAATGGTGATGGATTAAACCCAGATCAGTTGACTGGGAGTGAGTGTTTGATTTGCTCAAACGCTCCGTCCATCATCCCCTTTTGTATCTCTTTGTTCGCCCTAAGTGTGGCAGGGTATGCTCAGACGTGAGTCCCTTGCTCACTTGGCCACTGGATTCAAGATAGCCTGGCTGATGAGGATTATGAATCCGAAACCGGTCCCAGGATGCTTGTTTCCGGTCCATGGAAGACATGGCTTGGCAGTTCGGGCTGTACTGTTCCCATGAGGCACAGGGTCAGACTGATTTGCATATAGCCATGTTTGAAATGGGGTGGCTGAGTGGGCTAAAGAATGGTGATGGATTAAACCCAGATCAGTTGACTGGGGGTGAGTGTTTGATTTGCTCAAACGCTCCGTCCATCATCCCCTTTTGTATCGCTTTGTTCGCCCTAAGTGTGGCAGGGTATGCTCAGACGTGAGTCCCTTGATCACTTGGCCACTGGATTTAAGATAGCCTGGCTGATGAGGATTATGAATCCGAAACCGGTCCCAGGATGCTTGTTTCCGGTCCATGGAAGACATGGCTTGGCAGTTCCGGCTGTACTGTTCCCATGAGGCACAGGGTCAGACTGATTTGCATATAGCCATGTTTGAAATGGGGTGGCTGAGTGGGCTAAAGAATGGTGATGGATTAAACCCAGATCAGTTGACTTGAGGTGAGTGTTTGATTTGCTCAAACGCTCCGTCCATCATCCCCTTTTGTATCGCTTTGTTCGCCCTAAGTGTGGCATGGTATGCTAAGACGTGAGTCCCTTGCTCACTTGGCCACTGGATTCAAGATAACCTGGCTGATGAGGATTATGAATCCGAAACCGGTCCCAGGATGCTTGTTTCCGGTCCATGGAAGACATGGCTTGGCAGTTCGGGCTGTACTGTTCCCATGAGGCACAGGGTCAGACTGATTTGCATATAGCCATGTTTGAAATGGGGTGGCTGAGTGGGCTAAAGAATGGTGATGGATTAAACCCAGATCAGTTGACTGGGGGTGAGTGTTTGATTTGCTCAAACGCTCCGTCCATCATCCCCTTTTGTATCGCTTTGTTCGCCCTAAGTGTGGCAGGGTATGCTCAGACGTGAGTCCCTTGCTCACTTGGCCACTGGATTCAAGATAGCCTGGCTGATGAGGATTATGAATCCGAAACCGGTCCCTGGATGCTTGTTTCCAGTCCATGGAAGACATGGCTTGGCAGTTCGGGCTGTACTGTTCCCATGAGGCACAGGGTCAGACTGATTTGAATATAGCCATGTTTGAAATGGGGTGGCTGAGTGGGCTAAAGAATGGTGATGGATTAAACCCAGATCAGTTGACTGGGTGTGAGTGTTTGATTTGCTCAAACGCTCCGTCCATCATCCCCTTTTGTATCGCTTTGTTCGCCCTAAGTGTGGCAGGGTATGCTCAGACGTGAGTCCCTTGATCACTTGGCCACTGGATTCAAGATAGCCTGGCTGATGAGGATTATGAATCCGAAACCGGTCCCAGGATGCTTGTTTCCGGTCCATGGAAGACATGACTTGGCAGTTCGGGCTGTACTGTTCCCATGAGGCACAGGGTCAGACTGATTTGCATATAGCCATGTTTGAAATGGGGTGGCTGAGTGGGCTAAAGAATGGTGATGGATTAAACCCAGATCAGTTGACTGGGGGTGAGTGTTTGATTTGCTCAAACGCTCCGTCCATCATCCCCTTTTGTATCGCTTTGTTCGCCCTAAATGTGGCAGGGTATGCTCAGACGTGAGTCCCTTGCTCACTTGGCCACTGGATTCAAGATAGCCTGGCTGATGAGGATCATGAATCCGAAACCGGTCCCAGGATGCTTGTTTCCGGTCCATGGAAGACATGACTTGGCAGTTCGGGCTGTACTGTTCCCATGAGGCACAGGGTCAGACTGATTTGCATATAGCCATGTTTGAAATGGGGTGGCTGAGTGGGCTAAAGAATGGTGATGGATTAAACCCAGATCAGTTGACTGGGGGTGAGTGTTTGATTTGCTCAAACGCTCCGTCCATCATCCCCTTTTGTATCGCTTTGTTCGCCCTAAGTGTGGCAGGGTATGCTCAGACGTGAGTCCCTTGATCACTTGGCCACTGGATTCAAGATAGCCTGGCTGATGAGGATTATGAATCCGAAACCGGTTCCAGGATGCTTGTTTCCGGTCCATGGAAGACATGGCTTGGCAGTTCCGGCTGTACTGTTCCCATGAGGCACAGGGTCAGACTGATTTGCATATAGCCATGTTTGAAATGGGGTGGCTGAGTGGGCTAAAGAATGGTGATGGATTAAACCCAGATCAGTTGACTTGAGGTGAGTGTTTGATTTGCTCAAACGCTCCGTCCATCATCCCCTTTTGTATCGCTTTGTTCGCCCTAAGTGTGGCAGGGTATGCTAAGACGTGAGTCCCTTGCTCACTTGGCCACTGGATTCAAGATAGCCTGGCTGATGAGGATTATGAATCCGAAACCGGTCCCAGGATGCTTGTTTCCGGTCCATGGAAGACATGGCTTGGCAGTTCGGGCTGTACTGTTCCCATGAGGCACAGGGTCAGACTGATTTGCATATAGCCATGTTTGAAATGGGGTGGCTGAGTGGGCTAAAGAATGGTGATGGATTAAACCCAGATCAGTTGACTGGGGGTGAGTGTTTGATTTGCTCAAACGCTCCGTCCATCATCCCCTTTTGTATCGCTTCGTTCGCCCTAAGTGTGGCAGGGTATGCTCAGACGTGAGTCCCTTGCTCACTTGGCCACTGGATTCAAGATAGCCTGGCTGATGAGGATTATGAATCCGAAACCGGTCCCTGGATGCTTGTTTCCAGTCCATGGAAGACATGGCTTGGCAGTTCGGGCTGTACTGTTCCCATGAGGCACAGGGTCAGACTGATTTGCAAATAGCCATGTTTGAAATGAGGTGGCTGAGTGGGCTAAAGAATGGTGATGGATTAAACCCAGATCAGTTGACTGGGTGTGAGTGTTTGATTTGCTCAAACGCTCCGTCCATCATCCCCTTTTGTATCGCTTTGTTCGCCCTAAGTGTGGCAGGGTATGCTCAGACGTGAGTCCCTTGATCACTTGGCCACTGGATTCAAGATAGCCTGGCTGATGAGGATTATGAATCCGAAACCGGTCCCAGGATGCTTGTTTCCGGTCCATGGAAGACATGACTTGGCAGTTCGGGCTGTACTGTTCCCATGAGGCACAGGGTCAGACTGATTTGCATATAGCCATGTTTGAAATGGGGTGGCTGAGTGGGCTAAAGAATGGTGATGGATTAAACCCAGATCAGTTGACTGGGGGTGAGTGTTTGATTTGCTCAAACGCTCCGTCCATCATCCCCTTTTGTATCGCTTTGTTCGCCCTAAATGTGGCAGGGTATGCTCAGACGTGAGTCCCTTGCTCACTTGGCCACTGGATTCAAGATAGCCTGGCTGATGAGGATTATGAATCCGAAACCGGTCCCAGGATGCTTGTTTCCGGTCCATGGAAGACATGGCTTGGCAGTTCGGGCTGTACTGTTCCCATGAGGCACAGGGTCAGACTGATTTGCATATAGCCATGTTTGAAATGGGGTGACTAAGTGGGCTAAAGAATGGTGATGGATTAAACCCAGATCAGTTGACGGGGGTGAGTGTTTGATTTGCTCAAACGCTCCGTCCATCATCCTCTTTTGTATCGCTTTGTTCTCCCTAAGTGTGGCAGGGTATGCTCAGACGTGAGTCCCTTGCTCACTTGGCCACTGGATTCAAGATAGCCTGGCTGATGAGGATTATGAATCCGAAACCGGTCCCAGGATGCTTGTTTCCGGTCCATGGAAGACATGGCTTGGCAGTTCGGGCTGTACTGTTCCCATGAGGCACAGGGTCAGACTGATTTGCATATAGCCATGTTTGAAATGGGGTGGCTGAGTGGGCTAAAGAATGGTGATGGATTAAACCCAGATCAGTTGACTGGGAGTGAGTGTTTGATTTGCTCAAACGCTCCGTCCATCATCCCCTTTTGTATCTCTTTGTTCGCCCTAAGTGTGGCAGGGTATGCTCAGACGTGAGTCCCTTGCTCACTTGGCCACTGGATTCAAGATAGCCTGGCTGATGAGGATTATGAATCCGAAACCGGTCCCAGGATGCTTGTTTTCCGGTCCATGGAAGACATGGCTTGGCAGTTCGGGCTGTACTGTTCCCATGAGGCACAGGGTCAGACTGATTTGCATATAGCCATGTTTGAAATGGGGTGGCTGAGTGGGCTAAAGAATGGTGATGGATTAAACCCAGATCAGTTGACTGGGGGTGAGTGTTTGATTTGCTCAAACGCTCCGTCCATCATCCCCTTTTGTATCGCTTTGTTCGCCCTAAGTGTGGCATGGTATGCTCAGACGTAAGTCCCTTGCTCACTTGGCCACTGGATTCAAGATAGCCTGGCTGATGAGGATTATGAATCCGAAACCGGTCCCAGGATGCTTGTTTCCGGTCCATGGAAGACATGGCTTGGCAGTTCGGGCTGTACTGTTCCCATGAGGCACAGGGTCAGACTGATTTGCATATAGCCATGTTTGAAATGGGGTGGCTGAGTGGGCTAAAGAATGGTGATGGGATAAACCCAGATCAGTTGACTGGGGGTGAGTGTTTGATTTGCTCAAACGCTCCGTCCATCATCCCCTTTTGTATCGCTTTGTTCGCCCTAAGTGTGGCAGGGTATGCTCAGACGTGAGTCCCTTGCTCACTTGGCCACTGGATGCAAGATAGCCTGGCTGGAATCCGAAACCGGTCCCAGGATGCTTGTTTCCGGTCCATGGAAGACATGACTTGGCAGTTCGGGCTGTACTGTTCCCATGAGGCACAGGGTCAGACTGATTTGCATATAGCCATGTTTGAAATGGGGTGGCTGAGTGGGCTAAAGAATGGTGATGGATTAAACCCAGATCAGTTGACTGGGGGTGAGTGTTTGATTTGCTCAAACGCTCCGTCCATCATCCCCTTTTGTATCGCTTTGTTCGCCCTAAGTGTGGCAGGGTATGCTCAGACGTGAGTCCCTTGATCACTTGGCCACTGGATTCAAGATAGCCTGGCTGATGAGGATTATGAATCCGAAACCGGTCCCAGGATGCTTGTTTCCGGTCCATGGAAGACATGGCTTGGCAGTTCCGGCTGTACTGTTCCCATGAGGCACAGGGTCAGACTGATTTGCATATAGCCATGTTTGAAATGGGGTGGCTGAGTGGGCTAAAGAATGGTGATGGATTAAACCCAGATCAGTTGACTTGAGGTGAGTGTTTGATTTGCTCAAACGCTCCGTCCATCATCCCCTTTTGTATCGCTTTGTTCGCCCTAAGTGTGGCAGGGTATGCTAAGACGTGAGTCCCTTGCTCACTTGGCCACTGGATTCAAGATAGCCTGGCTGATGAGGATTATGAATCCAAAACCGGTCCCAGGATGCTTGTTTCCGGTCCATGGAAGACATGGCTTGGCAGTTCGGGCTGTACTGTTCCCATGAGGCACAGGGTCAGACTGATTTGCATATAGCTATGTTTGAAATGGGGTGGCTGAGTGGGCTAAAGAATGGTGACGGATTAAACCCAGATCAGTTGACTGGGGGTGAGTGTTTGATTTGCTCAAACGCTCCGTCCATCATCCCCTTTTGTATCGCTTTGTTCGCCCTAAGTGTGGCAGGGTGTGCTCAGACGTGAGTCCCTTGCTCACTTGGCCACTGGATTCAAGATAGCCTGGCTGATGAGGATTATGAATCTGAAACCGGTCCCTGGATGCTTGTTTCCAGTCCATGGAAGACATGGCTTGGCAGTTCGGGCTGTACTGTTCCCATGAGGCACAGGGTCAGACTGATTTGCATATAGCCATGTTTGAAATGGGGTGGCTGAGTGGGCTAAAGAATGGTGATGGATTAAACCCAGATCAGTTGACTGGGTGTGAGTGTTTGATTTGCTCAAACGCTCCGTCCATCATCCCCTTTTGTATCGCTTTGTTCGCCCTAAGTGTGGCAGGGTATGCTCAGACGTGAGTCCCTTGATCACTTGGCCACTGGATTCAAGATAGCCTGGCTGATAAGGATTATGAATCCGAAACCGGTCCCAGGATGCTTGTTTCTGGTCCATGGAAGACATGACTTGGCAGTTCGGGCTGTACTGTTCCCATGAGGCACAGGGTTAGACTGATTTGCATATAGCCATGTTTGAAATGGGGTGGCTGAGTGGGCTAAAGAATGGTGATGTATTAAACCCAGATCAGTTGACTGGGGGTGAGTGTTTGATTTGCTCAAACGCTCCGTCCATCATCCCCTTTTGTATCGCTTTGTTCGCCCTAAGTGTGGCAGGGTATGCTCAGACGTGAGTCACTTGCTCACTTGGCCACTGGATTCAAGATAGCCTGGCTGATGAGGATCATGAATCCGAAACCGGTCCCAGGATGCTTGTTTCCGGTCCATGGAAGAATGACTTGGCAGTTCGGGCTGTACTGTTCCCATGAGGCACAGGGTCAGACTGATTTGCATATAGCCATGTTTGAAATGGGGTGGCTGAGTGGGCTAAAGAATGGTGATGGATTAAACCCAGATCAGTTGACTGGGGGTGAGTGTTTGATTTGCTCAGATGCTCCGTCCATCATCCCCTTTTGTATCGCTTTGTTCGCCCTAAGTGTGGCAGGGTATGCTCAGACGTGAGTCCCTTGATCACTTGGCCACTGGATTCAAGATAGCCTGGCTGATGAGGATTATGAATCCGAAACCGGTCCCAGGATGCTTGTTTCCGGTCCATGGAAGACATGGCTTGGCAGTTCCGGCTGTACTGTTCCCATGAGGCACAGGGTCAGACTGATTTGCATATAGCCATGTTTGAAATGGGGTGGCTGAGTGGGCTAAAGAATGGTGATGGATTAAACCCAGATCAGTTGACTGGGGGTGAGTGTTTGATTTGCTCAAACGCTCCGTCCATCATCCCCTTTTGTATCGCTTTGTACGCCCTAAGTGTGGCAGGGTATGCTAAGACGTGAGTCCCTTGCTCACTTGGCCACTGGATTCAAGATAGCCTGGCTGATGAGGATTATGAATCCGAAACCGGTCCCAGGATGCTTGTTTCCGGTCCATGGAAGACATTGCTTGGCAGTTCGGGCTGTACTGTTCCCATGAGGCACAGGGTCAGACTGATTTGCATATAGCCATGTTTGAAATGGGGTGGCTGAGTGGGCTAAAGAATGGTGATGGATTAAACCCAGATTAGTTGACTGGGGGTGAGTGTTTGATTTGCTCAAACGCTCCGTCCATCATCCCCTTTTGTATCTCTTTGTTCGCCCTAAGTGTGGCAGGGTATGCTCAGACGTGAGTCCCTTGCTCACTTGGCCACTGGATTCAAGATAGCCTGGCTGATGAGGATTATGAATCCGAAACCGGTCCCAGGATGCTTGTTTTCCGGTCCATGGAAGACATGGCTTGGCAGTTCGGGCTGTACTGTTCCCATGAGGCACAGGGTCAGACTGATTTGCATATAGCCATGTTTGAAATGGGGTGGCTGAGTGGGCTAAAGAATGGTGATGGATTAAACCCAGATCAGTTGACTGGGGGTGAGTGTTTGATTTGCTCAAACGCTCCGTCCATCATCCCCTTTTGTATCGCTTTGTTCGCCCTAAGTGTGGGAGGGTATGCTCAGACGTGAGTCCCTTGCTCACTTGGCCACTGGATGCAAGATAGCCTGGCTGATGAGGATTATGAATCCGAAACCGGTCCCAGGATGCTTGTTTCCGGTCCATGGAAGACATGGCTTGGCAGTTCGGGCTGTACTGTTCCCATGAGGTACAGGGTCAGACTGATTTGCATATAGCCATGTTTGAAATGGGGTGGCTGAGTGGGCTAAAGAATGGTGATGGATTAAACCCAGATCAGTTGACTGGGTGTGAGTGTTTGATTTGCTCAAACGCTCCGTCCATCATCCCCTTTTGTATCGCTTTGTTCGCCCTAAGTGTGGCAGGGTATGCTCAGACGTGAGTCCCTTGATCACTTGGCCACTGGATTCAAGATAGCCTGGCTGATAAGGATTATGAATCCGAAACCGGTCCCAGGATGCTTGTTTCTGGTCCATGGAAGACATGACTTGGCAGTTCGGGCTGTACTGTTCCCATGAGGCACAGGGTCAGACTGATTTGCATATAGCCATGTTTGAAATGGGGTGGCTGAGTGGGCTAAAGAATGGTGATGGGATAAACCCAGATCAGTTGACTGGGGGTGAGTGTTTGATTTGCTCAAACGCTCCGTCCATCATCCCCTTTTGTATCGCTTTGTTCGCCCTAAGTGTGGGAGGGTATGCTCAGACGTGAGTCCCTTGCTCACTTGGCCACTGGATGCAAGATAGCCTGGCTGATGAGGATTATGAATCCGAAACCGGTCCCAGGATGCTTGTTTCCGGTCCATGGAAGACATGGCTTGGCAGTTCGGGCTGTACTGTTCCCATGAGGTACAGGGTCAGACTGATTTGCATATAGCCATGTTTGAAATGGGGTGGCTGAGTGGGCTAAAGAATGGTGATGGATTAAACCCAGATCAGTTGACTGGGGGTGAGTGTTTGATTTGCTCAAACGCTCCGTCCATCATCCCCTTTTGTATCGCTTTGTTCGCCCTAAGTGTGGCAGGGTATGCTCAGACGTGAGTCCCTTGCTCACTTGGCCACTGGATTCAAGATAGCCTGGCTGATGAGGATTATGAATCCGAAACAGGTCCCTGGATGCTTGTTGCCAGTCCATGGAAGACATGGCTTGGCAGTTCGGGCTGTACTGTTCCCATGAGACACAGGGTTAGACTGATTTGCATATAGCCATGTTTGAAATGGGGTGGCTGAGTGGGCTAAAGAATGGTGATGTATTAAACCCAGATCAGTTGACTGGGGGTGAGTGTTTGATTTGCTCAAACGCTCCGTCCATCATCCCCTTTTGTATCGCTTTGTTCGCCCTAAGTGTGGCAGGGTATGCTCAGACGTGAGTCACTTGCTCACTTGGCCACTGGATTCAAGATAGCCTGGCTGATGAGGATCATGAATCCGAAACCGGTCCCAGGATGCTTGTTTCCGGTCCATGGAAGAATGACTTGGCAGTTCGGGCTGTACTGTTCCCATGAGGCACAGGGTCAGACTGATTTGCATATAGCCATGTTTGAAATGGGGTGGCTGAGTGGGCTAAAGAATGGTGATGGATTAAACCCAGATCAGTTGACTGGGGGTGAGTGTTTTTGATTTGCTCAGATGCTCCGTCCATCATCCCCTTTTGTATCGCTTTGTTCGCCCTAAGTGTGGCAGGGTATGCTCAGACGTGAGTCCCTTGATCACTTGGCCACTGGATTCAAGATAGCCTGGCTGATGAGGATTATGAATCCGAAATCGGTCCCAGGATGCTTGTTTCCGGTCCATGGAAGACATGGCTTGGCAGTTCCGGCTGTACTGTTCCCATGAGGCACAGGGTCAGACTGATTTGCATATAGCCATGTTTGAAATGGGGTGGCTGAGTGGGCTAAAGAATGGTGATGGATTAAACCCAGATCAGTTGACTGGGGGTGAGTGTTTGATTTGCTCAAACGCTCCGTCCATCATCCCCTTTTGTATCGCTTTGTACGCCCTAAGTGTGGCAGGGTATGCTAAGACGTGAGTCCCTTGCTCACTTGGCCACTGGATTCAAGATAGCCTGGCTAATGAGGATTATGAATCCGAAACCGGTCCCAGGATGCTTGTTTCCGGTCCATGGAAGACATTGCTTGGCAGTTCGGGCTGTACTGTTCCCATGAGGCACAGGGTCAGACTGATTTGCATATAGCCATGTTTGAAATGGGGTGGCTGAGTGGGCTAAAGAATGGTGATGGATTAAACCCAGATTAGTTGACTGGGGGTGAGTGTTTGATTTGCTCAAACGCTCCGTCCATCATCCCCTTTTGTATCGCTTTGTTCGCCCTAAGTGTGGCAGGGTATGCTCAGACGTGAGTCCCTTGCTCACTTGGCCACTGGATTCAAGATAGCCTGGCTGATGAGGATTATGAATCCGAAACCGGTCCCTGGATGCTTGTTTCCAGTCCATGGAAGACATGGCTTGGTAGTTCGGGCTGTACTGTTCCCATGAGGCACAGGGTCAGACTGATTTGCATATAGCCATGTTTTAAATGGGGTGGCTGAGTGGGCTAAAGAATGGTGATGGATTAAACCCAGATCAGTTGACTGGGTGTGAGTGTTTGATTTGCTCAAACGCTCCGTCCATCATCCCCTTTTGTATCGCTTTGTTCGCCCTAAGTGTGGCAGGGTATGCTCAGACGTGAGTCCCTTGATCACTTGGCCACTGGATTCAAGATAGCCTGGCTGATGAGGATTATGAATCCAAAACCGGTCCCAGGATGCTTGTTTCCGGTCCATGGAAGACATGACTTGGCAGTTCGGGCTGTACTGTTCCCATGAGGCACAGGGTCAGACTGATTTGCATATAGCCATGTTTGAAATGGGGTGGCTGAGTGGGCTAAAGAATGGTGATGGATTAAACCCAGATCAGTTGACTGGGGGTGAGTGTTTGATTTGCTCAAACGCTCCGTCCATCATCCCCTTTTGTATCGCTTTGTTCGCCCTAAGTGTGGCAGGGTATGCTCAGACGTAAGTCCCTTGCTCACTTGGCCACTGGATTCAAGATAGCCTGGCTGATGAGGATTATGAATCCGAAACCGGTCCCAGGATGCTTGTTTCCGGTCCATGGAAGATATGGCTTGGCAGTTCGGGCTGTACTGTTCCCATGAGGCACAGGGTCAGACTGATTTGCATATAGCCATGTTTGAAATGGGGTGGCTGAGTGGGCTAAACAATGGTGATGGATTAAACCCAGATCAGTTGACTGGGGGTGAGTGTTTGATTTGCTCAAACGCTCCGTCCATCATCCCCTTTTGTATCGCTTTGTTCGCCCTAAGTGTGGCAGGGTATGCTCAGACGTGAGTCCCTTGCTCACTTGGCCACTGGATTCAAGATAGCCTGGCTGATGAGGATCATGAATCCGAAACCGGTCCCAGGATGCTTGTTTCCGGTCCATGGAAGACATGACTTGGCAGTTCGGGCTGTACTGTTCCCATGAGGCACAGGGTCAGACTGATTTGCATATAGCCATGTTTGAAATGGGGTGGCTGAGTGGGCTAAAGAATGGTGATGGATTAAACCCAGATCAGTTGACTGGGGGTGAGTGTTTGATTTGCTCAAACGCTCCGTCCATCATCCCCTTTTGTATCGCTTTGTTCGCCCTAAGTGTGGCAGGGTATGCTCAGACGTGAGTCCCTTGATCACTTGGCCACTGGATTCAAGATAGCCTGGCTGATGAGGATTATGAATCCGAAACCGGTCCCAGGATGCTTGTTTCCGGTCCATGGAAGACATGGCTTGGCAGTTCCGGCTGTACTGTTCCCATGAGGCACAGGGTCAGACTGATTTGCATATAGCCATGTTTGAAATGGGGTGGCTGAGTGGGCTAAAGAATGGTGATGGATTAAACCCAGATCAGTTTACTTGAGGTGAGTGTTTGATTTGCTCAAACGCTCCGTCCATCATCCCCTTTTGTATCGCTTTGTTCGCCCTAAGTGTGGCAGGGTATGCTAAGACGTGAGTCCCTTGCTCACTTGGCCACTGGATTCAAGATAGCCTGGCTGATGAGGATTATGAATCCGAAACCGGTCCCAGGATGCTTGTTTCCGGTCCATGGAAGACATGGCTTGGCAGTTGGGGCTGTACTGTTCCCATGAGGCACAGGGTCAGACTGATTTGCATATAGCCATGTTTGAAATGGGGTGGCTGAGTGGGCTAAAGAATGGTGATGGATTAAACCCAGATCAGTTGACTGGGGGTGAGTGTTTGATTTGCTCAAACGCTCCGTCCATCATCCCCTTTTGTATCGCTTTGTTCGCCCTAAGTGTGGCAGGGTATGCTCAGACGTGAGTCCCTTGCTCACTTGGCCACTGGATTCAAGATAGCCTGGCTGATGAGGATTATGAATCCGAAACCGGTCCCAGGATGCTTGTTTCCGGTCCATGGAAGACATGACTTGGCAGTTCGGGCTGTACTGTTCCCATGAGGCACAGGGTCAGACTGATTTGCATATAGCCATGTTTGAAATGGGGTGGCTGAGTGGGCTAAAGAATGGTGATGGATTAAACCCAGATCAGTTGACTGGGGGTGAGTGTTTGATTTGCTCAAACGCTCCGTCCATCATCCCCTTTTGTATCGCTTTGTTCGCCCTAAATGTGGCAGGGTATGCTCAGACGTGAGTCCCTTGCTCACTTGGCCACTGGATTCAAGATAGCCTGGCTGATGAGGATTATGAATCCGAAACCGGTCCCAGGATGCTTGTTTCCGGTCCATGGAAGACATGGCTTGGCAGTTCGGGCTGTACTGTTCCCATGAGGCACAGGGTCAGACTGATTTGCATATAGCCATGTTTGAAATGGGGTGGCTGAGTGGGCTAAAGAATGGTGATGGATTAAACCCAGATCAGTTGACTGGGGGTGAGTGTTTGATTTGCTCAAACGCTCCGTCCATCATCCCCTTTTGTATCGCTTTGTTCGCCCTAAGTGTGGCAGGGTATGCTAAGACGTGAGTCCCTTGCTCACTTGGCCACTGGATTCAAGATAGCCTGGCTGATGAGGATTATGAATCCGAAACCGGTCCCAGGATGCTTGTTTCCGGTCCATGGAAGACATGGCTTGGCAGTTCGGGCTGTACTGTTCCCATGAGGCACAGGGTCAGACTGATTTGCATATAGCCATGTTTGAAATGGGGTGGCTGAGTGGGCTAAAGAATGGTGATGGATTAAACCCAGATCAGTTGACTGGGGGTGAGTGTTTGATTTGCTCAAACGCTCCGTCCATCATCCCCTTTTGTATCGCTTTGTTCTCCCTAAGTGTGGCAGGGTATGCTCAGACGTGAGTCCCTTGCTCACTTGGCCACTGGATTCAAGATAGCCTGGCTGATGAGGATTATGAATCCGAAACCGGTCCCAGGATGCTTGTTTCCGGTCCATGGAAGACATGGCTTGGCAGTTCGGGCTGTACTGTTCCCATGAGGCACAGGGTCAGACTGATTTGCATATAGCCATGTTTGAAATGGGGTGGCTGAGTGGGCTAAAGAATGGTGATGGATTAAACCCAGATCAGTTGACTGGGAGTGAGTGTTTGATTTGCTCAAACGCTCCGTCCATCATCCCCTTTTGTATCTCTTTGTTCGCCCTAAGTGTCGCAGGGTATGCTCAGACGTGAGTCCCTTGCTCACTTGGCCACTGGATTCAAGATAGCCTGGCTGATGAGGATTATGAATCCGAAACCGGTCCCAGGATGCTTGTTTTCCGGTCCATGGAAGACATGGCTTGGCAGTTCGGGCTGTACTGTTCCCATGAGGCACAGGGTCAGACTGATTTGCATATAGCCATGTTGAAATGGGGTGGCTGAGTGGGCTAAAGAATGGTGATGGATTAAACCCAGATCAGTTGACTGGGGGTGAGTGTTTGATTTGCTCAAACGCTCCGTCCATCATCCCCTTTTGTATCGCTTTGTTCGCCCTAAGTGTGGCAGGGTATGCTCAGACGTGAGTCCCTTGCTCACTTGGCCACTGGATGCAAGATAGCCTGGCTGATGAGGATTATGAATCCGAAACCGGTCCCAGGATGCTTGTTTCCGGTCCATGGAAGACATGGCTTGGCAGTTCGGGCTGTACTGTTCCCATGAGGCACAGGGTCAGACTGATTTGCATATAGCCATGTTTGAAATGGGGTGGCTGAGTGGGCTAAAGAATGGTGATGGATTAAATCCAGATCAGTTGACTGGGGGTGAGTGTTTGATTTGCTCAAACGCTCCGTCCATCATCCCCTTTTGTATCGCTTTGTTCGCCCTAAGTGTGGCAGGGTATGCTCAGACGTGAGTCCCTTGCTCACTTGGCCACTGGATTCAAGATATCCTGGCTGATGAGGATTATGAATCCGAAACAGGTCCCTGGATGCTTGTTTCCAGTCCATGGAAGACATGGCTTGGCAGTTCGGGCTGTACTGTTCCCATGAGGCACAGGGTTAGACTGATTTGCATATAGCCATGTTTGAAATGGGGTGGCTGAGTGGGCTAAAGAATGGTGATGGATTAAACCCAGATCAGTTGACTGGGGGTGAGTGTTTGATTTGCTCAAACGCTCCGTCCATCATCCCCTTTTGTATCGCTTTGTTCGCCCTAAGTGTGGCAGGGTATGCTCAGACGTGAGTCCCTTGCTCACTTGGCCACTGGATTCAAGATAGCCTGGCTGATGAGGATCATGAATCCGAAACCGGTCCCAGGATGCTTGTTTCCGGTCCATGGAAGAATGACTTGGCAGTTCGGGCTGTACTGTTCCCATGAGGCACAGGGTCAGACTGATTTGCATATAGCCATGTTTGAAATGGGGTGGCTGAGTGGGCTAAAGAATGGTGACGGATTAAACCCAGATCAGTTGACTGGGGGTGAGTGTTTGATTTGCTCAGATGCTCCGTCCATCATCCCCTTTTGTATCGCTTTGTTCGCCCTAAGTGTGGCAGGGTATGCTCAGACGTGAGTCCCTTGCTCACTTGGCCACTGGATTCAAGATAGCCTGGCTGATGAGGATTATGAATCCGAAACCGGTCCCAGGATGCTTGTTTCCGGTCCATGGAAGACATGGCTTGGCAGTTCCGGCTGTACTGTTCCCATGAGGCACAGGGTCAGACTGATTTGCATATAGCCATGTTTGAAATGGAGTGGCTGAGTGGGCTAAAGAATGGTGATGGATTAAACCCAGATCAGTTGACTGGGGGTGAGTGTTTGATTTGCTCAAACGCTCCGTCCATCATCCCCTTTTGTATCTCTTTGTTCGCCCTAAGTGTGGCAGGGTATGCTCAGACGTGAGTCCCTTGCTCACTTGGCCACTGGATTCAAGATAGCCTGGCTGATGAGGATTATGAATCCGAAACCGGTCCCAGGATGCTTGTTTTCCGGTCCATGGAAGACATGGCTTGGCAGTTCGGGCTGTACTGTTCCCATGAGGCACAGGGTCAGACTGATTTGCATATAGCCATGTTTGAAATGGGGTGGCTGAGTGGGCTAAAGAATGGTGATAGATTAAACCCAGATCAGTTGACTGGGGGTGAGTGTTTGATTTGCTCAAACGCTCCGTCCATCATCCCCTTTTGTATCGCTTTGTTCGCCCTAAGTGTGGCAGGGTATGCTCAGACGTGAGTCCCTTGCTCACTTGGCCACTGGATTCAAGATAGCCTGGCTGATGAGGATTATGAATCCGAAACCGGTCCCTGGATGCTTGTTTCCAGTCCATGGAAGACATGGCTTGGCAGTTCGGGCTGTACTGTTCCCATGAGGCACAGGGTCAGACTGATTTGCATATAGCCATGTTTGAAATGGGGTGGCTGAGTGGGCTAAAGAATGGTGATGGATTAAACCCAGATCAGTTGACTGGGTGTGAGTGTTTGATTTGCTCAAACGCTCCGTCCATCATCCCCTTTTGTATCGCTTTGTTCGCCCTAAGTGTGGCAGGGTATGCTCAGACGTGAGTCCCTTGATCACTTGGCCACTGGATTCAAGATAGCCTGGCTGATGAGGATTATGAATCCGAAACCGGTCCCAGGATGCTTGTTTCCGGTCCATGGAAGACATGACTTGGCAGTTCGGGCTGTACTGTTCCCATGAGGCACAGGGTCAGACTGATTTGCATATAGCCATGTTTGAAATGGGGTGGCTGAGTGGGCTAAAGAATGGTGATGGATTAAACCCAGATCAGTTGACTGGGGGTGAGTGTTTGATTTGCTCAAACGCTCCGTCCATCATCCCCTTTTGTATCGCTTTGTTCGCCCTAAATGTGGCAGGGTATGCTCAGACGTGAGTCCCTTGCTCACTTGGCCACTGGATTCAAGATAGCCTGGCTGATGAGGATTATGAATCCGAAACCGGTCCCAGGATGCTTGTTCCGGTCCATGGAAGACATGGCTTGGCAGTTCGGGCTGTACTGTTCCCATGAGGCACAGGGTCAGACTGATTTGCATATAGCCATGTTTGAAATGGGGTGGCTGAGTGGGCTAAAGAATGGTGATGGATTAAACCCAGATCAGTTGACTGGGGGTGAGTGTTTGATTTGCTCAAACGCTCCGTCCATCATCCCCTTTTGTATCGCTTTGTTCGCCCTAAGTGTGGCAGGGTATGCTAAGACGTGAGTCCCTTGCTCACTTGGCCACTGGATTCAAGATAGCCTGGCTGATGAGGATTATGAATCCGAAACCGGTCCCAGGATGCTTGTTTCCGGTCCATGGAAGACATGGCTTGGCAGTTCGGGCAGTACTGTTCCCATGAGGCACAGGGTCAGACTGATTTGCATATAGCCATGTTTGAAATGGGGTGGCTGAGTGGGCTAAAGAATGGTGATGGATTAAACCCAGATCAGTTGACTGGGGGTGAGTGTTTGATTTGCTCAAACGCTCCGTCCATCATCCCCTTTTGTATCGCTTTGTTCTCCCTAAGTGTGGCAGGGTATGCTCAGACGTGAGTCCCTTGCTCACTTGGCCACTGGATTCAAGATAGCCTGGCTGATGAGGATTATGAATCCGAAACCGGTCCCAGGATGCTTGTTTCCGGTCCATGGAAGACATGGCTTGGCAGTTCGGGCTGTACTGTTCCCATGAGGCACAGGGTCAGACTGATTTGCATATAGCCATGTTTGAAATGGGGTGGCTGAGTGGGCTAAAGAATGGTGATGGATTAAACCCAGATCAGTTGACTGGGAGTGAGTGTTTGATTTGCTCAAACGCTCCGTCCATCATCCCCTTTTGTATCTCTTTGTTCGCCCTAAGTGTGGCAGGGTATGCTCAGACGTGAGTCCCTTGCTCACTTGGCCACTGGATTCAAGATAGCCTGGCTGATGAGGATTATGAATCCGAAACCGGTCCCAGGATGCTTGTTTTCCGGTCCATGGAAGACATGGCTTGGCAGTTCGGGCTGTACTGTTCCCATGAGGCACAGGGTCAGACTGATTTGCATATAGCCATGTTTGAAATGGGGTGGCTGAGTGGGCTAAAGAATGGTGATGGATTAAACCCAGATCAGTTGACTGGGGGTGAGTGTTTGATTTGCTCAAACGCTCCGTCCATCATCCCCTTTTGTATCACTTTGTTCGCCCTAAGTGTGGCATGGTATGCTCAGACGTAAGTCCCTTGCTCACTTGGCCACTGGATTCAGGATAGCCTGGCTGATGAGGATTATGAATCCGAAACCGGTCCCAGGATGCTTGTTTCCGGTCCATGGAAGACATGGCTTGGCAGTTCGGGCTGTACTGTTCCCATGAGGCACAGGGTCAGACTGATTTGCATATAGCTATGTTTGAAATGGGGTGGCTGAGTGGGCTAAAGAATGGTGATGGGATAAACCCAGATCAGTTGACTGGGGGTGAGTGTTTGATTTGCTCAAACGCTCCGTCCATCATCCCCTTTTGTATCGCTTTGTTCGCCCTAAGTGTGGCAGGGTATGCTCAGACGTGAGTCCCTTGCTCACTTGGCCACTGGATGCAAGATAGCCTGGCTGATGAGGATTATGAATCCGAAACCGGTCCCAGGATGCTTGTTTCCGGTCCATGGAAGACATGGCTTGGCAGTTCGGGCTGTACTGTTCCCATGAGGCACAGGGTCAGACTGATTTGCATATAGCCATGTTTGAAATGGGGTGGCTGAGTGGGCTAAAGAATGGTGATGGATTAAATCCAGATCAGTTGACTGGGGGTGAGTGTTTGATTTGCTCAAACGCTCCGTCCATCATCCCCTTTTGTATCGCTTTGTTCGCCCTAAGTGTGGCAGGGTATGCTCAGACGTGAGTCCCTTGCTCACTTGTCCACTGGATTCAAAATAGCCTGGCTGATGAGGATTATGAATCCGAAACAGGTCCCTGGATGCTTGTTTCCAGTCCATGGAAGACATGGCTTGGCAGTTCGGGCTGTACTGTTCCCATGAGGCACAGGGTTAGACTGATTTGCATATAGCCATGTTTGAAATGGGGTGGCTGAGTGGGCTAAAGAATGGTGATGGATTAAACCCAGATCAGTTGACTGGGGGTGAGTGTTTGATTTGCTCAAACGCTCCGTCCTTCATCCCCTTTTGTATCGCTTTGTTCGCCCTAAGTGTGGCAGGGTATGCTCAGACGTGAGTCCCTTGCTCACTTGGCCACTGGATTCAAGATAGCCTGGCTGATGAGGATCATGAATCCGAAACCGGTCCCAGGATGCTTGTTTCCGGTCCATGGAAGAATGACTTGGCAGTTCGGGCTGTACTGTTCCCATGAGGCACAGGGTCAGACTGATTTGCATATAGCCATGTTTGAAATGGGGTGGCTGAGTGGGCTAAAGAATGGTGACGGATTAAACCCAGATCAGTTGACTGGGGGTGAGTGTTTGATTTGCTCAGATGCTCCGTCCATCATCCCCTTTTGTATAGCTTTGTTCGCCCTAAGTGTGGCAGGGTATGCTCAGACGTGAGTCCCTTGATCACTTGGCCACTGGATTCAAGATAGCCTGGCTGATGAGGATTATGAATCCGAAACCGGTCCCAGGATGCTTGTTTCCGGTCCATGGAAGACATGGCTTGGCAGTTCCGGCTGTACTGTTCCCATGAGGCCCAGGGTCAGACTGAGTTGCATATAGCCATGTTTGAAATGGAGTGGCTGAGTGGGCTAAAGAATGGTGATGGATTAAACCCAGATCAGTTGACTGGGGGTGAGTGTTTGATTTGCTCAAACGCTCCGTCCATCATCCCCTTTTGTATCGCTTTGTACGCCCTAAGTGTGGCAGGGTATGCTAAGACGTGAGTCCCTTGCTCACTTGGCCACTGGATTCAAGATAGCCTGGCTGATGAGGATTATGAATCCGAAACCGGTCCCAGGATGCTTGTTTCCGGTCCATGGAAGACATTGCTTGGCAGTTCGGGCTGTACTGTTCCCATGAGGCACAGGGTCAGACTGATTTGCATATAGCCATGTTTGAAATGGGGTGGCTGAGTGGGCTAAAGAATGGTGATGGATTAAACCCAGATCAGTTGACTGGGGGTGAGTGTTTGATTTGCTCAAACGCTCCGTCCATCATCCCCTTTTGTATCGCTTTGTTCGCCCTAAGTGTGGCAGGGTATGCTCAGACGTGAGTCCCTTGCTCACTTGGCCACTGGATTCAAGATAGCCTGGCTGATGAGGATTATGAATCCGAAACCGGTCCCTGGATGCTTGTTTCCAGTCCATGGAAGACATGGCTTGGCAGTTCGGGCTGTACTGTTCCCATGAGGCACAGGGTCAGACTGATTTGCATATAGCCATGTTTTAAATGGGGTGGCTGAGCGGGCTAAAGAATGGTGATGGATTAAACCCAGATCAGTTGACTGGGTGTGAGTGTTTGATTTGCTCAAACGCTCCGTCCATCATCCCCTTTTGTATCGCTTTGTTCGCCCTAAGTGTGGCAGGGTATGCTCAGACGTGAGTCTATTGATCACTTGGCCACTGGATTCAAGATAGCCTGGCTGATGAGGATTATGAATCCGAAACCGGTCCCAGGATGCTTGTTTCCGGTCCATGGAAGACATGACTTGGCAGTTCGGGCTGTACTGTTCCCATGAGGCACAGGGTCAGACTGATTTGCATATAGCCATGTTTGAAATGGGGTGGCTGAGTGGGCTAAATAATGGTGATGGATTAAACCCAGATCAGTTGACTGGGGGTGAGTGTTTGATTTGCTCAAACGCTCCGTCCATCATCCCCTTTCGTATCGCTTTGTTCGCCCTAAATGTGGCAGGGTATGCTCAGACGTGAGTCCCTTGCTCACTTGGCCACTGGATTCAAGATAGCCTGGCTGATGAGGATTATGAATCCGAAACCGGTCCCAGGATGCTTGTTTCCGGTCCATGGAAGACATGGCTTGGCAGTTCGGGCTGTACTGTTCCCATGAGGCACAGGGTCAGACTGATTTGCATATAGCCATGTTTGAAATCGGGTGGCTGAGTGGGCTAAAGAATGGTGATGGATTAAACCCAGATCAGTTGACTGGGGGTGTGTGTTTGATTTGCTCAAACGCTCCGTCCATCATCCCCTTTTGTATCGCTTTGTTCGCCCTAAGTGTGGCAGGGTATGCTAAGACGTGAGTCCCTTGCTCACTTGGCCACTGGATTCAAGATAGCCTGGCTGATGAGGATTATGAATCCGAAACCGGTCCCAGGATGCTTGTTTCCCGTCCATGGAAGACATGGCTTGGCAATTCGGGCTGTACTGTTCCCATGAGGCACAGGGTCAGACTGATTTGCATATAGCCATGTTTGAAATGGGGTGGCTGAGTGGGCTAAAGAATGATGATGGATTAAACCCAGATCAGTTGACTGGGAGTGAGTGTTTGATTTGCTCAAACGCTCCGTCCATCATCCCCTTTTGTATCTCTTTGTTCGCCCTAAGTGTGGCAGGGTATGCTCAGACGTGAGTCCCTTGCTCACTTGGCCACTGGATTCAAGATAGCCTGGCTGATGAGGATTATGAATCCGAAACCGGTCCCAGGATGCTTGTTTTCCGGTCCATGGAAGACATGGCTTGGCAGTTCGGGCTGTACTGTTCCCATGAGGCACAGGGTCAGACTGATTTGCATATAGCCATGTTTGAAATGGGGTGGCTGAGTGGGCTAAAGAATGGTGATAGATTAAACCTAGATCAGTTGACTGGGGGTGAGTGTTTGATTTGCTCAAACGCTCCGTCCATCATCCCCTTTTGTATCGCTTTGTTCGCCCTAAGTGTGGCAGGGTATGCTCAGACGTAAGTCCTTTGCTCACTTGGCCACTGGATTCAAGATAGCCTGGCTGATGAGGATTATGAATCCGAAACCGGTCCCAGGCTGCTTGTTTCCGGTCCATGGAAGACATGGCTTGGCAGTTCGGGCTGTACTGTTCCCATGAGGCACAGGGTCAGACTGATTTGCATATAGCCATGTTTGAAATGGGGTGGCTGAGTGGGCTAAAGAATGGTGATGGATTAAACCCAGATCAGTTGACTGGGGGTGAGTGTTTGATTTGCTCAAACGCTCCGTCCATCATCCCCTTTTGTATCGCTTTGTTCGCCCTAATTGTGGCAGGGTATGCTCAGACGTGAGTCCCTTGCTCACTTGGCCACTGGATTCAAGATAGCCTGGCTGATGAGGATTATGAATCCGAAACCGGTCCCAGGATGCTTGTTTCCGGTCCATGGAAGACATGGCTTGGCAGTTCGGGCTGTACTGTTCCCATGAGGCACAGGGTCAGACTGATTTGCATATAGCCATGTTTGAAATGGGGTGGCTGAGTGGGCTAAAGAATGGTGATGGATTAAACCCAGATCAGTTGACTGGGGGTGAGTGTTTGATTTGCTCAAACGCTCCATCCATCATTCCCTTTTGTATCGCTTTGTTCGCCCTAAGTGTGGCAGGGTATGCTCAGACGTTAGTCCCTTGCTCACTTGGCCACTGGATTCAAGATAGCCTGGCTGATGAGGATTATGAATCCGAAACCGGTCCCAGGATGCTTGTTTTCCGGTCCATGGAAGACATGGCTTGGCAGTTCGGGCTGTACTGTTCCCACGCGGCACAGGGTCAGACTGATTTGCATATAGCCATGTTTGAAATGGGGTGGCTGAGTGGGCTAAAGAATGGTGATGGATTAAACCCAGATCAGTTGACTGGGGGTGAGTGTTTGATTTGCTCAAACGCTCCGTCCATCATCCCCTTTTGTATCGCTTTGTTCGCCCTAAGTGTGGCAGGGTATGCTCAGACGTGAGTCCCTTGCTCACTTGGCCACTGGATTCAAGATAGCCTGGCTGATGAGGATTATGAATCTGAAACCGGTCCCTGGATGCTTGTTTCCGGTCCATGGAAGACATGGCTTGGCAGTTCGGGCTGTACTGTTCCCATGAGGCACAGGGTCAGACTGATTTGCATATAGCCATGTTTGAAATGGGGTGGCTGAGTGGGCTAAAGAATGGTGATGGATTAAACCCAGATCAGTTGACTGGGGGTGAGTGTTTGATTTGCTCAAACGCTCCGTCCATCATCCCCTTTTGTATCGCTTTGTTCGCCCTAATTGTGGCAGGGTATGCTCAGACGTGAGTCCCTTGCTCACTTGGCCACTGGATTCAAGATAGCCTGGCTGATGAGGATTATGAATCCGAAACCGGTCCCAGGATGCTTGTTTCCGGTCCATGGAAGACATGGCTTGGCAGTTCGGGCTGTACTGTTCCCATGAGGCACAGGGTCAGACTGATTTGCATATAACCATGTTTGAAATGGGGTGGCTGAGTGGGCTAAAGAATGGTGATGGATTAAACCCAGATCAGTTGACTGGGGGTGAGAGTTTGATTTGCTCAAACGCTCCGTCCATCATCCCCTTTTGTATCGCTTTGTTCGCCCTAAGTGTGGCAGGGTATGCTCAGACGTGAGTCCCTTGCTCACTTGGCCACTGGATTCAAGATAGCCTGGCTGATGAGGATTATGAATCCGAAACCGGTCCCAGGATGCTTGTTTTCCGGTCCATGGAAGACATGGCTTGGCAGTTCGGGCTGTACTGTTCCCATGAGGCACAGGGTCAGACTGATTTGCATATAGCCATGTTTGAAATGGGGTGGCTGAGTGGGCTAAAGAATGGTGATGGATTAAACCCAGATCAGTTGACTGGGGGTGAGTGTTTGATTTGCTCAAACGCTCCGTCCATCATCCCCTTTTGTATCGCTTTGTTCGCCCTAAGTGTGGCAGGGTATGCTCAGACGTAAGTCTTTTGCTCACTTGGCCACTGGATTCAAGATAGCCTGGCTGATGAGGATTATGAATCCGAAACCGGTCCCAGGCTGCTTGTTTCCGGTCCATGGAAGACATGGCTTGGCAGTTCGGGCTGTACTGTTCCCATGAGGCACAGGGTCAGACTGATTTGCATATAGCCATGTTTGAAATGGGGTGGCTGAGTGGGCTAAAGAATGGTGATGGATTAAACCCAGATCAGTTGACTGGGGGTGAGTGTTTGATTTGCTCAAACGCTCCGTCCATCATCCCCTTTTGTATCGCTTTGTTCGCCCTAAGTGTGGCAGGGTATGCTCAGACGTGAGTCCCTTGCTCACTTGGCCACTGGATTCAAGATAGCCTGGCTGATGAGGATTATGAATCTGAAACCGGTCCCTGGATGCTTGTTTCCGGTCCATGGAAGACATGGCTTGGCAGTTCGGGCTGTACTGTTCCCATGAGGCACAGGGTCAGACTGATTTGCATATAGCCATGTTTGAAATGGGGTGGCTGAGTGGGCTAAAGAATGGTGATGGATTAAACCCAGATCAGTTGACTGGGGGTGAGTGTTTGATTTGCTCAAATGCTCCGTCCATCATCCCCTTTTGTATCGCTTTGTTCGCCCTAAGTGTGGCAGGGTATGCTCAGACGTGAGTCCCTTGCTCACTTGGCCACTGGATTCAAGATAGCCTGGCTGATGAGGATTATGAATCCGAAACCGGTCCCAGGATGCTTGTTTCCTGTCCATGGAAGACATGTCTTGGCAGTTCGGGCTGTACTGTTCCCATGAGGCACAGGGTCAGACTGATTTGCATATAGCCATGTTTGAAATGGGGTGGCTGAGTGGGCTAAAGAATTGTGATGGATTAAACCCAGATCAGTTGACTGGGGGTGAGTGTTTGATTTGCTCAAACGCTCCGTCCATCATCCACTTTTGTATCGCTTTGTTCGCCCTAAGTGTGGCAGGGTATGCTCAGACGTGAGTCCCTTGCTCACTTGGCCACTGGATTCAAGATAGCCTGGCTGATGAGGATTATGAATCCGAAACCGGTCCCAGGATGCTTGTTTCCGGTCCATGGAAGACATGGCTTGGCAGTTCGGGCTGTACTGTTCCCATGAGGCACAGGGTCAGACTGATTTGCATATAGCCATGTTTGAAATGGGGTGGCTGAGTGGGCTAAAGAATGGTGATGGATTAAACCCAGATCAGTTGACTGGGGGTGAGTGTTTGATTTACTCAAACGCTCCGTCCATCATCCCCTTTTGTATCGCTTTGTTCGCCCTAAGTGTGGCAGGGTATGCTCAGACGTGAGTCCCTTGCTCACTTGGCCACTGGATTCAAGATAGCCTGGCTGATGAGGATTATGAATCCGAAACCGGTCCCAGAATGCTTGTTTCCGGTCCATGGAAGACATGGCTTGGCAGTTCGGGCTGTACTGTTCCCATGAGGCACAGGGTCAGACTGATTTGCATATAGCCATGTTTGAAATGGGGTGGCTGAGTGGGCTAAAGAATGGTGATGGATTAAACCCAGATCAGTTGACTGGGGGTGAGTGTTTGATTTGCTCAAACGCTCCGTCCGTCATTCCCTTTTGTATCGCTTTGTTCGCCCTAAGTGTGGCAGGGTATGCTCAGACGTGAGTCCCTTGCTCACTTGGCCACTGGATTCAAGATAGCCTGGCTGATGAGGATTATGAATCCGAAACCGGTCCCAGGATGCTTGTTTCCGGTCCATGGAAGACATGGCTTGGCAGTTCGGGCTGTACTGTTCCCATGAGGCACAGGGTCAGACTGATTTGCATATACCCATGTTTGAAATGGGGTGGCTGAGTGGGCTAAAGAATGGTGATGGATTAAACCCAGATCATTTGACTGGGGGTGAGTGTTTGATTTGCTCAAACGTTCCGTCCATCATCCCCTTTTGTATCGCTTTGTTCGCCCTAAGTGTGGCAGGGTATGCTCAGACGTGAGTCCCTTGCTCACTTGGCCACTGGATTCAAGATAGCCTGGCTGATGAGGATTATGAATCCGAAACCGGTCCCAGGATGCTTGTTTCCCGTCCATGGAAGACATGGCTTGGCAATTCGGGCTGTACTGTTCCCATGAGGCACAGGGTCAGACTGATTTGCATATAGCCATGTTTGAAATGGGGTGGCTGAGTGGGCTAAAGAATGGTGATGGATTAAACCCAGATCAGTTGACTGGGAGTGAGTGTTTGATTTGCTCAAACGCTCCGTCCGTCATCCCCTTTTGTATCTCTTTGTTCGCCCTAAGTGTGGCAGGGTATGCTCAGACGTGAGTCCCTTGCTCACTTGGCCACTGGATTCAAGATAGCCTGGCTGATGAGGATTATGAATCCGAAACCGGTCCCAGGATGCTTGTTTTCCGGTCCATGGAAGACATGGCTTGGCAGTTCGGGCTGTACTGTTCCCATGAGGCACAGGGTCAGACTGATTTGCATATAGCCATGTTTGAAATGGGGTGGCTGAGTGGGCTAAAGAATGGTGATGGATTAAACCCAGATCAGTTGACTGGGGGTGAGTGTTTGATTTGCTCAAACGCTCCGTCCATCATCCCCTTTTGTATCGCTTTGTTCGCCCTAAGTGTGGCAGGGTATGCTCAGACGTAAGTCCTTTGCTCACTTGGCCACTGGATTCAAGATAGCCTGGCTGATGAGGATTATGAATCCGAAACCGGTCCCAGGCTGCTTGTTGCCGGTCCATGGAAGACATGGCTTGGCAGTTCGGGCTGTACTGTTCCCATGAGGCACAGGGTCAGACTGATTTGCATATAGCCATGTTTGAAATGGGGTGGTTGAGTGGGCTAAAGAATGGTGATGGATTAAACCCAGATCAGTTGACTGGGGGTGAGTGTTTGATTTGCTCAAAAACGCTCCGTCCATCATCCCCTTTTGTATCGCTTTGTTCGCCCTAAGTGTGGCAGGGTATGCTCAGACGTGAGTCCCTTGCTCACTTGGCCACTGGATTCAAGATAGCCTGGCTGATGAGGATTATGAATCTGAAACCGGTCCCTGGATGCTTGTTTCCGGTCCATGGAAGACATGGCTTGGCAGTTCGGGCTGTACTGTTCCCATGAGGCACAGGGTCAGACTGATTTGCATATAGCCATGTTTGAAATGGGGTGGCTGAGTGGGCTAAAGAATGGTGATGGATTAAACCCAGATCAGTTGACTGGGGGTGAGTGTTTGATTTGCTCAAACGCTCCGTCCATCATCCCCTTTTGTATCGCTTTGTTCGCCCTAATTGTGGCAGGGTATGCTCAGACGTGAGTCCCTTGCTCACTTGGCCACTGGATTCAAGATAGCCTGGCTGATGAGGATTATGATTCCGAAACCGGTCCCAGGATGCTTGTTTCCGGTCCATGGAAGACATGGCTTGGCAGTTCGGGCTGTACTGTTCCCATGAGGCACAGGGTCAGACTGATTTGCATATAACCATGTTTGAAATGGGGTGGCTGAGTGGGCTAAAGAATGGTGATGGATTAAACCCAGATCAGTTGACTGGGGGTGAGTGTTTGATTTGCTCAAACGCTCCGTCCATCATCCCCTTTTGTATCGCTTTGTTCGCCCTAAGTGTGGCAGGGTATGCTCAGACGTGAGTCCCTTGCTCACTTGGCCACTGGATTCAAGATAGCCTGGCTGATGAGGATTATGAATCCGAAACCGGTCCCAGGATGCTTGTTTCCGGTCCATGGAAGACATGGCTTGGCAGTTCGGGCTGTACTGTTCCCATGAGGCACAGGGTCAGACTGATTTGCATATAGCCACGTTTGAAATGGGGTGGCTGAGTGGGCTAAAGAATGGTGATGGATTAAACCCAGATCAGTTGACTGGGGGTGAGTGTTTGATTTGCTCAAACGCTCCGTCCATCATCCCCTTTTGTATCGCTTTGTTCGCCCTAAGTGTGGCAGGGTATGCTCAGACGTGAGTCCCTTGCTCACTTGGCCACTGGATTCAAGATAGCCTGGCTGATGAGGATTATGAATCCGAAACCGGTCCCAGGATGCTTGTTTCCGGTCCATGGAAGACATGGCTTGGCAGTTCGGGCTGTACTGTTCCCATGAGGCACAGGGTCAGACTGATTTGCATACAGCCATGTTTGAAATGGGGTGGCTGAGTGGGCTAAAGAATGGTGATGGATTAAACCCAGATCAGTTGACTGGGAGTGGGTGTTTGATTTGCTCAAACGCTCCGTCCATCATCCCCTTTTGTATCGCTTTGTTCGTCCTAAGTGTGGCAGGGTATGCTCAGACGTGAGTCCCTTGCTCACTTGGCCACTGGATTCAAGATAGCCTGGCTGATGAGGATTATGAATCCGAAACCGGTCCCAGGATGCTTGTTTTCCGGTCCATGGAAGACATGGCTTGGCAGTTCGGGCTGTACTGTTCCCACGCGGCACAGGGTCAGACTGATTTGCATATAGCCATGTTTGAAATGGGGTGGCTGAGTGGGCTAAAGAATGGTGATGGATTAAACCCAGATCAGTTGACTGGGGGTGAGTGTTTGATTTGCTCAAACGCTCCGTCCATCATCCCCTTTTGTATCGCTTTGTTCGCCCTAAGTGTGGCAGGGTATGCTCAGACGTGAGTCCCTTGCTCACTTGGCCACTGGATTCAAGATAGCCTGGCTGATGAGGATTATGAATACAAAACAGGTCCCAGGATGCTTGTTTCCGGTTCATGGAAGACATGGCTTGGCAGTTCGGGCTGTACTGTTCCCATGAGGCACAGGGTCAGACTGATTTGCATTTAGCCATGTTTGAAATGGGGTGGCTGAGTGGGCTAAAGAATGGTGATGGATTCAACCCAGATTAGTTGACTGGGGGTGAGTGTTTGATTTGCTCAAACGCTCCGTCCGTCATCCCCTTTTGTATCGCTTAGTTCACCCTAAGTGTGGCAGGGTATGCTCAGACGTGAGTCCCTTGCTCACTTGGCCACTGGATTCAAGATAGCCTGGCTGATGAGGATTATGAATCCGAAACCGGTCCCAGGATGCTTGTTTCCTGTCCATGGAAGACATGTCTTGGCAGTTCGGGCTGTACTGTTCCCATGAGGCACAGGGTCAGACTGATTTGCATATAGCCATGTTTGAAATGGGGTGGCTGAGTGGGCTAAAGAATTGTGATGGATTAAACCCAGATCAGTTGACTGGGGGTGAGTGTTTGATTTGCTCAAACGCTCTGTCCATCATCCCCTTTTGTATCGCTTTGTTCGCCTTAAGTGTGGCAGGGTATGCTCAGACGTTAGTCCCTTGCTCACTTGGCCACTGGATTCAAGATAGCCTGGCTGATGAGGATTATGAATCCGAAACCGGTCCAAGGATGCTTGTTTCCGGTCCATGGAAGACATGACTTGGCAGTTCGGGCTGTACTGTTCCCATGAGGCACAGGGTCAGACTGATTTGCATATAGCCATGTTTGAAATGGGGTGGCTGAGTGGGGTAAAGAATGGTGATGGATTAAACCCAGATCAGTTGACTGGGGGTGAGTGTTTGATTTGCTCAAACGCTCCGTCCATCATCCCCTTTTGTATCGCTTTGTTCGCGTTAAATGTGGCAGGGTATGCTCAGATGTGAGTCCCTTGCTCACTTTGCCACTGGATTCAAGATAGCCTGGCTGATGAGGATTATGAATCCGAAACCGGTCCCAGGATGCTTGTTTCCGGTCCATGGAAGACATGGCTTGGCAGTTCGGGCTGTACTCTTCCCATGAGGCACAGGGTCAGACTGATTTGCATATAGCCATGTTTGAAATGGGGTGGCTGAGTGGGCTAAAGAATGGTGATGGATTAAACCCAGATCAGTTGACTGGGGGTGAGTGTTTGATTTGCTCAAACGCTCCGTCCATCATCCCCTTTTGTATCGCTTTGTTCGCCCTAAGTGTGGCAGGGTATGCTCAGACGTGAGTCCCTTGCTCACTTGGCCACTGGATTCAAGATAGCCTGGCTGATGAGGATTATGAATCCGAAACCGGTCCCAGGATGCTTGTTTCCGGTCCATGGAAGACATGGCTTGGCAGTTCTGGCTGTACTGTTCCCATGAGGCACAGGGTCAGACTGATTTGCATATAGCCATGTTTGAAATGGGGTGGCTGAGTGGGCTAAAGAATGGTGATGGATTAAACCCAGATCAGTTGACTGGGGGTGAGTGTTTGATTTGCTCAAACGCTCCGTCCATCATCCCCTTTTGTATCGCTTTGTTCGCCCTAAGTGTGGCAGGGTATGCTCAGACGTGAGTCCCTTGCTCACTTGGCCACTGGATTCAAGATAGCCTGGCTGATGAGGATTATGAATCGGAAACCGGTCCCAGAATGCTTGTTTCCGGTCCATGGAAGACATGGCTTGGCAGTTCGGGCTGTACTGTTCCCATGAGGCACAGGGTCAGACTGATTTGCATATAGCCATGTTTGAAATGGGGTGGCTGAGTGGGCTAAAGAATGGTGATGGATTAAACCCAGATCAGTTGACTGGGGGTGAGTGTTTGATTTGCTCAAACGCTCCGTCCATCATCCCCTTTTGTATCGCTTTGTTCGCCCTAAGTGTGGCAGGGTATGCTCAGACGTGAGTCCCTTGCTCACTTGGCCACTGGATTCAAGATAGCCTGGCTGATGAGGATTATGAATCCGAAACTGGTCCCAGGATGCTTGTTTTCCGGTCCATGGAAGACATGGCTTGGCAGTTCGGGCTGTACTGTTCCCATGAGGCACAGGGTCAGACTGATTTGCATTTAGCCATGTTTGAAATGGGGTGGCTGAGTGGGCTAAAGAATGGTGATGGATTCAACCCAGATCAGTTGACTGGGGGTGAGTGTTTGATTTGCTCAAACGCTCCGTCCATCATCCCCTTTTGTATCGCTTTGTTCGCCCTAAGTGTGGCAGGGTATGCTCAGACGTAAGTCCTTTGCTCACTTGGCCACTGGATTCAAGATAGCCTGGCTAATGAGGATTATGAATCCGAAACCGGTCCCAGGCTGCTTGTTTCCGGTCCATGGAAGACATGGCTTGGCAGTTCGGGCTGTACTGTTCCCATGAGGCACAGGGTCAGACTGATTTGCATATAGCCATGTTTGAAATGGGGTGGCTGAGTGGGCTAAAGAATGGTGATGGATTAAACCCAGATCAGTTGACTGGGGGGTGAGTGTTTGATTTGCTCAAACGCTCCGTCCATCATCCCCTTTTGTATCGCTTTGTTCGCCCTAAGTGTGGCAGGGTATGCTCAGACGTGAGTCCCTTGCTCACTTGGCCACTGGATTCAAGATAGCCTGGCTGATGAGGATTATGAATCTGAAACCGGTCCCTGGATGCTTGTTTCCGGTCCATGGAAGACATGGCTTGGCAGTTCGGGCTGTACTGTTCCCATGAGGCACAGGGTCAGACTGATTTGCATATAGCCATGTTTGAAATGGGGTGGCTGAGTGGGCTAAAGAATGGTGATGGATTAAACCCAGATCAGTTGACTGGGGGTGAGTGTTTGATTTGCTCAAACGCTCCGTCCATCATCCCCTTTTGTATCGCTTTGTTCGCCCTAAGTTTGGCAGGGTATGCTCAGACGTGAGTCCCTTGCTCACTTGGCCACTGGATTCAAGATAGCCTGGCTGATGAGGATTATGAATCCGAAACCGGTCCCAGGATGCTTGTTTCCGGTCCATGGAAGACATGGCTTGGCAGTTCGGGCTGTACTCTTCCCATGAGGCACAGGGTCAGACTGATTTGCATATAGCCATGTTTGAAATGGGGTGGCTGAGTGGGCTAAAGAATGGTGATGGATTAAACCCAGATCAGTTGACTGGGGGTGAGTGTTTGATTTGCTCAAACGCTCCGTCCATCATCCCCTTTTGTATCGCTTTGTTCGCCCTAAGTGTGGCAGGGTATGCTAAGACGTGAGTCCCTTGCTCACTTGGCCACTGGATTCAAGATAGCCTGGCTGATGAGGATTATGAATCCGAAACCGGTCCCAGGATGCTTGTTTCCTGTCCATGGAAGACATGGCTTGGCAGTTCGGGCTGTACTGTTCCCATGAGGCACAGGGTCAGACTGATTTGCATATAGCCATGTTTGAAATGGGGTGGCTGAGTGGGCTAAAGAATGGTGATGGATTAAACCCAGATCAGTTGACTGGGAGTGAGTGTTTGATTTTCTCAAACGCTCTGTCCATCATCCCCTTTTGTATCGCTTTGTTCGCCCTAAGTGTGGCAGGGTATGCTCAGACGTGAGTCCCTTGATCACTTGGCCACTGGATTCAAGATAGCCTGGCTGATGAGGATTATGAATCCGAAACCGGTCCCAGGATGCTTGTTTCCGGTCCATGGAAGACATGGCTTGGCAGTTCAGGCTGTACTGTTCCCATGAGACACAGGGTCAGACTGATTTGCATATAGCCATGTTTGAAATGGGGTGGCTGAGTGGGCTAAAGAATGGTGATGGATTAAACCCAGATCAGTTGACTGGGGGTGAGTGTTTGATTTGCTCAAACGCTCCGTCCATCATCCCCTTTTGTATCGCTTTGTTTGCCCTAAGTGTGGCAGGGTATGCTCAGACGTGAGTCCCTTGCTCACTTGGCCACTGGATTCAAGATAGCCTGGCTGATGAGGATTATGAATCCGAAACCGGTCCCTGGATGCTTGTTTCCAGTCCATGGAAGACATGGCTTGGCAGTTCGGGCTGTACTGTTCCCATGAGGCACAGGGTCAGACTGATTTGCATATAGCCATGTTTGAAATGGGGTGGCTGAGTGGGCTAAAGAATGGTGATGGATTAAACCCAGATCAGTTGACTGGGAGTGAGTGTTTGATTTGCTCAAACGCTCTGTCCATCATCCCCTTTTGTATCGCTTTGTTCGCCCTAAGTGTGGCAGGGTATGCTCAGACGTGAGTCCCTTGATCACTTGGCCACTGGATTCAAGATAGCCTGGCTGATGAGGATTATGAATCCGAAACCGGTCCCAGGATGCTTGTTTCCGGTCCATGGAAGACATGGCTTGGCAGTTCAGGCTGTACTGTTCCCATGAGACACAGGGTCAGACTGATTTGCATATAGCCATGTTTGAAATGGGGTGGCTGAGTGGGCTAAAGAATGGTGATGGATTAAACCCAGATCAGTTGACTGGGGGTGAGTGTTTGATTTGCTCAAACGCTCCGTCCATCATCCCCTTTTGTATCGCTTTGTTTGCCCTAAGTGTGGCAGGGTATGCTCAGACGTGAGTCCCTTGCTCACTTGGCCACTGGATTCAAGATAGCCTGGCTGATGAGGATTATGAATCCGAAACCGGTCCCTGGATGCTTGTTTCCAGTCCATGGAAGACATGGCTTGGCAGTTCGGGCTGTACTGTTCCCATGAGGCACAGGGTCAGACTGATTTGCATATAGCCATGTGTAGGAAGGTGGCTACCTGACTATGGTTACCCCAGATTCTTTGCCTGTGTTTAGCTGGTTTTTTGACTTAGTTGACCTGGTTCCCTGCTAATCAGGGCCCCAGGCCATCTGCTCTCTCTGTAAAATGGATTCCATGTAACCTAGGTACATACCACAATTGGAAATGGACTCCTTGTCAGCCCCTGTATAATGCACTATAGGTGCCCAGGGCAAAGGGGCCACCAAGGCCTACCAGGGGCTGCAGCATATCTTTTGCCACCCCAGGCTGGTTCTTAAATTGACACAACTGGCTGATCACTCAGCTGGGGTAAGGTGGTGTAATCACCCCTTGCTTAGATATAGTATACCTATATCTAAACCTATATCTGGACACATATTAACCTGTGAGCCACTCCTATGGAAGGCCTCATCAATCCTGGAGGCAGAGTGCGTGGTTTCATGTGAGATGGAGCTCTAGCATGAGCTGAGCCTGTCTGCAGCTGTCGGGAACAACTCCCTAAGCTGTTTCAGGATAACGCCATACCATATACTCTTAAGTGCCTTATAATCCTCGCGGTTATATAGCAACTCTGGTTTGGCTTTATCAAAACATGTCGTGTAAGGTGTCATACGATTTGGAATACTATCCCCTCGCCAGTTCTGGCGACGGGGATAGCATTCCACCCCTCTAGAGGGGTAAGACATGTTACTTTACTTAAATGCGGTTAATTTCTAAAAGGACCTTAGATCCACAAAATGGATGCCTCTGCCACAGACAAGAGTCTGACCCCCTGAAGCTGACCGAAACTCAGCCAAATGGGGCCTGGACAAAGGGTTTCCAGTTGCAGGGAGGTGTTACACCCCCTCAGACAGGAGATAGTGGATTGTAGCAGGGAGGTTTGAAAGAAACCAGACACTGCATGGGGAGCACAAGGCTGCCCCTTGCATAATCCGGCCAAACCGGTTCTGGGGCACTCCAGCCCTCGTGCCAGGGCGGCCTGGATCAAAGGAAGGGGGTGTATCCACCTACTTCCTGGGTCCCACCCATAGGAGGGGACCTAGCAGGTAATCCAGCCCCCAAAATTAGTATAAGACTGGGAGCAGTGCCAATGCACTTTAGATCATCCTGAAATCACCTTTAAACTAAGAAGACAACTGGACTTCGACATTCTGATGAACAGAAGACTGAAGAGCATCTCCCTTGTGGCCTAGGAGGGGCCACCCTGTGAACACAGGCACCACCCAGCACCTCGACGTCTGCTTTGCCGCCGCCTCCCGCCGGAGCCCGAGTGCAGAGCCTGACAAGACCCAGCTTCCCAGACTTCTCCCAACCCGATCCACAGTCCCTGCAAAGAAGGGACCCGTGGAGGCACCGAGAGACGTGGGAGCGGACATCTTGAAAGACCCCCGAGACGCTGACTGCGCAGCACCCGAGGCACCCTCGACTCTGTGCTTTGGGGTTTGAGAAGCCCCACAATCGAGTAGCATTTGCACCAAAGATCAGCCCTCCAGCATCTCCACGATCTGCGTGGGGCCCTTTTGCTTTGTGCCACTCGACTCGCCATCCCGGCCGCTTGTCACGTGGTCAGCGGCCATCTTGGCGATGAAACCTACGATGTAAACTGTGGGTCTGATTGCTCCAGACCTGCCCTCGCTCCTGTAGAAAGGAGTACCCGCTCTGACCTTGCTGGTCCGAGTAATAAGCCTTCTTCACTTTCCCCATGGCTTGCATTAGCCAAGGCTTGTTTGCTTCAATCGAGTTGCCGACACCGCCATCAGCTAGAGCCTTCAAGGGACAGCTCGTGATCGACTCCTGGACGTCCTTGACCTCTTCGTGTCCACGTAGCTGCAGAGAGAAGCAACACCTCATCACCTGTTTGCACCCGACTTTGCCTGGTTCCAATCTGGTTCCACGGTGGTCACTGGTCAGTGACTTTGAACACTGTCCCCTCTGCTTTCAGGTCTTCACCACTTCAGATCCACCCTTGGATCCACCGGACACTTCTCCTTCACATCGCCTGCAGCATCTTCAGCTTCAAGCGCCAAGAACCTGCGTGTCAAAACCCGACGCCACTTCGACCCTGTGCACCCGCTTCCTGTGGGTGAGGTAACTTTGCTCCGCCGGTGTTCCCACACTGGTACACATCTCTAGGGTCTGTGTCTTAAGTTTTGTTCCTCTAGGTTCAGCGGAAGTGTCCTTAAACTTTAACTTTACAACTTTTACGCACCATTGGTTAACATTGGTGCATGCGTGCGCTTTCCGCACTGCTCCCGAATCCCGTGGGCCTCTCCCGACTTCAGCACTGCTTGTCCTGACTGCTCCCAGCGATTCCCTAGGCCCTAGGCCTAACCACTGTTCGATTGGTATCTCTTATACCACTTGTTTAGTATATGGTTTGAGTGGCCACCCGCCCTCATCCATAATTGTGCAACTTGTATGTTTAAACTGTGCTTTTGATTTAACGCTTGTGCCCCTTTATTCATAAAGAATACTGGGGATTGTTTTTAGTAATAAACACATATATTTTTATAATATATACTTGTGTGGTGTCCTTTCATTTGATATTACAGGATTGTATGTGGTAAAACAGCTCGCTTAACACGACCTCTTAAGTTAAGCCTTTAGGCTGCTTAGTCCATGCTACCCCTAGGATAGCTTGTCTAACAAGGTTGACTTACAACCTGACACCATAAGGGATTGTTTGGTCTGATAATAGGTGGTTCCAGAATTGGAAACATCACCTATCAGGCCAACTTCTCACACCATGTTTGAAATGGGGTGGCTGAGTGGGCTAAAGAATGGTGATGGATTAAACCCAGATCAGTTGACTGGGGGTGAGTGTTTGATTTGCTCAAACGCTCCGTCCATCATCCCCTTTTGTATCGCTTTGTTCGCCCTAAATGTGGCAGGGTATGCTCAGACGTGAGTCCCTTGCTCACTTGGCCACTGGATTCAAGATAGCCTGGCTGATGAGGATTATGAATCCGAAACCGGTCCCAGGATGCTTGTTTCCGGTCCATGGAAGACATGGCTTGGCAGTTCGGGCTGTACTGTTCCCATGAGACACAGGGTCAGACTGATTTGCATATAGCCATGTTTGAAATGGGGTGGCTGAGTGGGCTAAAGAAGGGTGATGGATTAAACCCAGATCAGTTGAATGGGGGTGAGTGTTTGATTTGCTCAAACGCTCCGTCCATCATCCCCTTTTGTATCGCTTTGTTCGCCCTAAGTGTGGCAGGGTATGCTCAGACGTGAGTCCCTTGATCACTTGGCCACTGGATTCAAGATAGCCTGGCTGATGAGGATTATGAATCCGAAACCGGTCCCAGGATGCTTGTTTCCGGTCCATGGAAGACATGACTTGGCAGTTCGGACTGTACTGTTCCCATGAGGCACAGGGTCAGACTGATTTGCATATAGCCATGTTTGAAATGGGCTGGCTGAGTGGGCTAAAGAATGGTGATGGATTAAACCCAGATCAGTTGACTGGGGGTGAGTGTTTGATTTGCTCAAACGCTCCGTCCATCATCCCCTTTTGTATCGCTTTGTTCGCCCTAAATGTGGCAGGGTATGCTCAGACGTGAGTCCCTTGCTCACTTGGCCACTGGATTCAAGATAGCCTGGCTGATGAGGATTATGAATCCGAAACCGGTCCCAGGATGCTTGTTTCCGGTCCATGGAAGACATGGCTTGGCAGTTCGGGCTGTACTCTTCCCATGAGACACAGGGTCAGACTGATTTGCATATAGCCATGTTTGAAATGGTGTGGCTGAGTGGGCTAAAGAATGGTGATGGATTAAACCCAGATCAGTTGACTGGGGGTGAGTGTTTGATTTGCTCAAACGCTCCGTCCATCATCCCCTTTTGTATCGCTTTGTTTGACCTAAGTGTGGCAGGGTATGCTCAGACGTGAGTCCCTTGCTCACTTGGCCACTGGATTCAAGATAGCCTGGCTGATGAGGATTATGAATCCGAAACCGGTCCCTGGATGCTTGTTTCCAGTCCATGGAAGAAATGGCTTGGCAGTTCGGGCTGTACTGTTCCCACGAGGCACAGGGTCAGACTGATTTGCATATAGCCATGTTTGAAATGGGGTGGCTGAGTGGGCTAAAGAATGGTGATGGATTAAACCCAGATCAGTTGACTGGGGGTGAGTGTTTGATTTGCTCAAACGCTCCTTCCATCATCCCCTTTTGTATCGCTTTGATCGCCCTAAGTGTGGCAGGGTATGCTCAGACATGAGTCCCTTGATCACTTGCCACTGGATTCAAGATAGCCTGGCTGATGAGGATTATGAATCCGAAACCGGTCCCAGGATGCTTGTTTCCGGTCCATGGAAGACATAACTTGGCAGTTCGGGCTGTACTGTTCCCATGAGGCACAGGGTCAGACTGATTTGCATATAGCCATGTTTGAAATGGGGTGGCTGAGTGGGCTAAAGAATGGTGATGGATTAAACCCAGATCAGTTGACTGGGGGTGAGTGTTTGATTTGCTAAAACGCTCCGTCCATCATCCCCTTTTGTATCGCTTTGTTCGCCCTAAGTGTGGCAGGGTATGCTCAGACGTGAGTCCCTTGCTCACTTGGCCACTGGATTCAAGATAGCCTGGCTGATGAGGATTATGAATCCGAAACGGGTCCCAGGATGCTTGTTTCCGGTCCATGGAAGACATGGCTTGGCAGTTCGGGCTGTACTGTTCCCATGAGGCACCGGGTCAGACTGATTTGCATATAGCCATGTTTGAAATGGGGTGGCTGAGTGGGCTAAAGAATGGTGATGGATTAAACCCAGATCAGTTGACTGGGGGTGAGTGTTTGATTTGCTCAAACGCTCCGTCCATCATCCCCTTTTGTATCGCTTTGTTCGCCCTAAGTGTGGCAGGGTATGCTCAGACGTGAGTCCCTTGCTCACTTGGCCACTGGATTCAAGATAGCCTGGCTGATGAGGATTATGAATCCGAAACCGGTCCCTGGATGCTTGTTTCCAGTCCATGGAAGACATGGCTTGGCAGTTCGGGCTGTACTGTTCCCATGAGGCACAGGGTCAGACTGATTTGCATATAGCCATGTTTGAAATGGGGTGGCTGAGTGGGCTAAAGAATGGTGATGGATTAAACCCAGATCAGTTGACTGGGGGTGAGTGTTTCATTTGCTCAAACGCTCCGTCCATCATCGTCTTTTGTATTGCTTTGTTCGCCCTAAGTGTGGCAGGGTATGCTCAGACGTGAGTCCCTTGATCACTTGGCCACTGGATTCAAGATAGCCTGGCTGATGAGGATTATGAATCCGAAACCGGTCCCAGGATGCTTGTTTCCGGTCCATGGAAGACATGGCTTGGCAGTTCGGGCTGTACTGTTCCCATGAGGCACAGGGTCAGACTGATTTGCATATAGCCATGTTTGAAATGGGGTGGCTGAGTGGGCTAAAGAATGGTGATGGATTAAACCCAGATCAGTTGACTGGGGGTGAGTGTTTGATTTGCTCAAACGCTCCGTCCATCATCCCCTTTTGTATCGCTTTGTTCGCCCTAAGTGTGGCAGGGTATGCTCAGACGTGAGTCCCTTGCTCACTTGGCCACTGGATTCAGGATAGCCTGGCTGATGAGGATTATGAATCCGAAACCGGTCCCAGGATGCTTGTTTCCGGTCCATGGAAGACATGGCTTGGCAGTTCTGGCTGTACTGTTCCCATGAGGCACAGGGTCAGACTGATTTGTATATAGCCATGTTTGAAATGGGGTGGCTGAGTGGGCTAAAGAATGGTGATGGATTAAACCCAGATCAGTTGACTGGGGGTGAGTGTTTGATTTGCTCAAACGCTCTGTCCATCATCCCCTTTTGTATCGCTTTGTTCGCCCTAAGTGTGGCAGGGTATGCTCAGACGTGAGTCCCTTGCTCACTTGGCCACTGGATTCAAGATAGCCTGGCTGATGAGGATTATGAATCCGAAACCGGTCCCAGGATGCTTGTTTCCGGTCCATGGAAGACATGACTTGGCAGTTCGGGCTGTACTGTTCCCATGAGGCACAGGGTCAGACTGATTTGCATATAGCCATGTTTGAAATGGGGTGGCTGAGTGGGCTAAAGAATGGTGATGGATTAAACCCAGATCAGTTGACTGGGGGTGAGTGTTTGATTTGCTCAAACGCTCCGTCCATCATCCCCTTTTGTATCGCTTTGTTCGCCCTAAGTGTGGCAGGGTATGCTCAGACGTGAGTCCCTTGCTCACTTGGCCACTGGATTCAAGATAGCCTGGCTGATGAGGATTATGAATCCGAAACTGGTCCCAGGATGCTTGTTTCCGGTCCATGGAAGACATGGCTTGGCAGTTCGGGCTGTACTGTTCCCATGAGGCACAGGGTCAGACTGATTTGCATATAGCCATGTTTGAAATGGGGTGGCTGAGTGGGCTAAATAATGGTGATGGATTAAACCCAGATCAGTTGACTGGGGGTGAGTGTTTGATTTGCTCAAACGCTCCGTCCATCATCCCCTTTTGTATCGCTTTGTTCGCCCTAAGTGTGGCAGTGTATGCTCAGACGTGAGTCCCTTGCTCACTTGGCCACTGGATTCAAGATAGCCTGGCTGATGAGGATTATGAATCCGAAACCGGTCCCAGGATGCTTGTTTCCGGTCGCTGGAAGACATGGCTTGGCAGTTCGGGCTGTACTGTTCCCATGAGACACAGGGTCAGACTGATATGCATATAGCCATGTTTGAAATGGGGTGGCTGAGTGGGCTAAAGAATGGTGATGGATTAAACCCAGATCAGTTGACTGGGGGTGAGTGTTTGATTTGCTCAAACGCTCCGTCCATCATCCCCTTTTGTATCGCTTTGTTCGCCCTAAGTGTGGCAGGGTATGCTCAGACGTGAGTCCCTTGATCACTTGGCCACTGGATTGAAGATAGCCTGGCTGATGAGGATTATGAATCCGAAACCGGTCCCAGGATGCTTGTTTCCGGTCCATGGAAGACATGACTTGGCAGTTCGGGGTGTACTGTTCCCATGAGGCACAGGGTCAGACTGATTTGCATATAGCCATGTTTGAAATGGGGTGGCTGAGTGGGCTAAAGAATGGTGATGGATTAAACCCAGATCAGTTGACTGGGGGTGAGTGTTTGATTTGCTCAAACGCTCCTTCCATCATCCCCTTTTGTATCGCTTTGTTGGCCCTAAGTGTGGCAGGGTATGCTCAGACGTGAGTCCCTTGATCACTTGCCACTGGATTCAAGATAGCCTGGCTGATGAGGATTATGAATCCGAAACCGGTCCCAGGATGCTTGTTTCCGGTCCATGGAAGACATGACTTGGCAGTTCGGGCTGTACTGTTCCCATGAAGCACAGGGTCAGACTGATTTGCATATAGCCATGTTTGAAATGGGGTGGCTGAGTGGGCTAAAGAATGGTGATGGATTAAACCCAGATCAGTTGACTGGGGGTGAGTGTTTGATTTGCTCAAACGCTCCGTCCATCATCCCCTTTTGTATCGCTTTGTTCGCCCTAAGTGTGGCAGGGTATGCTCAGACGTGAGTCCCTTGCTCACTTGGCCACTGGATTCAAGATAGCCTGGCTGATGAGGATTATGAATCCGAAACCGGTCCCAGGATGCTTGTTTCCGGTCCATGGAAGACATGGCTTGGCAGTTCGGGCTGTACTGTTCCCATGAGACACAGGGTCAGACTGATTTGCATATAGCCATGTTTGAAATGGGGTGGCTGAGTGGGCTAAAGAATGGTGTAGGATTAAACCCAGATCAGTTGACTGGGGGTGAGTGTTTGATTTGCTCAAACGCTCCGTCCATCATCCCCTTTTGTATCGCTTTGTTCGCCCTAAGTGTGGCAGGGTATGCTCCGACGTGAGTCCCTTGCTCACTTGGCCACTGGATTCAAGATAGCCTGGCTGACGAGGATTATGAATCCGAAACCGGTCCCTGGATGCTTGTTTCCAGTCCATGGAAGACATGGCTTGGCAGTTCGGGCTGTACTGTTCCCATGAGGCACAGGGTCAGACTGATTTGCATATAGCCATGTTTGAAATGGGGTGGCTGAGTGGGCTAAAGAATGGTGATGGATTAAACCCAGATCAGTTAACTGGGGGTGAGTGTTTGATTTGCTCAAACGCTCCGTCCATCATCCCCTTTTGTATCACTTTGTTCGCCCTAAGTGTGGCAGGGTATGCTCAGACGTGAGTCCCTTGATCACTTGGCCACTGGATTCAAGATAGCCTGGCTGATGAGGATTATGAATCCGAAACCGGTCCCAGGATGCTTGTTTCCGGTCCATGGAAGACATGACTTGGCAGTTCGGACTGTACTGTTCCCATGAGGCACAGGGTCAGACTGATTTGCATATAGCCATGTTTGAAATGGGGTGGCTGAGTGGGCTAAAGAATGGTGATGGATTAAACCCAGATCAGTTGACTGGGGGTGAGTGTTTGATTTGCTCAAACGCTCCGTCCATCATCCCCTTTTGTATCGCTTTGTTCGCCCTAAATGTGGCAGGGTATGCTCAGACGTGAGTCCCTTGCTCACTTGGCCACTGGATTCAAGATAGCCTGGCTGATGAGGATTATGAATCCGAAACCGGTCCCTGGATGCTTGTTTCCAGTCCATGGAAGACATGGCTTGGCAGTTCGGGCTGTACTGTTCCCATGAGGCACAGGGTCAGACTGATTTGCATATAGCCATGTTTGAAATGGGGTGGCTGAGTGGGCTAAAGAATGGTGATGGATTAAACCCAGATCAGTTGACTGGGGGTGAGTGTTTGATTTGCTCAAACGCTCCTTCCATCATCCCCTTTTGTATCGCTTTGTTCGCCCTAAGTGTGGCAGGGTATGCTCAGACATGAGTCCCTTGATCACTTGCCACTGGATTCAAGATAGCCTGGCTGATGAGGATTATGAATCCGAAACCGGTCCCAGGATGCTTGTTTCCGGTCCATGGAAGACATGACTTGGCAGTTCGGGCTGTACTGTTCCCATGAGGCACAGGGTCAGACTGATTTGCATATAGCCATGTTTGAAATGGGGTAGCTGAGTGGGCTAAAGAATGGTGATGGATTAAACCCAGATCAGTTGACTGGGGGTGAGTGTTTGATTTGCTCAAACGCTCCGTCCATCATCCCCTTTTGTATCGCTTTGTTCGCCCTAAGTGTGGCAGGGTATGCTCAGACGTGAGTCCCTTGCTCACTTGGCCACTGGATTCAAGATAGCCTGGCTGATGAGGATTATGAATCCGAAACTGGTCCCAGGATGCTTGTTTCCGGTCCATGGAAGACATGGCTTGGCAGTTCGGGCTGTACTGTTCCCATGAGGCACCGGGTCAGACTGATTTGCATATAGCCATGTTTGAAATGGGGTGGCTGAGTGGGCTAAAGAATGGTGATGGATTAAACCCAGATCAGTTGACTGGGGGTGAGTGTTTGATTTGCTCAAACGCTCCGTCCATCATCCCCTTTTGTATCGCTTTGTTCGCCCTAAGTGTGGCAGGGTATGCTCAGACGTGAGTCCCTTGCTCACTTGGCCACTGGATTCAAGATAGCCTGGCTGATGAGGATTATGAATCCGAAACCGGTCCCTGGATGCTTGTTTCCAGTCCATGGAAGACATGGCTTGGCAGTTCGGGCTGTACTGTTCCCATGAGGCACAGGGTCAGACTGATTTGCATATAGCCATGTTTGAAATGGGGTGGCTGAGTGGGCTAAAGAATGGTGATGGATTAAACCCAGATCAGTTGACTGGGGGTGAGTGTTTGATTTGCTCAAACGCTCCGTCCATCATCCCCTTTTGTATCGCTTTGTTCGCCCTAAGTGTGGCAGGGTATGCTCAGACGTTAGTCCCTTGCTCACTTGGCCACTGGATTCAAGATAGCCTGGCTGATGAGGATTATGAATCCGAAACCGGTCCCAGGATGCTTGTTTCCGGTCCATGGAAGACATGGCTTGGCAGTTCGGGCTGTACTGTTCCCATGAGGCACAGGGTCAGAGTGATTTGCATATAGCCATGTTTGAAATGGGGTGGCTGAGTGGGCTAAAGAATGGTGATGGATTAAACCCAGATCAGTTGACTGGGAGTGAGTGTTTGATTTGCTCAAACGCTCTGTCCATCATCCCCATTTGTATCGCTTTGTTCGCCCTAAGTGTGGCAGGGTATGCTCAGACATGAGTCCCTTGCTCACTTGGCCACTGGATTCAAGATAGCCTGGCTGATGAGGATTATGAATCCGAAACCGGTCCCAGGATGCTTGTTTCCGGTCCATGGAAGACATGACTTGGCAGTTCGGGCTGTACTGTTCCCATGAGGCACAGGGTCAGACTGATTTGCATATAGCCATGTTTGAAATGGGGTGGCTGAGTGGGCTAAAGAATGGTGATGGATTAAACCCAGATCAGTTGACTGGGGGTGAGTGTTTGATTTGCTCAAACGCTCCGTCCATCATCCCCTTTTGTATCGCTTTGTTCGCCCTAAGTGTGGCAGGGTATGCTCAGACGTGAGTCCCTTGCTCACTTGGCCACTGGATTCAAGATAGCCTGGCTGATGAGGATTATGAATCCGAAACTGGTCCCAGGATGCTTGTTTCCGGTCCATGGAAGACATGGCTTGGCAGTTCGGGCTGTACTGTTCCCATGAGGCACAGGGTCAGACTGATTTGCATATAGCCATGTTTGAAATGGGGTGGCTGAGTGGGCTAAAGAATGGTGATGGATTAAACCCAGATCAGTTGACTGGGGGTGAGTGTTTGATTTGCTCAAACGCTCCGTCCATCATCCCCTTTTGTATCGCTTTGTTCGCCCTAAGTGTGGCAGGGTATGCTCAGACGTGAGTCCCTTGCTCACTTGGCCACTGGATTCAAGATAGCCTGGCTGATGAGGATTATGAATCCGAAACCGGTCCCAGGATGCTTGTTTCCGGTCCATGGAAGACATGGCTTGGCAGTTCGGGCTGTACTGTTCCCATGAGACACAGGGTCAGACTGATTTGCATATAGCCATGTTTGAAATGGGGTGGCTGAGTGGGCTAAAGAATGGTGATGGATTAAACCCAGATCAGTTGACTGGGGGTGAGTGTTTGATTTGCTCAAACGCTCCGTCCATCATCCCCCTTTGTATCGCTTTGTTCGCCCTAAGTGTGGCAGGGTATGCTCAGACGTGAGTCCCTTGATCACTTGGCCACTGGATTGAAGATAGCCTGGCTGATGAGGATTATGAATCCGAAACCGGTCCCAGGATGCTTGTTTCCGGTCCATGGAAGACATGACTTGGCAGTTCGGGCTGTACTGTTCCCATGAGGCACAGGGTCAGACTGATTTGCATATAGCCATGTTTGAAATGGGGTGGCTGAGTGGGCTAAAGAATGGTGATGGATTAAACCCAGATCAGTTGACTGGGGGTGAGTGTTTGATTTGCTCAAACGCTCCTTCCATCATCCCCTTTTGTATCGCTTTGTTGGCCCTAAGTGTGGCAGGGTATGCTCAGACGTGAGTCCCTTGATCACTTGCCACTGGATTCAAGATAGCCTGGCTGATGAGGATTATGAATCCGAAACCGGTCCCAGGATGCTTGTTTCCGGTCCATGGAAGACATGACTTGGCAGTTCGGGCTGTACTGTTCCCATGAAGCACAGGGTCAGACTGATTTGCATATAGCCATGTTTGAAATGGGGTGGCTGAGTGGGCTAAAGAATGGTGATGGATTAAACCCAGATCAGTTGACTGGGGGTGAGTGTTTGATTTGCTCAAACGCTCCGTCCATCATCCCCTTTTGTATCGCTTTGTTCGCCCTAAGTGTGGCAGGGTATGCTCAGACGTGAGTCCCTTGCTCACTTGGCCACTGGATTCAAGATAGCCTGGCTGATGAGGATTATGAATCCGAAACCGGTCCCAGGATGCTTGTTTCCGGTCCATGGAAGACATGGCTTGGCAGTTCGGGCTGTACTGTTCCCATGAGACACAGGGTCAGACTGATTTGCATATAGCCATGTTTGAAATGGGGTGGCTGAGTGGGCTAAAGAATGGTGTAGGATTAAACCCAGATCAGTTGACTGGGGGTGAGTGTTTGATTTGCTCAAACGCTCCGTCCATCATCCCCTTTTGTATCGCTTTGTTCGCCCTAAGTGTGGCAGGGTATGCTCCGACGTGAGTCCCTTGCTCACTTGGCCACTGGATTCAAGATAGCCTGGCTGACGAGGATTATGAATCCGAAACCGGTCCCTGGATGCTTGTTTCCAGTCCATGGAAGACATGGCTTGGCAGTTCGGGCTGTACTGTTCCCATGAGGCACAGGGTCAGACTGATTTGCATATAGCCATGTTTGAAATGGGGTGGCTGAGTGGGCTAAAGAATGGTGATGGATTAAACCCAGATCAGTTGACTGGGGGTGAGTGTTTGATTTGCTCAAACGCTCCGTCCATCATCCCTTTTGTATCGCTTTGTTCGCCCTAAATGTGGCAGGGTATGCTCAGACGTGAGTCCCTTGCTCACTTGGCCACTGGATTCAAGATAGCCTGGCTGATGAGGATTATGAATCCGAAACCGGTCCCAGGATGCTTGTTTCCGGTCCATGGAAGACATGGCTTGGCAGTTCGGGCTGTACTCTTCCCATGAGACACTGGGTCAGACTGATTTGCATATAGCCATGTTTGAAATGGTGTGGCTGAGTGGGCTAAAGAATGGTGATGGATTAAACCCAGATCAGTTGACTGGGGGTGAGTGTTTGATTTGCTCAAACGCTACGTCCATCATCCCCTTTTGTATCGCTTTGTTTGCCCTAAGTGTGGCAGGGTATGCTCAGACGTGAGTCCCTTGCTCACTTGGCCACTGGATTCAAGATAGCCTGGCTGATGAGGATTATGAATCCGAAACCGGTCCCTGGATGCTTGTTTCCAGTCCATGGAAGACATGGCTTGGCAGTTCGGGCTGTACTGTTCCCATGAGGCACAGGGTCAGACTGATTTGCATATAGCCATGTTTGAAATGGGGTGGCTGAGTGGGCTAAAGAATGGTGATGGATTAAACCCAGATCAGTTGACTGGGGGTGAGTGTTTGATTTGCTCAAACGCTCCTTCCATCATCCCCTTTTGTATCGCTTTGTTCGCCCTAAGTGTGGCAGGGTATGCTCAGACATGAGTCCCTTGATCACTTGCCACTGGATTCAAGATAGCCTGGCTGATGAGGATTATGAATCCGAAACCGGTCCCAGGATGCTTGTTTCCGGTCCATGGAAGACATGACTTGGCAGTTCGGGCTGTACTGTTCCCATGAGGCACAGGGTCAGACTGATTTGCATATAGCCATGTTTGAAATGGGGTGGCTGAGTGGGCTAAAGAATGGTGATGGATTAAACCCAGATCAGTTTACTGGGGGTGAGTGTTTGATTTGCTCAAACGCTCCGTCCATCATCCCCTTTTGTATCGCTTTGTTCGCCCTAAGTGTGGCAGGGTATGCTCAGACGTGAGTCCCTTGCTCACTTGGCCACTGGATTCAAGATAGCCTGGCTGATGAGGATTATGAATCCGAAACCGGTCCCAGGATGCTTGTTTCCGGTCCATGGAAGACATGGCTTGGCAGTTCGGGCTGTACTGTTCCCATGAGGCACAGGGTCAGACTGATTTGCATATAGCCATGTTTGAAATGGGGTGGCTGAGTGGGCTAAAGAATGGTGATGGATTAAACCCAGATCAGTTGACTGGGGGTGAGTGTTTGATTTGCTCAAACGCTCCGTCCATCATCCCCTTTTGTATCGCTTTGTTCGCCCTAAGTGTGGCAGGGTATGCTAAGACGTGAGTCCCTTGCTCACTTGGCCACTGGATTCAAGATAGCCTGGCTGATGAGGATTATGAATCCGAAACCGGTACCAGGATGCTTGTTTCCGGTCCATGGAAGACATGGCTTGGCAGTTCGGGCTGTACTGTTCCCATGAGGCACAGGGTCAGACTGATTTGCATATAGCCATGTTTGAAATGGGGTGGCTGAGTGGGCTAAAGAATGGTGATGGATTAAACCCAGATCAGTTGACTGGGGGTGAGTGTTTGATTTGCTCAAACGCTCCGTCCATCATCCCCTTTTGTATCGCTTTGTTCGCCCTAAGTGTGGCAGGGTATGCTCAGACGTGAGTCCCTTGCTCACTTGGCCACTGGATTCAAGATAGCCTGGCTGATGAGGATTATGAATCCAAAACCGGTCCCAGGAGGCTTGTTTCCGGTCCATGGAAGACATGGCTTGGCAGTTCGGGCTGTACTGTCCCCATGAGGCACAGGGTCAGACTGATTTGCATATAGCCATGTTTGAAATGGGGTGGCTGAGTGGGCTAAAGAATGGTGATGGATTAAACCCAGATCAGTTGACTGGGGGTGAGTGTTTGATTTGCTCAAACGCTCCGTCCATCATCCCCTTTTGTATCGCTTTGTTCGCCCTAAGTGTGGCAGGGTATGCTCAGACGTGAGTCCCTTGCTCACTTGACCACTGGATTCAAGATAGCCTGGCTGATGAGGATTATGAATCCGAAACCGGTCCCAGGATGCTTGTTTCCGGTCCATGGAAGACATGGCTTGGCAGTTCGGGCTGTACTGTTCCCATGAGGCACAGGGTCAGACTGATTTGCATATAGCCATGTTTGAAATGGGGTGGCTGAGTGGGCTAAAGAATGGTGATGGATTAAACCCAGATCAGTTGACTGGGGGTGAGTGTTTGATTTGCTCAAACGCTCCGTCCATCATCCCCTTTTGTATCGCTTTGTTCGCCCTAAGTGTGGCAGGGTATGCTCAGACGTGAGTCCCTTGCTCACTTGGCCACTGGATTCAAGATAGCCTGGCTGATGAGGATTATGAATCTGAAACCGGTCCCTGGATGCTTGTTTCCAGTCCATGGAAGACATGGCTTGGCAGTTCGGGCTGTACTGTTCCCATGAGGCACAGGGTCAGACTGATTTGCATATAGCCATGTTTGAAATGGGGTGGCTGAGTGGGCTAAAGAATGGTGATGGATTAAACCCAGATCAGTTGACTGGGGGTGAGTGTTTGATTTGCTCAAACGCTCCGTCCATCATCCCCTTTTGTATCGCTTTGTTCGCCCTAAGTGTGGCAGGGTATGCTCAGACGTGAGTCCCTTGATCACTTGCCACTGGATTCAAGATAGCCTGGCTGATGAGGATTATGAATCCGAAACCGGTCCCAGGATGCTTGTTTCCGGTCCATGGAAGACATGACTTGGCAGTTCGGGCTGTACTGTTCCCATGAAGCACAGGGTCAGACTGATTTGCATATAGCCATGTTTGAAATGGGGTGGCTGAGTGGGCTAAAGAATGGTGATGGATTAAACCCAGATCAGTTGACTGGGGGTGAGTGTTTGATTTGCTCAAACGCTCCGTCCATCATCCCCTTTTGTATCGCTTTGTTCGCCCTAAGTGTGGCAGGGTATGCTCAGACGTGAGTCCCTTGCTCACTTGGCCACTGGATTCAAGATAGCCTGGCTGATGAGGATTATGAATCCGAAACCGGTCCCAGGATGCTTGTTTCCGGTCCATGGAAGACATGGCTTGGCAGTTCGGGCTGTACTGTTCCCATGAGACACAGGGTCAGACTGATTTGCATATAGCCATGTTTGAAATGGGGTGGCTGAGTGGGCTAAAGAATGGTGTAGGATTAAACCCAGATCAGTTGACTGGGGGTGAGTGTTTGATTTGCTCAAACGCTCCGTCCATCATCCCCTTTTGTATCGCTTTGTTCGCCCTAAGTGTGGCAGGGTATGCTCCGACGTGAGTCCCTTGCTCACTTGGCCACTGGATTCAAGATAGCCTGGCTGACGAGGAATATGAATCCGAAACCGGTCCCTGGATGCTTGTTTCCAGTCCATGGAAGATATGGCTTGGCAGTTCGGGCTGTACTGTTCCCATGAGGCACAGGGTCAGACTGATTTGCATATAGCCATGTTTGAAATGGGGTGGCTGAGTGGGCTAAAGAATGGTGATGGATTAAACCCAGATCAGTTAACTGGGGGTGAGTGTTTGATTTGCTCAAACGCTCCGTCCATCATCCCCTTTTGTATCACTTTGTTCGCCCTAAGTGTGGCAGGGTATGCTCAGACGTGAGTCCCTTGATCACTTGGCCACTGGATTCAAGATAGCCTGGCTGATGAGGATTATGAATCCGAAACCGGTCCCAGGATGCTTGTTTCCGGTCCATGGAAGACATGACTTGGCAGTTCGGACTGTACTGTTCCCATGAGGCACAGGGTCAGACTGATTTGCATATAGCCATGCTTGAAATGGGGTGGCTGAGTGGGCTAAAGAATGGTGATGGATTAAACCCAGATCAGTTGACTGGGGGTGAGTGTTTGATTTGCTCAAACGCTCCGTCCATCATCCCCTTTTGTATCGCTTTGTTCGCCCTAAATGTGGCAGGGTATGCTCAGACGTGAGTCCCTTGCTCACTTGGCCACGGGATTCAAGATAGCCTGGCTGATGAGGATTATGAATCCGAAACCGGTCCCAGGATGCTTGTTTCCGGTCCATGGAAGACATGGCTTGGCAGTTCGGGCTGTACTCTTCCCATGAGACACAGGGTCAGACTGATTTGCATATAGCCATGTTTGAAATGGTGTGGCTGAGTGGGCTAAAGAATGGTGATGGATTAAACCCAGATCAGTTGACTGGGGGTGAGTGTTTGATTTGCTCAAACGCTCCGTCCATCATCCCCTTTTGTATCGCTTTGTTTGCCCTAAGTGTGGCAGGGTATGCTCAGACGTGAGTCCCTTGCTCACTTGGCCACTGGATTCAAGATAGCCTGGCTGATGAGGATTATGAATCCGAAACCGGTCCCTGGATGCTTGTTTCCAGTCCATGGAAGACATGGCTTGGCAGTTCGGGCTGTACTGTTCCCATGAGGCACAGGGTCAGACTGATTTGCATATAGCCATGTTTGAAATGGGGTGGCTGAGTGGGCTAAAGAATGGTGATGGATTAAACCCAGATCAGTTGACTGGGGGTGAGTGTTTGATTTGCTCAAACGCTCCTTCCATCATCCCCTTTTGTATCGCTTTGTTCGCCCTAAGTGTGGCAGGGTATGCTCAGACATGAGTCCCTTGATCACTTGCCACTGGATTCAAGATAGCCTGGCTGATGAGGATTATGAATCCGAAACCGGTCCCAGGATGCTTGTTTCCGGTCCATGGAAGACATGACTTGGCAGTTCGGGCTGTACTGTTCCCATGAGGCACAGGGTCAGACTGATTTGCATATAGCCATGTTTGAAATGGGGTGGCTGAGTGGGCTAAAGAATGGTGATGGATTAAACCCAGATCAGTTGACTGGGGGTGAGTGTTTGATTTGCTCAAACGCTCCGTCCATCATCCCCTTTTGTATCGCTTTGTTCGCCCTAAGTGTGGCAGGGTATGCTCAGACGTGAGTCCCTTGCTCACTTGGCCACTGGATTCAAGATAGCCTGGCTGATGAGGATTATGAATCCGAAACCGGTCCCAGGATGCTTGTTTCCGGTCCATGGAAGACATGGCTTGGCAGTTCGGGCTGTACTGTTCCCATGAGGCACAGGGTCAGACTGATTTGCATATAGCCATGTTTGAAATGGGGTGGCTGAGTGGGCTAAAGAATGGTGATGGATTAAACCCAGATCAGTTGACTGGGGGTGAGTGTTTGATTTGCTCAAACGCTCCGTCCATCATCCCCTTTTGTATCGCTTTGTTCGCCCTAAGTGTGGCAGGGTATGCTCAGACGTGAGTCCCTTGCTCACTTGGCCACTGGATTCAAGATAGCCTGGCTGATGAGGATTATGAATCCGAAACCGGTCCCAGGATGCTTGTTTCCGGTCCATGGAAGACATGGCTTGGCAGTTCGGGCTGTACTGTTCCCATGAGGCACAGGGTCAGACTGATTTGCATATAGCCATGTTTGAAATGGGGTGGCTGAGTGGGCTAAAGAATGGTGATGGATTAAACCCAGATAAGTTGACTGGGGGTGAGTGTTTGATTTGCTCAAACGCTCCGTCCATCATCCCCTTTTGTATCGCTTTGTTCGCCCTAAGTGTGGCAGGGTATGCTAAGACGTGAGTCCCTTGCTCACTTGGCCACTGGATTCAAGATAGCCTGGCTGATGAGGATTATGAATCCGAAACCGGTACCAGGATGCTTGTTTCCGGTCCATGGAAGACATGGCTTGGCAGTTCGGGCTGTACTGTTCCCATGAGGCACAGGGTCAGACTGATTTGCATATAGCCATGTTTGAAATGGGGTGGCTGAGTGGGCTAAAGAATGGTGATGGATTAAACCCAGATCAGTTGACTGGGGGTGAGTGTTTGATTTGCTCAAACGCTCCGTCCATCATCCCCTTTTGTATCGCTTTGTTCGCCCTAAGTGTGGCAGGGTATGCTCAGACGTGAGTCCCTTGCTCACTTGGCCACTGGATTCAAGATAGCCTGGCTGATGAGGATTATGAATCCGAAACCGGTCCCAGGATGCTTGTTTCCGGTCCATGGAAGACATGGCTTGGCAGTTCGGGCTGTACTGTTCCCATGAGGCACAGGGTCAGACTGATTTGCATATAGCCATGTTTCAAATGGGGTGGCTGAGTGGGCTAAAGAATGGTGATGGATTAAACCCAGATCAGTTGACTGGGGGTGAGTGTTTGATTTGCTCAAACGCTCCGTCCATCATCCCCTTTTGTATCGCTTTGTTCGCCCTAAGTGTGGCAGGGTATGCTCAGACGTGAGTCCCTTGCTCACTTGACCACTGGATTCAAGATAGCCTGGCTGATGAGGATTATGAATCCGAAACCGGTCCCAGGATGCTTGTTTCCGGTCCATGGAAGACATGGCTTGGCAGTTCGGGCTGTACTGTTCCCATGAGGCACAGGGTCAGACTGATTTGCATATAGCCATGTTTGAAATGGGGTGGCTGAGTGGGCTAAAGAATGGTGATGGATTAAACCCAGATCAGTTGACTGGGGGTGAGTGTTTGATTTGCTCAAACGCTCCGTCCATCATCCCCTTTTGTATCGCTTTGTTCGCCCTAAGTGTGGCAGGGTATGCTCAGACGTGAGTCCCTTGCTCACTTGGCCACTGGATTCAAGATAGCCTGGCTGATGAGGATTATGAATCCGAAACCGGTCCCTGGATGCTTGTTTCCAGTCCATGGAAGACATGGCTTGGCAGTTCGGGCTGTACTGTTCCCATGAGGCACAGGGTCAGACTGATTTGCATATAGCCATGTTTGAAATGGGGTGGCTGAGTGGGCTAAAGAATGGTGATGGATTAAACCCAGATCAGTTGACTGGGGGTGAGTGTTTCATTTGCTCAAACGCTCCGTCCATCATCCCCTTTTGTATCGCTTTGTTCGCCCTAAGTGTGGCAGGGTATGCTCAGACGTGAGTCCCTTGATCACTTGGCCACTGGATTCAAGATAGCCTGGCTGATGAGGATTATGAATCCGAAACCGGTCCCAGGATGCTTGTTTCCGGTCCATGGAAGACATGACTTGGCAGTTCGGGCTGTACTGTTCCCACGAGGCACAGGGTCAGACTGATTTGCATATAGCCATGTTTGAAATGGGGTGGCTGAGTGGGCTAAAGAATGGTGATGGATTAAACCCAGATCAGTTGACTGGGGGTGAGTGTTTGATTTGCTCAAACGCTCCGTCCATCATCCCCTTTTGTATCGCTTTGTTCGCCCTAAGTGTGGCAGGGTATGCTCAGACGTGAGTCCCTTGCTCACTTGGCCACTGGATTCAAGATAGCCTGGCTGATGAGGATTATGAATCCGAAACCGGTCCCAGGATGCTTGTTTCCGGTCCATGGAAGACATGGCTTGGCAGTTCGGGCTGTACTGTTCCCATGAGGCACAGGGTCAGACTGATTTGCATATAGCCATGTTTGAAATGGGGTGGCTGAGTGGGCTAAAGAATGCTGATGGATTAAACCCAGATCAGTTGACTGGGGGTGAGTGTTTGATTTGCTCAAACGCTCCGTCCATCATCCCCTTTTGTATCGCTTTGTTCGCCCTAAGTGTGGCAGGGTATGCTAAGACGTGAGTCCCTTGCTCACTTGGCCACTGGATTCAAGATAGCCTGGCTGATGAGGATTTTGAATCCGAAACCGGTACCAGGATGCTTGTTTCCGGTCCATGGAAGACATGGCTTGGCAGTTCGGGCTGTACTGTTCCCATGAGGCACAGGGTCAGACTGATTTGCATATAGCCATGTTTGAAATGGGGTGGCTGAGTGGGCTAAAGAATGGTGATGGATTAAACCCAGATCAGTTGACTGGGGGTGAGTGTTTGATTTGCTCAAACGCTCCGTCCATCATCCCCTTTTGTATCGCTTTGTTCGCCCTAAGTGTGGCAGGGTATGCTCAGACGTGAGTCCCTTGCTCACTTGGCCACTGGATTCAAGATAGCCTGGCTGATGAGGATTATGAATCCGAAACCGGTCCCAGGATGCTTCTTTCCGGTCCATGGAAGACATGGCTTGGCAGTTCGGGCTGTACTGTTCCCATGAGGCACAGGGTCAGACTGATTTGCATATAGCCATGTTTGAAATGGGGTGGCTGAGTGGGCTAAAGAATGGTGATGGATTAAACCCAGATCAGTTGACTGGGGGTGAGTGTTTGATTTGCTCAAACGCTCTGTCCATTATCCCCTTTTGTATCGCTTTGTTCGCCCTAAGTGTGGCAGGGTATGCTCAGATGTGAGTCCCTTGCTCACTTGGCCACTGGATTGAAGATAGCCTGGCTGATGAGGATTATGAATCCGAAACCGGTCCCAGGATGCTTGTTTCCGGTCCATGGAAGACATGGCTTGGCAGTTCGGGCTGTACTGTTCCCATGAGACACAGGGTCAGACTGATTTGCATATAGCCATGTTTGAAATGGGGTGGCTGAGTGGGCTAAAGAATGGTGTAGGATTAAACCCAGATCAGTTGACTGGGGGTGAGTGTTTGATTTGCTCAAACGCTCCGTCCATCATCCCCTTTTGTATCGCTTTGTTTGCCCTAAGTGTGGCAGGGTATGCTCAGACGTGAGTCCCTTGCTCACTTGGCCACTGGATTCAAGATAGCCTGGCTGATGAGGATTATGAATCCAAAACCGGTCCCAGGATGCTTGTTTTCCGGTCCATGGAAGACATGGCTTGGCAGTTCGGGCTGTACTGTTCCCATGAGGCACAGGGTCAGACTGATTTGCATATAGCCATGTTTGAAATGGGGTGGCTGAGTGGGCTAAAGAATGGTGATGGATTAAACCCAGATCAGTTGACTGGGGGTGAGTGTTTGATTTGCTCAAACGCTCCGTCCATCATCCCCTTTTGTATCGCTTTGTTCGCCCTAAGTGTGGCAGGGTATGCTCAGACGTGAGTCCCTTGCTCACTTGGCCACTGGATTCAAGATAGCCTGGCTGATGAGGATTATGAATCCGAAACCGGTCCCAGGATGCTTGTTTCCGGTCCATGGAAGACATGGCTTGGCAGTTCGGGCTGTACTGTTCCCATGAGGCACAGGGTCAGACTGATTTGCATATAGCCATGTTTGAAATGGGGTGGCTGAGTGGGCTAAAGAATGGTGATGGATTAAACCCAGATCAGTTGACTGGGAGTGAGTGTTTGATTTGCTCAAACGCTCCGTCCATCATCCCCTTTTGTTTTGCTTTGTTCGCCCTAAGTGTGGCAGGGTATGCTCAGACGTGAGTCCCTTGCTCACTTGGCCACTGGATTCAAGATAGCCTGGCTGATGAGGATTATGAATCCGAAACCGGTCCCAGGATGCTTGTTTCCGGTCCATGGAAGACATGGCTTGGCAGTTCGGGCTGTACTGTTCCCATGAGACACAGGGTCAGACTGATTTGCATATAGCCATGTTTGAAATGGGGTGGCTGAGTGGGCTAAAGAATGGTGATGGATTAAACCCAGATCAGTTGACTGGGGGTGAGTGTTTGATTTGCTCAAACGCTCCGTCCATCATCCCCTTTTGTATCGCTTTGTTCGCCCTAAGTGTGGCAGGGTATGCTCAGACGTGAGTCCCTTGATCACTTGGCCACTGGATTGAAGATAGCCTGGCTGATGAGGATTATGAATCCGAAACCGGTCCCAGGATGCTTGTTTCCGGTCCATGGAAGACATGACTTGGCAGTTCGGGCTGTACTGTTCCCATGAGGCACAGGGTCAGACTGATTTGCATATAGCCATGTTTGAAATGGGGTGGCTGAGTGGGCTAAAGAATGGTGATGGATTAAACCCAGATCAGTTGACTGGGGGTGAGTGTTTGATTTGCTCAAACGCTCCTTCCATCATCCCCTTTTGTATCGCTTTGTTGGCCCTAAGTGTGGCAGGGTATGCTCAGACGTGAGTCCCTTGATCACTTGCCACTGGATTCAAGATAGCCTGGCTGATGAGGATTATGAATCCGAAACCGGTCCCAGGATGCTTGTTTCCGGTCCATGGAAGACATGACTTGGCAGTTCGGGCTGTACTGTTCCCATGAAGCACAGGGTCAGACTGATTTGCATATAGCCATGTTTGAAATGGGGTGGCTGAGTGGGCTAAAGAATGGTGATGGATTAAACCCAGATCAGTTGACTGGGGGTGAGTGTTTGATTTGCTCAAACGCTCCGTCCATCATCCCCTTTTGTATCGCTTTGTTCGCCCTAAGTGTGGCAGGGTATGCTCAGACGTGAGTCCCTTGCTCACTTGGCCACTGGATTCAAGATAGCCTGGCTGATGAGGATTATGAATCCGAAACCGGTCCCAGGATGCTTGTTTCCGGTCCGTGGAAGACATGGCTTGGCAGTTCGGGCTGTACTGTTCCCATGAGACACAGGGTCAGACTGATTTGCATATAGCCATGTTTGAAATGGGGTGGCTGAGTGGGCTAAAGAATGGTGTAGGATTAAACCCAGATCAGTTGACTGGGGGTGAGTGTTTGATTTGCTCAAACGCTCCGTCCATCATCCCCTTTTGTATCGCTTTGTTCGCCCTAAGTGTGGCAGGGTATGCTCCGACGTGAGTCCCTTGCTCACTTGGCCACTGGATTCAAGATAGCCTGGCTGACGAGGATTATGAATCCGAAACCGGTCCCTGGATGCTTGTTTCCAGTCCATGGAAGACATGGCTTGGCAGTTCGGGCTGTACTGTTCCCATGAGGCACAGGGTCAGACTGATTTGCATATAGCCATGTTTGAAATGGGGTGGCTGAGTGGGCTAAAGAATGGTGATGGATTAAACCCAGATCAGTTGACTGGGGGTGAGTGTTTGATTTGCTCAAACGCTCCGTCCATCATCCCTTTTGTATCGCTTTGTTCGCCCTAAATGTGGCAGGGTATGCTCAGACGTGAGTCCCTTGCTCACTTGGCCACTGGATTCAAGATAGCCTGGCTGATGAGGATTATGAATCCGAAACCGGTCCCAGGATGCTTGTTTCCGGTCCATGGAAGACATGGCTTGGCAGTTCGGGCTGTACTCTTCCCATGAGACACTGGGTCAGACTGATTTGCATATAGCCATGTTTGAAATGGTGTGGCTGAGTGGGCTAAAGAATGGTGATGGATTAAACCCAGATCAGTTGACTGGGGGTGAGTGTTTGATTTGCTCAAACGCTACGTCCATCATCCCCTTTTGTATCGCTTTGTTTGCCCTAAGTGTGGCAGGGTATGCTCAGACGTGAGTCCCTTGCTCACTTGGCCACTGGATTCAAGATAGCCTGGCTGATGAGGATTATGAATCCGAAACCGGTCCCTGGATGCTTGTTTCCAGTCCATGGAAGACATGGCTTGGCAGTTCGGGCTGTACTGTTCCCATGAGGCACAGGGTCAGACTGATTTGCATATAGCCATGTTTGAAATGGGGTGGCTGAGTGGGCTAAAGAATGGTGATGGATTAAACCCAGATCAGTTGACTGGGGGTGAGTGTTTGATTTGCTCAAACGCTCCTTCCATCATCCCCTTTTGTATCGCTTTGTTCGCCCTAAGTGTGGCAGGGTATGCTCAGACATGAGTCCCTTGATCACTTGCCACTGGATTCAAGATAGCCTGGCTGATGAGGATTATGAATCCGAAACCGGTCCCAGGATGCTTGTTTCCGGTCCATGGAAGACATGACTTGGCAGTTCGGGCTGTACTGTTCCCATGAGGCACAGGGTCAGACTGATTTGCATATAGCCATGTTTGAAATGGGGTGGCTGAGTGGGCTAAAGAATGGTGATGGATTAAACCCAGATCAGTTGACTGGGGGTGAGTGTTTGATTTGCTCAAACGCTCCGTCCATCATCCCCTTTTGTATCGCTTTGTTCGCCCTAAGTGTGGCAGGGTATGCTAAGACGTGAGTCCCTTGCTCACTTGGCCACTGGATTCAAGATAGCCTGGCTGATGAGGATTATGAATCCGAAACCGGTACCAGGATGCTTGTTTCCGGTCCATGGAAGACATGGTTTGGCAGTTCGGGCTGTACTGTTCCCATGAGGCACAGGGTCAGACTGATTTGCATATAGCCATGTTTGAAATGGGGTGGCTGAGTGGGCTAAAGAATGGTGATGGATTAAACCCAGATCAGTTGACTGGGGGTGAGTGTTTGATTTGCTCAAACGCTCCGTCCATCATCCCCTTTTGTATCGCTTTGTTCGCCCTAAGTGTGGCAGGGTATGCTCAGACATGAGTCCCTTGATCACTTGCCACTGGATTCAAGATAGCCTGGCTGATGAGGATTATGAATCCGAAACCGGTCCCAGGATGCTTGTTTCCGGTCCATGGAAGACATGACTTGGCAGTTCGGGCTGTACTGTTCCCATGAGGCACAGGGTCAGACTGATTTGCATATAGCCATGTTTGAAATGGGGTGGCTGAGTGGGCTAAAGAATGGTGATGGATTAAACCCAGATCAGTTGACTGGGGGTGAGTGTTTGATTTGCTCAAACGCTCCGTCCATCATCCCCTTTTGTATCGCTTTGTTCGCCCTAAGTGTGGCAGGGTATGCTAAGACGTGAGTCCCTTGCTCACTTGGCCACTGGATTCAAGATAGCCTGGCTGATGAGGATTATGAATCCGAAACCGGTACCAGGATGCTTGTTTCCGGTCCATGGAAGACATGGTTTGGCAGTTCGGGCTGTACTGTTCCCATGAGGCACAGGGTCAGACTGATTTGCATATAGCCATGTTTGAAATGGGGTGGCTGAGTGGGCTAAAGAATGGTGATGGATTAAACCCAGATCAGTTGACTGGGGGTGAGTGTTTGATTTGCTCAAACGCTCCGTCCATCATCCCCTTTTGTATCGCTTTGTTCGCCCTAAGTGTGGCAGGGTATGCTCAGACGTGAGTCCCTTGCTCACTTGGCCACTGGATTCAAGATAGCCTGGCTATTGAGGATTATGAATCCGAAACCGGTCCCAGGATGCTTGTTTCCGGTCCATGGAAGACATGGCTTGGCAGTTCGGGCTGTACTGTTCCCATGAGGCACAGGGTCAGACTGATTTGCATATAGCCATGTTTCAAATGGGGTGGCTGAGTGGGCTAAAGAATGGTGATGGATTAAACCCAGATCAGTTGACTGGGGGTGAGTGTTTGATTTGCTCAAACGCTCCGTCCATCATCCCCTTTTGTATCGCTTTGTTCGCCCTAAGTGTGGCAGGGTATGCTCAGACGTGAGTCCCTTGCTCACTTGACCACTGGATTCAAGATAGCCTGGCTGATGAGGATTATGAATCCGAAACCGGTCCCAGGATGCTTGTTTCCGGTCCATGGAAGACATGGCTTGGCAGTTCGGGCTGTACTGTTCCCATGAGGCACAGGGTCAGACTGATTTGCATATAGCCATGTTTGAAATGGGGTGGCTGAGTGGGCTAAAGAATGGTGATGGATTAAACCCAGATCAGTTGACTGGGGGTGAGTGTTTGATTTGCTCAAACGCTCCGTCCATCATCCCCTTTTGTATCGCTTTGTTCGCCCTAAGTGTGGCAGGGTATGCTCAGACGTGAGTCCCTTGCTCACTTGGCCACTGGATTCAAGATAGCCTGGCTGATGAGGATTATGAATCCGAAACCGGTCCCTGGATGCTTGTTTCCAGTCCATGGAAGACATGGCTTGGCAGTTCGGGCTGTACTGTTCCCATGAGGCACAGGGTCAGACTGATTTGCATATAGCCATGTTTGAAATGGGGTGGCTGAGTGGGCTAAAGAATGGTGATGGATTAAACCCAGATCAGTTGACTGGGGGTGAGTGTTTGATTTGCTCAAACGCTCTGTCCATTATCCCCTTTTGTATCGCTTTGTTCGCCCTAAGTGTGGCAGGGTATGCTAAGACGTGAGTCCCTTGCTCACTTGGCCACTGGATTGAAGATAGCCTGGCTGATGAGGATTTTGAATCCGAAACCGGTCCCAGGATGCTTGTTTCCGGTCCATGGAAGACATGGCTTGGCAGTTCGGGCTGTACTGTTCCCATGAGGCACAGGGTCAGACTGATTTGCATATAGCCATGTTTGAAATGGGGTGGCTGAGTGGGCTAAAGAATGGTGATGGATTAAACCCAGATCAGTTGACTGGGGGTGAGTGTTTGATTTGCTCAAACGCTCCGTCCATCATCCCCTTTTGTATCGCTTTGTTCGCCCTAAGTGTGGCAGGGTATGCTCAGACGTGAGTCCCTTGCTCACTTGGCCACTGGATTCAAGATAGCCTGGCTGATGAGGATTATGAATCCAAAACCGGTCCCAGGATGCTTGTTTTCCGGTCCATGGAAGACATGGCTTGGCAGTTCGGGCTGTACTGTTCCCATGAGGCACAGGGTCAGACTGATTTGCATATAGCCATGTTTGAAATGGGGTGGCTGAGTGGGCTAAAGAATGGTGATGGATTAAACCCAGATCAGTTGACTGGGGGTGAGTGTTTGATTTGCTCAAACGCTCCGTCCATCATCCCCTTTTGTATCGCTTTGTTCGCCCTAAGTGTGGCAGGGTATGCTCAGACGTGAGTCCCTTGCTCACTTGGCCACTGGATTCAAGATAGCCTGGCTGATGAGGATTATGAATCCGAAACCGGTCCCAGGATGCTTGTTTCCGGTCCATGGAAGACATGGCTTGGCAGTTCGGGCTGTACTGTTCCCATGAGGCACAGGGTCAGACTGATTTGCATATAGCCATGTTTGAAATGGGGTGGCTGAGTGGGCTAAAGAATGGTGATGGATTAAACCCAGATCAGTTGACTGGGAGTGAGTGTTTGATTTGCTCAAACGCTCCGTCCATCATCCCCTTTTGTTTTGCTTTGTTCGCCCTAAGTGTGGCAGGGTATGCTCAGACGTGAGTCCCTTGCTCACTTGGCCACTGGATTCAAGATAGCCTGGCTGATGAGGATTATGAATCCGAAACCGGTCCCAGGATGCTTGTTTCCGGTCCATGGAAGACATGGCTTGGCAGTTCGGGCTGTACTGTTCCCATGAGACACAGGGTCAGACTGATTTGCATATAGCCATGTTTGAAATGGGGTGGCTGAGTGGGCTAAAGAATGGTGATGGATTAAACCCAGATCAGTTGACTGGGGGTGAGTGTTTTATTTGCTCAAACGCTCCGTCCATCATCCCCTTTTGTATCGCTTTGTTCGCCCTAAGTGTGGCAGGGTATGCTCAGACGTGAGTCCCTTGATCACTTGGCCACTGGATTGAAGATAGCCTGGCTGATGAGGATTATGAATCCGAAACCGGTCCCAGGATGCTTGTTTCCGGTCCATGGAAGACATGACTTGGCAGTTCGGGCTGTACTGTTCCCATGAGGCACAGGGTCAGACTGATTTGCATATAGCCATGTTTGAAATGGGGTGGCTGAGTGGGCTAAAGAATGGTGATGGATTAAACCCAGATCAGTTGACTGGGGGTGAGTGTTTGATTTGCTCAAACGCTCCTTCCATCATCCCCTTTTGTATCGCTTTGTTGGCCCTAAGTGTGGCAGGGTATGCTCAGACGTGAGTCCCTTGATCACTTGCCACTGGATTCAAGATAGCCTGGCTGATGAGGATTATGAATCCGAAACCGGTCCCAGGATGCTTGTTTCCGGTCCATGGAAGACATGACTTGGCAGTTCGGGCTGTACTGTTCCCATGAAGCACAGGGTCAGACTGATTTGCATATAGCCATGTTTGAAATGGGGTGGCTGAGTGGGCTAAAGAATGGTGATGGATTAAACCCAGATCAGTTGACTGGGGGTGAGTGTTTGATTTGCTCAAACGCTCCGTCCATCATCCCCTTTTGTATCGCTTTGTTCGCCCTAAGTGTGGCAGGGTATGCTCAGACGTGAGTCCCTTGCTCACTTGGCCACTGGATTCAAGATAGCCTGGCTGATGAGGATTATGAATCCGAAACCGGTCCCAGGATGCTTGTTTCCGGTCCGTGGAAGACATGGCTTGGCAGTTCGGGCTGTACTGTTCCCATGAGACACAGGGTCAGACTGATTTGCATATAGCCATGTTTGAAATGGGGTGGCTGAGTGGGCTAAAGAATGGTGTAGGATTAAACCCAGATCAGTTGACTGGGGGTGAGTGTTTGATTTGCTCAAACGCTCCGTCCATCATCCCCTTTTGTATCGCTTTGTTCGCCCTAAGTGTGGCAGGGTATGCTCCGACGTGAGTCCCTTGCTCACTTGGCCACTGGATTCAAGATAGCCTGGCTGACGAGGATTATGAATCCGAAACCGGTCCCTGGATGCTTGTTTCCAGTCCATGGAAGACATGGCTTGGCAGTTCGGGCTGTACTGTTCCCATGAGGCACAGGGTCAGACTGATTTGCATATAGCCATGTTTGAAATGGGGTGGCTGAGTGGGCTAAAGAATGGTGATGGATTAAACCCAGATCAGTTGACTGGGGGTGAGTGTTTGATTTGCTCAAACGCTCCGTCCATCATCCCTTTTGTATCGCTTTGTTCGCCCTAAATGTGGCAGGGTATGCTCAGACGTGAGTCCCTTGCTCACTTGGCCACTGGATTCAAGATAGCCTGGCTGATGAGGATTATGAATCCGAAACCGGTCCCAGGATGCTTGTTTCCGGTCCATGGAAGACATGGCTTGGCAGTTCGGGCTGTACTCTTCCCATGAGACACTGGGTCAGACTGATTTGCATATAGCCATGTTTGAAATGGTGTGGCTGAGTGGGCTAAAGAATGGTGATGGATTAAACCCAGATCAGTTGACTGGGGGTGAGTTTTTGATTTGCTCAAACGCTACGTCCATCATCCCCTTTTGTATCGCTTTGTTTGCCCTAAGTGTGGCAGGGTATGCTCAGACGTGAGTCCCTTGCTCACTTGGCCACTGGATTCAAGATAGCCTGGCTGATGAGGATTATGAATCCGAAACCGGTCCCTGGATGCTTGTTTCCAGTCCATGGAAGACATGGCTTGGCAGTTCGGGCTGTACTGTTCCCATGAGGCACAGGGTCAGACTGATTTGCATATAGCCATGTTTGAAATGGGGTGGCTGAGTGGGCTAAAGAATGGTGATGGATTAAACCCAGATCAGTTGACTGGGGGTGAGTGTTTGATTTGCTCAAACGCTCCTTCCATCATCCCCTTTTGTATCGCTTTGTTCGCCCTAAGTGTGGCAGGGTATGCTCAGACATGAGTCCCTTGATCACTTGCCACTGGATTCAAGATAGCCTGGCTGATGAGGATTATGAATCCGAAACCGGTCCCAGGATGCTTGTTTCCGGTCCATGGAAGACATGACTTGGCAGTTCGGGCTGTACTGTTCCCATGAGGCACAGGGTCAGACTGATTTGCATATAGCCATGTTTGAAATGGGGTGGCTGAGTGGGCTAAAGAATGGTGATGGATTAAACCCAGATCAGTTGACTGGGGGTGAGTGTTTGATTTGCTCAAACGCTCCGTCCATCATCCCCTTTTGTATCGCTTTGTTCGCCCTAAGTGTGGCAGGGTATGCTCAGACGTAAGTCCCTTGCTCACTTGGCCACTGGATTCAAGATAGCCTGGCTGATGAGGATTATGAATCCGAAACCGGTCCCAGGATGCTTGTTTCCGGTCCATGGAAGACATGGCTTGGCAGTTCGGGCTGTACTGTTCCCATGAGGCACAGGGTCAGACTGATTTGCATATAGCCATGTTTGAAATGGGGTGGCTGAGTGGGCTAAAGAATGGTGATGGATTAAACCCAGATCAGTTGACTGGGGGTGAGTGTTTGATTTGCTCAAACGCTCCGTCCATCATCCCCTTTTGTATCGCTTTGTTCGCCCTAAGTGTGGCAGGGTATGCTAAGACGTGAGTCCCTTGCTCACTTGGCCACTGGATTCAAGATAGCCTGGCTGATGAGGATTATGAATCCGAAACCGGTACCAGGATGCTTGTTTCCGGTCCATGGAAGACATGGCTTGGCAGTTCGGGCTGTACTGTTCCCATGAGGCACAGGGTCAGACTGATTTGCATATAGCCATGTTTGAAATGGGGTGGCTGAGTGGGCTAAAGAATGGTGATGGATTAAACCCAGATCAGTTGACTGGGGGTGAGTGTTTGATTTGCTCAAACGCTCCGTCCATCATCCCCTTTTGTATCGCTTTGTTCGCCCTAAGTGTGGCAGGGTATGCTCAGACGTGAGTCCCTTGCTCACTTGACCACTGGATTCAAGATAGCCTGGCTGATGAGGATTATGAATCCGAAACCGGTCCCAGGATGCTTGTTTCCGGTCCATGGAAGACATGGCTTGGCAGTTCGGGCTGTACTGTTCCCATGAGGCACAGGGTCAGACTGATTTGCATATAGCCATGTTTGAAATGGGGTGGCTGAGTGGGCTAAAGAATGGTGATGGATTAAACCCAGATCAGTTGACTGGGGGTGAGTGTTTGATTTGCTCAAACGCTCCGTCCATCATCCCCTTTTGTATCGCTTTGTTCGCCCTAAGTGTGGCAGGGTATGCTCAGACGTGAGTCCCTTGCTCACTTGGCCACTGGATTCAAGATAGCCTGGCTGATGAGGATTATGAATCTGAAACCGGTCCCTGGATGCTTGTTTCCAGTCCATGGAAGACATGGCTTGGCAGTTCGGGCTGTACTGTTCCCATGAGGCACAGGGTCAGACTGATTTGCATATAGCCATGTTTGAAATGGGGTGGCTGAGTGGGCTAAAGAATGGTGATGGATTAAACCCAGATCAGTTGACTGGGGGTGAGTGTTTGATTTGCTCAAACGCTCCGTCCATCATCCCCTTTTGTATCGCTTTGTTCGCCCTAAGTGTGGCAGGGTATGCTCAGACGTGAGTCCCTTGATCACTTGCCACTGGATTCAAGATAGCCTGGCTGATGAGGATTATGAATCCGAAACCGGTCCCAGGATGCTTGTTTCCGGTCCATGGAAGACATGACTTGGCAGTTCGGGCTGTACTGTTCCCATGAAGCACAGGGTCAGACTGATTTGCATATAGCCATGTTTGAAATGGGGTGGCTGAGTGGGCTAAAGAATGGTGATGGATTAAACCCAGATCAGTTGACTGGGGGTGAGTGTTTGATTTGCTCAAACGCTCCGTCCATCATCCCCTTTTGTATCGCTTTGTTCGCCCTAAGTGTGGCAGGGTATGCTCAGACGTGAGTCCCTTGCTCACTTGGCCACTGGATTCAAGATAGCCTGGCTGATGAGGATTATGAATCCGAAACCGGTCCCAGGATGCTTGTTTCCGGTCCATGGAAGACATGGCTTGGCAGTTCGGGCTGTACTGTTCCCATGAGACACAGGGTCAGACTGATTTGCATATAGCCATGTTTGAAATGGGGTGGCTGAGTGGGCTAAAGAATGGTGTAGGATTAAACCCAGATCAGTTGACTGGGGGTGAGTGTTTGATTTGCTCAAACGCTCCGTCCATCATCCCCTTTTGTATCGCTTTGTTCGCCCTAAGTGTGGCAGGGTATGCTCCGACGTGAGTCCCTTGCTCACTTGGCCACTGGATTCAAGATAGCCTGGCTGACGAGGATTATGAATCCGAAACCGGTCCCTGGATGCTTGTTTCCAGTCCATGGAAGACATGGCTTGGCAGTTCGGGCTGTACTGTTCCCATGAGGCACAGGGTCAGACTGATTTGCATATAGCCATGTTTGAAATGGGGTGGCTGAGTGGGCTAAAGAATGGTGATGGATTAAACCCAGATCAGTTAACTGGGGGTGAGTGTTTGATTTGCTCAAACGCTCCGTCCATCATCCCCTTTTGTATCACTTTGTTCGCCCTAAGTGTGGCAGGGTATGCTCAGACGTGAGTCCCTTGATCACTTGGCCACTGGATTCAAGATAGCCTGGCTGATGAGGATTATGAATCCGAAACCGGTCCCAGGATGCTTGTTTCCGGTCCATGGAAGACATGACTTGGCAGTTCGGACTGTACTGTTCCCATGAGGCACAGGGTCAGACTGATTTGCATATAGCCATGTTTGAAATGGGGTGGCTGAGTGGGCTAAAGAATGGTGATGGATTAAACCCAGATCAGTTGACTGGGGGTGAGTGTTTGATTTGCTCAAACGCTCCGTCCATCATCCCCTTTTGTATCGCTTTGTTCGCCCTAAATGTGGCAGGGTATGCTCAGACGTGAGTCCCTTGCTCACTTGGCCACGGGATTCAAGATAGCCTGGCTGATGAGGATTATGAATCCGAAACCGGTCCCAGGATGCTTGTTTCCGGTCCATGGAAGACATGGCTTGGCAGTTCGGGCTGTACTCTTCCCATGAGACACAGGGTCAGACTGATTTGCATATAGCCATGTTTGAAATGGTGTGGCTGAGTGGGCTAAAGAATGGTGATGGATTAAACCCAGATCAGTTGACTGGGGGTGAGTGTTTGATTTGCTCAAACGCTCCGTCCATCATCCCCTTTTGTATCGCTTTGTTTGCCCTAAGTGTGGCAGGGTATGCTCAGACGTGAGTCCCTTGCTCACTTGGCCACTGGATTCAAGATAGCCTGGCTGATGAGGATTATGAATCCGAAACCGGTCCCTGGATGCTTGTTTCCAGTCCATGGAAGACATGGCTTGGCAGTTCGGGCTGTACTGTTCCCATGAGGCACAGGGTCAGACTGATTTGCATATAGCCATGTTTGAAATGGGGTGGCTGAGTGGGCTAAAGAATGGTGATGGATTAAACCCAGATCAGTTGACTGGGGGTGAGTGTTTGATTTGCTCAAACGCTCCTTCCATCATCCCCTTTTGTATCGCTTTGTTCGCCCTAAGTGTGGCAGGGTATGCTCAGACATGAGTCCCTTGATCACTTGCCACTGGATTCAAGATAGCCTGGCTGATGAGGATTATGAATCCGAAACCGGTCCCAGGATGCTTGTTTCCGGTCCATGGAAGACATGACTTGGCAGTTCGGGCTGTACTGTTCCCATGAGGCACAGGGTCAGACTGATTTGCATATAGCCATGTTTGAAATGGGGTGGCTGAGTGGGCTAAAGAATGGTGATGGATTAAACCCAGATCAGTTGACTGGGGGTGAGTGTTTGATTTGCTCAAACGCTCCGTCCATCATCCCCTTTTGTATCGCTTTGTTCGCCCTAAGTGTGGCAGGGTATGCTCAGACGTGAGTCCCTTGCTCACTTGGCCACTGGATTCAAGATAGCCTGGCTGATGAGGATTATGAATCCGAAACCGGTCCCAGGATGCTTGTTTCCGGTCCATGGAAGACATGGCTTGGCAGTTCGGGCTGTACTGTTCCCATGAGGCACAGGGTCAGACTGATTTGCATATAGCCATGTTTGAAATGGGGTGGCTGAGTGGGCTAAAGAATGGTGATGGATTAAACCCAGATCAGTTGACTGGGGGTGAGTGTTTGATTTGCTCAAACGCTCCGTCCATCATCCCCTTTTGTATCGCTTTGTTCGCCCTAAGTGTGGCAGGGTATGCTAAGACGTGAGTCCCTTGCTCACTTGGCCACTGGATTCAAGATAGCCTGGCTGATGAGGATTATGAATCCGAAACCGGTACCAGAATGCTTGTTTCCGGTCCATGGAAGACATGGCTTGGCAGTTCGGGCTGTACTGTTCCCATGAGGCACAGGGTCAGACTGATTTGCATATAGCCATGTTTGAAATGGGGTGGCTGAGTGGGCTAAAGAATGGTGATGGATTAAACCCAGATCAGTTGACTGGGGGTGAGTGTTTGATTTGCTCAAACGCTCCGTCCATCATCCCCTTTTGTATCGCTTTGTTCGCCCTAAGTGTGGCAGGGTATGCTCAGACGTGAGTCCCTTGCTCACTTGGCCACTGGATTCAAGATAGCCTGGCTGATGAGGATTATGAATCCGAAACCGGTCCCAGGATGCTTGTTTCCGGTCCATGGAAGACATGGCTTGGCAGTTCGGGCTGTACTGTTCCCATGAGGCACAGGGTCAGACTGATTTGCATATAGCCATGTTTGAAATGGGGTGGCTGAGTGGGCTAAAGAATGGTGATGGATTAAACCCAGATCAGTTGACTGGGGGTGAGTGTTTGATTTGCTCAAACGCTCCGTCCATCATCCCCTTTTGTATCGCTTTGTTCGCCCTAAGTGTGGCAGGGTATGCTAAGACGTGAGTCCCTTGCTCACTTGGCCACTGGATTCAAGATAGCCTGGCTGATGAGCATTATGAATCCGACACCGGTACCAGGATGCTTGTTTCCGGTCCATGGAAGACATGGCTTGGCAGTTCGGGCTGTACTGTTCCCATGAGGCACAGGGTCAGACTGATTTGCATATAGCCATGTTTGAAATGGGGTGGCTGAGTGGGCTAAAGAATGGTGATGGATTAAACCCAGATCAGTTGACTGGGGGTGAGTGTTTGATTTGCTCAAACGCTCCGTCCATCATCCCCTTTTGTATCGCTTTGTTCGCCCTAAGTGTGGCAGGGTATGCTCAGACGTGAGTCCCTTGCTCACTTGGCCACTGGATTCAAGATAGCCTGGCTGATGAGGATTATGAATCCGAAACCGGTCCCAGGATGCTTGTTTCCGGTCCATGGAAGACATGGCTTGGCAGTTCGGGCTGTACTGTTCCCATGAGGCACAGGGTCAGACTGATTTGCATATAGCCATGTTTGAAATGGGGTGGCTGAGTGGGCTAAAGAATGGTGATGGATTAAACCCAGATCAGTTGACTGGGGGTGAGTGTTTGATTTGCTCAAACGCTCCGTCCATCATCCCCTTTTGTATCGCTTTGTTCGCCCTAAGTGTGGCAGGGTATGCTCAGACGTGAGTCCCTTGCTCACTTGGCCACTGGATTCAAGATAGCCTGGCTGATGAGGATTATGAATCCGAAACCGGTCCCTGGATGCTTGTTTCCAGTCCATGGAAGACATGGCTTGGCAGTTCGGGCTGTACTGTTCCCATGAGGCACAGGGTCAGACTGATTTGCATATAGCCATGTTTGAAATGGGGTGGCTGAGTGGGCTAAAGAATGGTGATGGATTAAACCCAGATCAGTTGACTGGGGGTGAGTGTTTCATTTGCTCAAACGCTCCGTCCATCATCCCCTTTTGTATCGCTTTGTTCGCCCTAAGTGTGGCAGGGTATGCTCAGACGTGAGTCCCTTGATCACTTGGCCACTGGATTCAAGATAGCCTGGCTGATGAGGATTATGAATCCGAAACCGGTCCCAGGATGCTTGTTTCCGGTCCATGGAAGACATGACTTGGCAGTTCGGGCTGTACTGTTCCCACGAGGCACAGGGTCAGACTGATTTGCATATAGCCATGTTTGAAATGGGGTGGCTGAGTGGGCTAAAGAATGGTGATGGATTAAACCCAGATCAGTTGACTGGGGGTGAGTGTTTGATTTGCTCAAACGCTCCGTCCATCATCCCCTTTTGTATCGCTTTGTTCGCCCTAAGTGTGGCAGGGTATGCTCAGACGTGAGTCCCTTGCTCACTTGGCCACTGGATTCAAGATAGCCTGGCTGATGAGGATTATGAATCCGAAACCGGTCCCAGGATGCTTGTTTCCGGTCCATGGAAGACATGGCTTGGCAGTTCGGGCTGTACTGTTCCCATGAGGCACAGGGTCAGACTGATTTGCATATAGCCATGTTTGAAATGGGGTGGCTGAGTGGGCTAAAGAATGGTGATGGATTAAACCCAGATCAGTTGACTGGGGGTGAGTGTTTGATTTGCTCAAACGCTCCGTCCATCATCCCCTTTTGTATCGCTTTGTTCGCCCTAAGTGTGGCAGGGTATGCTAAGACGTGAGTCCCTTGCTCACTTGGCCACTGGATTCAAGATAGCCTGGCTGATGAGGATTTTGAATCCGAAACCGGTACCAGGATGCTTGTTTCCGGTCCATGGAAGACATGGCTTGGCAGTTCGGGCTGTACTGTTCCCATGAGGCACAGGGTCAGACTGATTTGCATATAGCCATGTTTGAAATGGGGTGGCTGAGTGGGCTAAAGAATGGTGATGGATTAAACCCAGATCAGTTGACTGGGGGTGAGTGTTTGATTTGCTCAAACGCTCCGTCCATCATCCCCTTTTGTATCGCTTTGTTCGCCCTAAGTGTGGCAGGGTATGCTCAGACGTGAGTCCCTTGCTCACTTGGCCACTGGATTCAAGATAGCCTGGCTGATGAGGATTATGAATCCGAAACCGGTCCCAGGATGCTTCTTTCCGGTCCATGGAAGACATGGCTTGGCAGTTCGGGCTGTACTGTTCCCATGAGGCACAGGGTCAGACTGATTTGCATATAGCCATGTTTGAAATGGGGTGGCTGAGTGGGCTAAAGAATGGTGATGGATTAAACCCAGATCAGTTGACTGGGGGTGAGTGTTTGATTTGCTCAAACGCTCTGTCCATTATCCCCTTTTGTATCGCTTTGTTCGCCCTAAGTGTGGCAGGGTATGCTCAGATGTGAGTCCCTTGCTCACTTGGCCACTGGATTGAAGATAGCCTGGCTGATGAGGATTATGAATCCGAAACCGGTCCCAGGATGCTTGTTTCCGGTCCATGGAAGACATGGCTTGGCAGTTCGGGCTGTACTGTTCCCATGAGACACAGGGTCAGACTGATTTGCATATAGCCATGTTTGAAATGGGGTGGCTGAGTGGGCTAAAGAATGGTGTAGGATTAAACCCAGATCAGTTGACTGGGGGTGAGTGTTTGATTTGCTCAAACGCTCCGTCCATCATCCCCTTTTGTATCGCTTTGTTTGCCCTAAGTGTGGCAGGGTATGCTCAGACGTGAGTCCCTTGCTCACTTGGCCACTGGATTCAAGATAGCCTGGCTGATGAGGATTATGAATCCAAAACCGGTCCCAGGATGCTTGTTTTCCGGTCAATGGAAGACATGGCTTGGCAGTTCGGGCTGTACTGTTCCCATGAGGCACAGGGTCAGACTGATTTGCATATAGCCATGTTTGAAATGGGGTGGCTGAGTGGGCTAAAGAATGGTGATGGATTAAACCCAGATCAGTTGACTGGGGGTGAGTGTTTGATTTGCTCAAACGCTCCGTCCATCATCCCCTTTTGTATCGCTTTGTTCGCCCTAAGTGTGGCAGGGTATGCTCAGACGTGAGTCCCTTGCTCACTTGGCCACTGGATTCAAGATAGCCTGGCTGATGAGGATTATGAATCCGAAACCGGTCCCAGGATGCTTGTTTCCGGTCCATGGAAGACATGGCTTGGCAGTTCGGGCTGTACTGTTCCCATGAGGCACAGGGTCAGACTGATTTGCATATAGCCATGTTTGAAATGGGGTGGCTGAGTGGGCTAAAGAATGGTGATGGATTAAACCCAGATCAGTTGACTGGGAGTGAGTGTTTGATTTGCTCAAACGCTCCGTCCATCATCCCCTTTTGTTTTGCTTTGTTCGCCCTAAGTGTGGCAGGGTATGCTCAGACGTGAGTCCCTTGCTCACTTGGCCACTGGATTCAAGATAGCCTGGCTGATGAGGATTATGAATCCGAAACCGGTCCCAGGATGCTTGTTTTCCGGTCCATGGAAGACATGGCTTGGCAGTTCGGGCTGTACTGTTCCCATGAGGCACAGGGTCAGACTGATTTGCATATAGCCATGTTTTAAATGGGGTGGCTGAGTGGGCTAAAGAATGGTGATGGATTAAACCCAGATCAGTTGACTGGGGGTGAGAGTTTGATTTGCTCAAACGCTCCGTCCATCATCCCCTTTTTTATCGCTTTGTTCGCCCTAAGTGTGGCAGGGTATGCTCAGACATGAGTCCCTTGCTCACTTGGCCACTGGATTCAAGATAGCCTGGCTGATGAGGATTATGAATCCGAAACCGGTCCCAGGATGCTTGTTTCCGGTCCATGGAAGACATGGCTTGGCAGTTCGGGCTGTACTGTTCCCATGAGGCACAGGGTCAGACTGATTTGCATATAGCCATGTTTGAAATGGGGTGGCTGAGTGGGCTAAAGAATGGTGATGGATTAAACCCAGATCAGTTGACTGGGGGTGAGTGTTTGATTTGCTCAAACGCTCCGTCCATCATCCCCTTTTGTATTGCTTTGTTCGCCCTAAGTGTGGCAGGGTATGCTCAGACGTGAGTCCCTTGCTCACTTGGCCACTGGATTCAAGATAGCCTGGCTGATGAGGATTATGAATCCGAAACCGGTCCCTGGATGCTTGTTTCCGGTCCATAGAAGAAATGGCTTGGCAGTTCGGGCTATACTGTTCCCATGAGGCACAGGGTCAGACTGATTTGCATATAGCCATGTTTGAAATGGGGTGGCTGAGTGGGCTAAAGAATGGTGATGGATTAAACCCAGATCAGTTGACTGGGGGTGAGTGTTTGATTTGCTCAAACGCTCCGTCCATCATCCCCTTTTGTATCGCGAGGATGTAATGGCTGCCTTGGTTGTCCAACAGGAATTAACTGCCTCTAAGGCAGAAACAGTGATCTTACAAGATTGTGTTGATAAATTACAGGGAAATCTGTTTGATGTGAGCACAGGAAAATGGGGTGATGGTGCTTCTTGGTCTTCAGGGACCTTCACAGGAGCAGCATCACCGCTGCCGGTTGAATTTTCCACATCTATTCCCTTGGCGGCCCCAGAAAGGTTTACAGGGGAAGAGAACACGGTACAGGTCTTTTTAAGGCAGGTGTTGTTGCACTTTGCCTGTAAACCTCGGGCGTTTCCTACTAACCGAGCTAGAGTAGCCTTCCTTATTTTGTATTTAGCTGGAGATGCAGCTTCGTGGGCAGTTCCGTTGGTACGTAATGATGATCCTCTTTTGTATGATTGGGATGTATTTAGAAAAGAGTTTGAAAATATCTTCGATAGATGACCTCATAGTCTCTCAGCCGATAGGGAGCTATTGGAATTAAGGCAAGGCAATAAAGATCTAGCAGTATACTTAAATACGTTTCAGCGTTTAATATCAGAGACTGGATGAGCTCGAAGATTTGATAGCCCAGGTAGATCCTCAACCAGCCACGTGTACTGATCTCATAAATTTGGCCTTGAGGTTAGACAGTAGGACAAATTATCACAGGACTGATAGGAGAAGACCTGATAGTTTTTTTCTAGATACGAAAAATCTAGGTTTCCGAAAACAGTCACGGCCGGAGAACCAGAACCCATGGAGATAGGAACCGTTAGGGCTTCTTTATCACAGAAGGAATGAGAGCAAAGACGTTAGAATTAGCTATGTTTGTATTGTGGCAAAAAAGGCAATTTCATAAGGGATTGCTTGAATTAACCCAAGAATAAACCAGGTTTGGGTAGAGTAAGTACCCCCATGCTTCCTATGTCAGAAAACTAGAAGGGTCAAAGGTAACAGGAGGGGGCTTTTTGAGCATCTTAGTAATCCCTTCAACTCAGGACATACAGGTGATCAAATCTTAACATTTTAGAATCCCCATCCATATTTAGTTATCAGAAGGGTGGAGAGGGTTGGAAGCTATGATAGACTCAGGGGCAACTGGGTTGTTTATGCATGAGGAGTTGGCTGCTACCTTACAGTTGGCCTTGGTGGAGAAAGATGTGCCAGAGACAGTTTTGGCCATAGATGGGAGGGAGTTGGTCACGGGACCAGTCAATTTCTTCACAAATGTATTAGCAGTACGCAGTGCACCTCAACATTTTGAGTCCTTATGCTTCAATATAATATGAGCCCCACAGAATGGCATTATTCTGGGGTTACACTGGTTGATCACGCACAATCCTTCCTTTGATTGGGTTACCAAGACTGTTCTATTTAACAGTCCATGATGTAAAGAACAGTACAGTCATGAACACAGTGTTCTACCGGTGAAAGCTTTAGCCTCCCTACTTCACATAGCTACCATTGCAGAGCAAGACATTACCTTACCTGAGGAATACGAACAATACAGGGATGTGTTGAATGAGAAACAAGCCAATGTGTTACCCCCTCATAGGTCTGATGACTGTCAGATAGACCTGGTACCAGGAGCCGTACTGCCTTGTAGCAGAATCTATGCTCTCACGGACGGGGAAAATCAACATCTAAATTCGTATTTGGATCAGTATTTGGCGAATGTTTTTGTAAGACTATCTAAGTCTCCTGCAGCCTCGCCTTATTTTTCATACCGAAAGCAAACGGGGAAAAGTGCATGTGCATAGACTTCAGGGCTTTGAACCACTTTACCATTAGGAACAGGTATCCATTACCTCTAATCCCCGTTCTATTAGACCAGGTGAAGACTGCTCAAATCTACACACGTTTGGATTTGAAAATGGCTTATCACCTGGTCCGGGTGAGGAAGGGAGATGAGTGGAAAACATTGTTTCGCACTCGTTTTGGATTATTTGAGTATACAGTAATGCCTTTCGAGCTGTGCAACGCTCCCGCAGTTTTTCAATTCTTCTTGAACGAGGAGTTGTGGGAGTATCTGGATGTCTTTACAGTGGTATATATTGACGATATTTTGATATATTCCAATTTGGTGGGTCAGCATTTTCAGCATGATTGTTTGGTCCTGCAAGCCTTGCGCAACAATGGATTATTTTGCAAGCTAAGCAAGTGCGAATTCCATGTCCAGAGGGTGGAATTTTTAGGAATGATTATATCACCCAGGGGTCTCCAAACTACGGCCCGCGGGCCAAATCCGGCCCGCCTAATGAAATCAAGTGGCCCTACTGGTGCGTCCCAGATTCACAGGGTTATTCATGTAAAAATTGTATTCCTACGCTCTATAAATGATTTTGCATTGGGACACATGCGCAGCTCGAAAGCGCAGATGCCTGCACTTGACTGGCGTACGCGCGTGTCTTACCACGCGTATCTGTGCGTGGGGGGGTGCGCGCGAAGAGTCCGGTGTCGGGGACAGGCGCGGAGACCGCGGAGGCCGGCGGCGCGGGAGCCTTGTGGGCCTTGTGAGCCGGTGAGTGTTACCCCAGTTTACCTGGAGCAGAGGTGTGATTAGCTGGGGGGTGGGGGTCCATTTATTGATGTTCCTTTTTTTTTATGTAGCGCGGCCTTTACCCATTACCTACCACTACATGGGGAAGACGCAATTTTCCGATCGGAAGTTTTTTAACGTGATATAGTGGTGTTACTAAGATCTTCATCTTGTTTCAAGATCTTTGCCCGGCCTAAAATGTTTTGTAAAGTGTCTTCTGTGTCGGAAATCTGGTACTCCGTTGCCGATAGCCATTCATCATGTCCTTCCAGCTTTTCCTTAAGCGTAGTCGAAGCGCAGCTTAAGAGCATCGATCTCCTCATTGACCTTCTCATCGATCATGGCCAAACTCTCTTGCATCGATTTGTAAGTGTCTTCACTTAATAATCTTTTGCAAGTGAGTCTGTTGCCATGGTAGGATCAGGAGTCCTGTGTTTCTCATGAGAGCGGGCTGCCTTTTTAGATTCAAATTGTAGTCTGCCCTGTCTAAGGTCCGCCTTGCAAGTATACATTTTCTGGTATATTTCAGGGTTGTAGCCAGCAAGAGGGGTACATCGTTTTCAGAGCCTGCTTAAATTGTATTGTTGTCTGCGCTATATCTGAGTGTGTTTCTCAAACGGTGTACAAAGCAGACCGTTAGGGGTATCCTTCCTGAAAATGCTTTCTTGGCACACTACAGAAAATGTTCAAATGCGAAATGAAGCCTGAAATAGTCTTTATTTTCTGAAATGCTCTTCGAAGTCATTCATTTAAATAAGTGAGGAAAATATACTTGACATGGCCAATCGTTTTGGCTTTTGCCATAATTCACATACTTGAATTGAGGAAACAGAATGCTGGGTACAAAGTACAAGTAGAGTTATAATACTGCAATAAATGGAGGACACAAGAACAAACGTTACTTGGGCAGTGGTGGCATTTGTGCAAGTATCGAAAGTGAACAAGAGGTAGGAAATGGTCAGTGTGTTACAAGAGAAAAGTACCAAACACAGAAGGATAATACTGCAATAAATGTAGTATTGTGAGATAGTGTTTTAAAAATAAAATCATTGTATTTCCCTGCATTTACTTACTATGTTTACCACAATTGCGATTGTCTGACTCTGAAAGGAGGAAGGGGGATGTGGGAGAGGGGAAGGTGTTGTCAGATACCATGGATGTGTATTCTGAATATACTAGCTTGGACAAAAGGCTATCTTTTTTCCTCGAGTTGATTGCGGTCATGGAGTTGTCTGCCTGTGGTGAATTGTATCCATGCCAGACAGGTGTGAGGCGATAGTGTGGAGAGGTCTTTCCATTTAGATTAGAAAGAGTGAGTTTGTGATCACTTGACACAAGTCTATCCAAAGAAGCCCACGTAAGAACTGTGTGCCCATTTTAATCAGGTCTCCCTTATTTCCCCTACCAGCCCGAGAAAGAACGGAAGAAAGACAGACAACAAAATGTTGAAACTGTTGGGGAAACGGAAAATAGATTCAGAGTGCAGAGTTTTTAAACAGCAGTGGACAGATGACTATTTTTTTGTCCAGTGCAAGGAAAAGGCAGTTTGTTTAATCTGCGAAGAGAATGTGGCGGTGTTTAAAGAATTTAATATCCGCCGACGACTATGAAACCAGCCATGGAGGGCAGTATGCTAGCTTGCTGGGCCAAGTGAGGAGAGACAAGGTGGCTAAGCTACAAAAAGAATTTGCCGCCCAGCAGAGTACAATGCTACGCCAAACACAGGCGAACCTGTCATCCGTTCGGGCCAGCTTCAAGGTAGCTAAACTGATTGCAAGCTGTGGAAAGTCGTTCAGTGATGGGGAGTTTATTAAGAAGTGCTTGAACGCTGTCGCGGAGGAGGTGTGTCTGGACAAGAAAGATGCCCTTAACGCAGTGAGTCTGTCCGCATCTACAATTACCAGGCGAATTGAAGAAATGGGGCATAATGTACATGTCCAGCTGAAAGACAAAGCTAAAGATTTTGAGTGGTTTGCATTGGCAATGGATGAGAGCAATGACGTACAGGACACAGCACAACTGCAGATTTTTATTCGGGCAGTTAGTTCAAATTTTGAAGTGTACGAGGAGCTGGCAGCTCTACAAAGTCTCACGGGTACTACGACAGGAGAGGATATTTTTGGTAAATTGCGCCAAACGATGGAAGAGTTGGATTTGGACTGGGCTAAGCTGGCTAGCATCACAACAGACGGTGCTCCGAGTATGGTTGGTGCGTCACGGGGGCTAGTGGGGCGCATAAAAAGAGAAATGGAGGAACGAGGACTCACCCCCCCACTACAAGTCCACTGCCTGATTCACCAGCAAGCACTGTGCTGCAAAGTTCTGAAGTGGGAATCTGTCATGAAGGTGGTTGTGCCTTGCATAAACTTTATCAGAGCAAACGGACTAAAACACAGGCAGTTCCAAGCTTTTCTATCCGAGCTGGAGTCTGCCCATGGAGACGTGCTTTACCACGCGGAAGTCAGATGGTTAAGCCGGGGTAGAGTTTTGAAGCGCTTCTACGAGCTGCTACCCGAAATCAACACCTTTCTCCTGACAAAGGGAAAAACTGTCCCAGAGCTAACCAACATAGAATGGAAATGGGACCTTGCCTTTTTAACAGATGTCACAGAGATTTTAAACGGCCTCAATTTACAGCTGCAAGGCAAGGGAAAATTAATCAGTGACATGTATTCCCACATCAAAGCATTTGAGGTTAAAATGGCGCTGCTTGTTGGACAAGTGCAAAAACAAGACTTCACCCATCTCCCTTCTACTCAGAGCCTCTCAGCTGAGGAGCCAGCGGTCCCGTTTCCAACCAAGAAGTGCAAGGACGCACTGGAAATGCTGAGAGCGGAGTTCAGTATGCAGTTCCGTGAGCTTCATGCCCATGTTAAAGAAATTCGCATATTCCAGAACCCTTTTACTGCCGACATTAATGACACCCTGCCTTCTCTTCAATTTGAACTGGCTGAGTTGCAGACCTGTGATGTGCTGAAAGACGCATTCAATCCCAACTGTCTAATAGAGTACTATGCTTCCCTCCCAAACGAGACCTACCCCAACATCAGAAAGCACGCTATGAAGATGTCCACAGTTTTTGGGAGCACATATATCTGTGAGCAAACTTTTTCACGCATGATGCTGATAAAAAATCCGACAAGATCAAGACTCTCAGATGAACACCTGCATCAGTCTCTGAGGCTGGCTGTAACTGGAATGGAACCTGACATCAATCTCCTCACCATTCAGAAGCAAGCCCACAGCTCACACTGATGATTTCAGTAACTATGAATATGAAAAAATTTCAGTATAGTATTGCTCTTTTATAGGCAACATGTTTCTTGAACAGTGATGTCACATACAAAATGAGACTGCAGCATGTCATCTGCTGATGGGCTGCTTGTGTTTTTTTATGTGTTTTTTTATCTGCCATTCCTGAAGGGCTTGCATGCTTCCAGGACCACCCTAAAGTCAGCCTGTTTATTACAATTATTCTGTATTAATGTTATTTCACTGTTTGCCACACAAATTATCATCAGCTTGTGGTTTTATTCGCGAATCCGATCTATATCAAGGAGTATCAAGGAGTATCAAGGAGTATCTGTGGTAGTTAAAATAAACTTGAGAAGACTTTCTATTATTACTTTTACTTTTGCAACAGGTGGCGCCAAGGCCAAGCGAAGGGCAGCTGCAAAAAATGTCATTGTAATCGCCACAATGAAATTGGTTGTCACTTTTTGGCCCATATCATTTCCTGTTATAAGACTGACCCCGGCCCTTCATCACAGAAAGAAAAGTTGATGTGGCCCCGGCCTACAAAAGTTTGGGGACCACCTAAAGGATTGGAAATTTCTGATCGTAAGATAAAAGCTGTAAAGGATTGGCCACAACCAGCCAATGTGAGGGAGGAGGCCCAATGTTTTGTGGGCTTCGCTAATTTTTATCGAAGATTTATACCCCAGTTTTCGATGGTGGTAATGCCGATAACAAGGTTGATAAGGAAAAATGTTCCATTTGAATGGTCTGACAAAACTGAAGCCTCCTTTTCTCTGCTGAAAGAAGCCTTTACATCGGCCCCTATTTTGGCCCACCCAGATCCTGAGAAGCCGTTTGTAGTGGAAGCTGATGCTTCAGAAATGGCGGTGTGGGCAATTTTGTCTCAAAGGAATGAGAAGGCAGGACAGCTACATCCTGTAGCTTACATGTCTCGCAAGCTAAATGAGGCTGAAACAAGGTACACTGGGCCATATGTAGGTAAATTGCATTTACCGAATCGTAAATACTGAATTTTACCAATTCGGTATTTACAATTCGGTAAATGCAATGTAGGTAATTATTCCTTAACAATTACCGAATCGGTAAGAATCGGTAATTACCATTTCGGTATTTACAGAATCGGTATTTGCCATTGATTCCTATGGGCCTTGAAGCCCATAGGATTCAATAGCAAATACCGAATCGGTAATTACCGATTCGGTAAATTTACCGATTTTACAAGGGGGACAGGGTGTCACTTTGACACCCTGTTGCACCCCTGATTCTGGCTTGTGTGCAATGTGACACACATACATGCCCTTAGGGCATGTCTGTGTGCCACATGGCACAGGTGTACATGCACAGATGTGCATGTACACAGAAATTCGTTATTTACCATGCCATAATATTTCATGGTAAATAACGAATTCCTAAGGGCCTGTGGCACTGTTTCCAGTGCCACCTACATCCCATATTACCGATTCTGTACATTTACCGAATCGGTAATTTACAGATTCGGTAAATTTACCGATTCGGTAAATATACAGAATCGGTAATATTTTGGCCACCTACATCAGAAAATCAAAATACCGGTCGGTAACGGCCGAAATCGGCCGTTACCGACCGGTATTTGGCCACCTACATATGGCCCACTATTGTGGAAAATGAGTTGTTGGCCATTAAGGATGCTTTCACTTCCTGGAGACATCATTTGACGGTGGCAAAGCATGAGGTCACAGTATACACCGACCATAGTAATCTACAATTGATGAGATCTGCCTGTATGTTGTCCCCCAGGCAAATGCACGGGATGCTATTTTTCTCCAAATTTGATTATATTGTCACCTACAGACCGGTTGCGGAGAATGGGAAAGCAGATGCTCTCACCAAACAAGAAACCGTGTGTAGTCCGGTGAATAAACAATCTCTTTCTATATTGGCCCCTGATCAAGTCATAGGTGTGGTGCACTCTGAACAGTTTCTACACTCTGTGGCTCGTGCAAGTGAAACTCCTACCTGGAGAAAATGGCTCAGGGAGCATCCCCAATGGAAAATGAGGCAAAGGGTGCCTATAAGACAAAAGCAGATATTAATCCCCTCAAAAGTATTACAAGAGAGAGTGTTCCATTGGTGTCATATGGTTCCCAGTGCAGGACACAATGGTATAGACAAAACACTAGACAGAATTCTGTGTTATTTTTGGTGGCCTTCAGTAAAAACAGACGTGGTACTTCATGTAAAGAAATGTGAGATATGTACAAAAGCAAAATCAGATCACAGTAAGACTCAGGGTTTGTTGCAACCATTACCCACACCCTCTGTTACATGGACTACTATATCTATAGACTTCATAGTGGGGTTACCTAAAGATCAAGGCCACACTGTAATTCTGGTAGTGGTAGACAGTCTTACTAAGATGGGGCATTTAATCGCATGCAAGACTTTACCTACTTCTTGCCACTTGGCCAAAATACTCCTGAGTCCGATAGTATGATTATATGGTGTGCTATCCACTATCGTATCCTGTTGTGGATCCCAATTCACTGCTCATTTCTAGAAGGTGTGGTGTGAGACCTTGCAAATAAAATCAGCAAAATCCACGAATTTCCATCCACAAACGGATGGTCAGACTGAGCATTTGAATCAAATGTTAAAACAATATCTACGTTGCTATGTAAAGGAAAATACCGATGAATGGGTGGACCTCTTGTGGCTAGCAGAAATGGCTTACAATGGTGCAAACCACCTGTCCACCAATCACATCCCTTATTACAGCAACTATGGGTTTCATCCTAGATTCTTGCCCTTGATGGACCATAAAGTACCTGAAGTACACGACAGAGTGAAACAAATGCAACTCACCATTAAAAAGACGCAACCGATTTTTAAAAAGCTAAGACACGCTACAAAAGACACGCAGATGTACACTGCCAGGAAAATCCCCCATACAAACCAGGCGATGAGGTCTGGTTATCCACAAGAACATCACGTTTCGCAGATACAGCGTCTTCAACCCTCGCTACTTAGGACCCTACAAGGTGACAAAGTGCATTAACCCTGTTTCACTACGCTTAGCATTGCCAAAGACCATGAGAATACACCCGGTGTTCCATGTATCTTTGCCGAAACCCTCTTAAACACAGGTAAAGTGAAAGCCTCCTTCAGTGTGTGTTGACGGTGAACATGAATATGAGGTATCAAAAATATTGGACTCCAAAATGGAGGGGTTCTCTTTGTTGTGTCTGATTTCGTGGAAGGGATATAGCATGGAGGAGAATTCCTGGAAGCCAGCGAGGAGTGTTCATGCACTCAGGTCAATTTAGAAGTTCCATGAGCGGTTTCCAGGGAAGCCGTGTCTTCGTTGAGCCCTTCTGTGAGGGGGATGTACTGTCACACTTACCCTGCACGAAACCTTCAAAAAATCCTCTGGTGTGAAACGAACACGGTTGAAGAGATTTGTTTCATGCCCAAACTACTTCTCCCATGGCCCCTACTTCCGGGTAGGCGCGCACGTGCAATGATGATGCGCCTACCTGGAAGCCTCTTAATCCATGCAGGGGTGTCAGTGTGGTGCTGCAAATTCTGAAGTAGCAGACACCGGAGAGAGAAAAAGCTACGCTGGAAGGAATCCTTGGCATTTGGACGCTCGCTAGTAGGGCGGTAAGGGTGATGTTGTCACCACTTGTGTGCATGTAATCCTACTTCAAGTGGAAGTGATCTGGGAACACTTTGCTCATTATTTTTACTCTTACAACCAGGTGGGCGAACTTTAATACTGCCGATGATTTCCCGTGTGTGTACTATCAGTTACATATCGATGAAGCAGAAGATGTGATTCTTTAGTGGATTCTCCACTTGTGACATTTGCTGTGATTAAACAGCTAACTATGTGCAAGGCACGAGAGGTTAATGCCAGTACAGTGTATTCGTTTATGATGATACATTTTACTGAAGAATTTATGTGGCTCTTGTAATTTCTTCTTCCTAGCAGGGGCTTATGGTGTGTGTTGAGTATCAACCCGTCCTCTGACTTAAGTTCCTACAAACATTGTGGTGGGTAACAAGTGGCATGAGAGTACTGTGTGTGTTGTGTGTGCCCATGGTATGTTCACTACTTATGGAATGGTCTTTTCTTCTTTTGCATATACAGAGCCGTCCTCTGATACGATACCTACATCAAAGATTGATTTGCAGGAATGCAGGTTATTTTTCTTTACACGTAGTTACAGCTTAGTATATGTTTAGTGTCTCATGGCATTTGCTACATGAATTGGAACAGTCCTTTAACAGTGTTTTTTGTGTTGTAGGTCTCCCTCCCCGCTTTCCCCATCCTTCCCTTCCCTCGCTTAATCATTCCTAACCTCTGCGCTGTTATAGCATCAGAGGGTTTAGCGATTGAGAGGTGCACCCATTTGAGCATTTGATCCTGGGAATTTGGAATAAAACCTTAACAGGATTCGCAGCCCAAGAATGAATTCTCTCCTGATCGGTGTTAGGTTGATGATGGCCACATTAGAGGATGTAATGGCAGCCTTGGTTATTGTCCAACAGGAATTAACTGCCTCTAGGGCAGAAACAGAGATGTTACAAGATTGCATTGATAAATTACAGAGAAATCCGTTTGATGTGAGCACAGGAAAAGGGGGTGGTCGTGCTTTGTGGTCTTCAGGGACCTTCACGGAGCAGCATCAACGCTGTTGGTGAAATTTCCCACACCTATATCCTTTGCGGCCCCAGAAAGGTTTAAAGGGGAGGAGAACAAGGTACAGGTCTTTATGACGCAGGTGTTTTTGTGCTTTGCCTGTAAACCTCGGGTGTTTCCTACTAACCAAGCTAGAGTAGCCTTCCTTATTTCGTATTTACCTGGAGATGCAGCTTTGTGGGCAGTTCCGTTGGTATGTAATGACGATCCTCTTTTGTATGATTGGGATGGATTTAGAAACGAGTTTGAAAATATCTTTGATAGATGATCCCATAGTCTCTCAGCCGATAGGGAGTTATTGGAATTAAGGCAAGGCAATAAAGATCTAGCAGTATATTTAAATACGTTTCAGCGTTTAATATCAGAGACTGGATGTGCTGAGGAGAAATGATCAGCTTTGTTTCACCAGGGATTACGAGATGAGCTCAAAGATGTTATAGCCCAGGTAGATCCTCAACCAGCCATGTGTACTTATCTTATTAATTTGGCCTTGAGGTTAGACAGTAGGATAAATGATCGCAGGACTGATACGAGAAGACCTGATCATTTTTTTCTAGATACGAGAAACCCAGGTTTCTGAAAACTAGCACGGCCGGACAGCCAGAACCCATGGAGATAGGAACCGTTAGGGCTTCTTTATCACAGGAGGAACGAGAGCAAAGTCGTAAGAATGGGCTATGTGTGTATTGTCGCAAAAAGGCCATTTCTTAAGGTATTGCTTGGATAAACCCAAGAATAAACCAGGGTTGGGTAGAGTGAGTACCCCCATGCTTCCTAAGTCAGAAAACTAGGAAGCTCAAAGGTAACAGGAGGGGGCTTTTCGAGCGGCTTAGTAATCCCTTCAACTCATGACATACAGGAGATCAAATCTGAACATTTTAGAATCCCCATCCATATTCAGAAACCAGAAGGGTGGAGAGAGTTGGAAGCTATGATAGACTCAGGGGCAACTGGGTTGTTTATGGATGAGGAGTTTGCTGCTACCTTACAATTGTCTTTGGTGAAGAATGATGCACCAGAGACAGTTTTGGCCATAGATGGGAGGGAGTAGATCACGGGACCAGTCAATTTCTCCACAATGGTATTATCAGTACGCAGTGCACCTCAACATTTCGAGTCCTTATGCTTCAATATAATTCGAGCCCCACAGTATGGCATTATTCTGGGGTTACCCTGGTTGATCAAGCACGTTCCTTCCATTGATTGGGTTACCAAGACCGTTCTATTTAACAGTCCAGGTTGTAAAGAACAGTGCGGCCATGAACACAGTATACTACCGGTGAAAGCTTTAGCCTCCCTACTTCAAATAGCTACCACAGCAGAACAAGACATTACCTTACCTGAGGAATACGAACAATACAGGGAAGTGTTCAATGAGAAACACTCCAATGTGTTACCCCCTCATAGGTCTTATGACTGTCAGGTAGACCTGATACCAGGAGCCGTAGTGCCATGTAACAGAATCTATGCTCTCACGGACGCAGAAAATGAGCAACTAAAATCATATTTGGATCAGTATCTGGCGAATGGTTTTATAAGACCATCTAAGTGTCCTGGAGCCTCCTCTTTTTTTTTCATACCGAAAGCAAATGGGGAAAAGCGAGCGTGTATAGACTTCAGGGCTTTGAACCACATTACCATTAGGGACAGGTATCAATTACCTTTAATCCCTGTTCTATTAGACCAGGTGAAGACTGCTCAAATCTACACACGTTTGGACTTGAAAGGTGCTTATCACCTGGTCCGGGTGAGGAAGGAAAATGAGTGGAAAACATTGTTTTGCACTCGTTTCGGATTATTTGAGTATACAGTGATGCCTTTTGGGCTGTGCAAATCTCCCGTAGCTTTGCAATTCTTCTTGAACAAGGTGTTGCGGGAGCATCTGGATGTCTTTACAGTGGTATATATTGACGATAGTTTGATATATTCCAATTTGGTGGGTCAGCATTTTCAGCATTTTTGTTTGGTCCTGCAAGCCTTGCGCGACAATGGATTATTTTGCAAGCTAAGCAAGTGTGAATTCCATGTACAGAGGGTGGAATTTTTAGGAGTGATTATATCACCTAAAGTATTTGAAATATCTGATCGTAAGATAAAAACTGTAAATGATTGGCCACAACCAGTCAATGTGAAGGAGGTCCAAAGTTGTGTGGGCTTCGCAAATTTTTATTGAAGATTTATACCCCATTTTTCGAGGTGGTAACGCCGATAACAAGTTTGTTAAGGAAAAACCTTCCGTTTGAATGGTCTGATGAAACTCAAGCCTCCTTTTCTCAGCTGAAAGGAGCCTTTACATCAGCCCCTATTTTGGCCCACCCAGATCATCAGAAGCCATTTGCAGTGGAAGCTGATGCTTCAGATATGGCAGTGGGGGCAATTTTGTCTCAGAGGAATGACAAGGCAAGACAGTTACATCCTGTAGCTTACATGTCTCGCAAGCTTTATGAGGCTGAAACAAGGTAAACCATTGCAGAAAAGGAGTTATTGGCCATTAAGGATGCTTTCACATCCTGGAGACATCATTTGATGAGGGCAAAGTATGTGGTCACATTATACACCGACCATTGTGATCTACAATTTATGAGGTCTGCCTGTATGTTGTCCCCCAGGAGGCAAATGCACTGGATGCTATTTTTCTCCGAATTCGATTATATCGTCACCCACAGACTGGGTGCAGAGAATGGGAAAGGGGATGCTCTCACCAGACAAGAAACCGTATGTAGCCCCGTGAATAAACAATCTCTTTCTATATTGGCCCCTGATCAAGTCTTAGGTGTTGTGCACTATGAACAGTTTCTACACTCTGTGGCCCGTGCAAGTGCAACCCCTACCTGGAGAAAATGGCTCCGGGAGCATCTCCAATGGAAAATGAGGCAAAGGGTGCCTATAAGACAAAAGCAGATGTTAATCCCCTCAAAAGTGTTACAAGAGGGAGTGTTCCATTGGTGTCATATGGTTCCCAGTGCAGGACACTATGGTATAGACAAAACACTAGACAGAATTCTGAGATATTTTTGGTGGCCTTCATTAAAAACAGACATGGTACTTCATGTAATGAAATGCGAGATATATGCAAAAGCAAAATCAGATCATAGTGTGACTCAGGGTTTGTTGCAACCATTACTCACTCCCTCTGTTCCATGGACTACTATATCTATGGACTTCATAGTGGGGTTACCTAAAGATCAAGGCCACACTGTAATTCTGGTAGTGGTAGACAGTCTTACTAAGATGGGGCATTTCATCACATGCAAGACTTTACCTACTTCTGGGCAACTGGACAAAATACTCCTGATTCAGATAGTACGATTCCATGATGTGTTATCCACTATCATATCTGATTGTGAATCCCAATTCACTGCTAATTTCTAGAAGGTGTGGTGTGAGACCTTGCAAATAAAATCAGGAAAATCTACGAGTTTCCATCCACAAACAGATGGTCAGACTGAGCATTTGAATCAAATGTTAAAACAATATCTACATTGCTATGTAAAAGAAAACACTGATGAATGAGTAGACCTCTTGTGGGTAGCAGTAACGGCTTACAACAGTGTGAACCACCAGTCCACCAATCACACCCCTTATTACAGCAACTATGGGTTTCATCCTAGATTCTTGCCCTTGATGGACCATAAAGTACCTGAAGTACAAGACAGAGTGAAACAAATACAACTCACTATCAAAAAGACGCAACTGAATCTCAAAAAGCTAAGACATGCTACAAAAGACACTCAGATGTACACCGTCAGGAAAATCCTCCGTACAAACCAAGTGATGTGGTCTGGTTATCCACAAGGAACATCAGGTTTCACAGATACAGCATCTTCAACCCTCGCTACTTAGGACCCTACAAGGTGACAAAATGAATTAACCCTGTTTTATTACGCTTAGCATTGCCAAAGACCATGAGAATACACCCAGTGTTCCATGTATCCTTGCTGAAACCCTCTTACACATCGGTAAATAGAAA